>NW_016807906.1:240084-297895 GCF_001698545.2 Rhinopithecus bieti
TCCTGGGCCCAGTACAAACATTCCTCCATTTGTCTCAACTTCCTGGGCCCAGTACAAACATTCCTCCATTTGTCTCAACTTTAGAAAAACACCACCTGGAGAGTCCCCGATAAGGTCACAACCGTTTGTGGAGTGGTTTTACTGAAAGCGCGGGAACCAATAAAAAACTGCTAAATGTATAACTTAAAATGTTAACCAATTGTAATGCTGTAACCAAAAGAATTCCCTTGTTTCTCTGTAACCTTACATATCCTGTTTACATCGGGCTATAAAAAGCGAGCACACGCATCGTTCGGGGCCCTCTTGTATGCTGTGGAGCAGAGGGACCAAGTTCGAACTTGCAGTAAAGATCCTTGCCGCTTGGCTTTGACTCTGGACTCTGGTGGTCTTCTTCGGGGAATAAACGGTCTGGGCATAACAAGAGCTTACTGTTGGATTTCAGTTCAGTAGGCAGAGGTAACAGGCACACAGTCCTACAAAATGCAAGGTTCCTCAAACAAGAAGAGTGGGCTGACATGACAGCAACAACAAAAATAACAACAAAGGAACAACCCTTGGGCTTACAGGGCTTTCTTCTCCTATGAGCGAAGAAATAGAAATAATTGTAAGCTCTATTTTTAGCACCTCTATGTACTATATGTGATTTTTTTTTTTAAAAACACCTTAGCTTTGTAAAGAGCAGTATTTCTGAAGACCATTTCAAGTTGTAGCTTGCTAGCCATCGAGTTGAGAAACATGAAATAGAGGGCAGGGTTCTTTGTGACTCTTCCCAAAGCATCTAATAATCCTCAGAGAGAGCCGTGAAGGATGGCCGGAAATTTCATACTCAGCTGAGAAATTCTGTGTGTTGTGTTTCTGTCTTCCTGTTTTGGTCTTTGAAACTGAGGCAGCAGGGAATCTTAGAGAAGTCAGAGGGAGAATAAAGCAGACTGTCCTAGTTAATCAGAAGTGCTAAAAGGGCAAACTAAAGCTGTTCTCTAATTAACCAACAATCTAAGTTATCAAGAGACCACGCTGATGGCTGAGACAGATGAACAGCCAGAGATCCTGACAACCTTCCTAGGCTGAAACTAAGAAGCCATCAGCAAAAGCCCTTAGAAAGTATGGCACAGCCAGGACTGACAGTGACTTAGAAAGATGCATACTATGGATGTGATTTGGTTAGGAATGAAGAGAAACTCTGAAAAGGGACATACAGCACCCAGGTACTTAACATTTCCCAAATTTTAATAAAACGGATGATCAAATTTAATGTTCATGCTTCATTTCAGCTGCTTTAACAGAAATACACGATTGTGAAAAAAGCATGTTACGTAGGCCAGGTCCGACTTCAAAGGTTTAGATCTTGTATTAGGCAGGGTTCTCCAGAGAAACAGAACCAACAGGGTGTGTGTTTGTGTGTACCCACATACGTGTGTGTGTGTGGTAGGGGGAAGAGAAGGAGAAAGACAGAGACAGAGGACAAACATGGAGACTATCCTCCAAATTACAGTTTGCCACTAATTAACAGTCAGCTTCACACTTTCCATTTGGGCATCAGAAAAGATACGTTACCTCTTCTTATAAACTGAAAGCTCCTGAAGGTTTGGCCAACTGCAGTTTCCTAATAAATCTTGTTGAAGGATACGTATTTGAAGGGTGCTGTCTTTGGGTAAGAGCAGAGGGTGGCACTAGTAAGAACAAATGGCCACAGTCCCTCCCAGCATCCCCTGTGACCCGTGTGAACAGGCATACCCTGGTGTGCGGCTGGTAACAAGCACCAGCTTTACAGTTCCTAAGTCTGTAATTTCTCTTCTCTGGCAAAATGATGAGGTGCCACCAGAACTGGGCATGCCTTCAAAAAGCCTTAGTTCCCTCTTCTTCAAGGTGGGACATAAGACCTACCTCATGGGCTCCTAGGAGGGTTAAATGCAATAGCATTGTTAAATCCTATAAAAACATCAAGTATTTCATGATTCTTTTTTAAGCTCTCCAGTAGAAGTGACAGCGTCTTTGGAAAAATACTACCTTTGAAAATTATCCATAAAAGGCTAAATCATAACATCAGGAAAATACAGAAACACTGTTAATTTTATTTTATTTTATGGGTAAGGTCTCACTCTGTCGTCTAGGCTGGAGTGCAGTGGCACAATCATAGCTGACTGCAGCCTCAAACTCCTGGGCTCAAGTGATCCTCCCACCTCAGCCTCCTGGGTAGCTGGGACTCCAGGTGTGCACCACTGCACCCAGCTATGGAAACACTGTTTCATTACTCTAATAGCTTCTGGCTTTACAAAGCTCAGGTATTTTAGTAAAACCTACAGTGGTAGACTTTAAACTTTTAAAATGGTTTATGTCATTGGCAAGAAACTGTTACACATAAAGGCTTAATACACATACATTTATTTAAAAATTATGCGCTTGTTCCTGTGCCACGAAATTGTGCTCATTAAAATACACACAATAGATAAATGAAAATTGTAAGGAGAAGTCCTACCTTTCGTTCTTGCAGCCCTTCATAATCCTGAAGTTTACTCACCTCACTCTGGAGACCTGGAGGGTGCCAGGTAGTTTTTAAAGTAAAGCAATGTACATATTGATGCTGTTATCATTGGTTGCATTTAATTAACCTTCCCTTGCAGAGGGATGTTAAGGACATTGTAAAACCCCACAGTATCAGGCCAGGCGCAGTGGCTCATGCCTATAATCCCAGCACTTTGGGAGGCTGAGGCAGGCGATCACTTGAGGTCAGAAGTTTGAGATCAGCCTGGCCAACATGGTGAAACCCTATCTCTACAAAAAAACAGAAAAACCCCAAACATTAGCTGGCCATGGTGGCATGTGCCTATAGTCCCAGCTACTCGGGAGGCTGAGGCAGGAGAATCGTTTGAACCTGGGAGGCAGAGTTGCAGTGAGCTGAGAGACCGCCACTGCACTCTAGCCTGGGTGACAACGTGAGACCTTGTCTCATCAAAACAAAACAAAACAAAACAAAGTACCCCCACAGTATGAAGCCCTTCTCACAAGGACTTCAGTGCCTGCTTCGGCATCTCCAATGACAAGGAAAGGGTGGGGTCACAGTCTCAGACATGGCTCCTTCAGGTGCTCAACAGCTATTCTCCTGAGGTGCATGGCAATTCCCTTTCTAGCATAGACTGTAAGTTGCCTGAGGGCAGGGGCAGATACTCTATCTGTCTTATCTATCACTGTATCCCCAGAATTAATGAATAAATATTGAATGATTTCTTAGGAAAAAACTTCCTCACACCAACTGAAAGTCTGGCTTTATAACAAAGTAACAGCAAATCCTTATGTTGCACTTAGTATGCACCATGCATCATCATAAGCACTTGTCATGTATTAGTTTGTGAATCCTCCTAATGACCCCACAAGTGAGGCGCTCCCACATTGCCATCTCAGAGCTGAGGAAACTGGGACAGACAGTGGGTAAGAGTCACTTAAGGACACTGGGGCAGTGTGGCACCGACCCCGCAGCACTGCCTCTGCCCAGGGCAGTGAACTCCCTCTACCTTTCCAGTCCCCATCATCTGGCACAGATACCGTGTCTAACTCTCACTTATGTGACTGTCTTGCAGCTACAGGAGCCTTCACAACCATTCCTTTTCCAAGCCCAACACCCTACTGCCTCTACCTGCTTTACCAGGTGACGGACATTCATGCCTTCTAACACCCAGGCTTCATCCTCCTTTGGGTTTAAGCTTGTCCCTAAAAGGTCGAGTCCAAACATGGACTCAGACAGCCCTGAGTTTGAGTTCCAGCTCTGCAAAAATCACTGTTTGACTCTGGGCAAGTAACTGCAGCTCACCAAGGTTCCTCACAGTTTCCTCTGCTGAAAAGCAGGTTGGTACAGTGCCTTCCTCCTAAGAATGCTCACTGTCCCACCGTCTAGATGCCTCTCCTCAGAGGAGCTGGGCACAGCACACCACTCTCAGGGGAAACGTATGTGCATTAATCTAGATGATGACGCCAAACTCAATGTGAAAGAATTGTAGCAGCTTGGGAAATAGCTTTTTTCTATTTTCATTGGAATGATTTGGTTCTTTAACGTCATTGTACATGGTGACAGTGACTCAATCCTTTGTCTCCTGCTGTACAGTTCCTCCTACCTCCCAGGAAAAAATTCTCATAAAAACAATTTATAATACATCAAAATATTGACAGGAATGTTAAGCTGTAGCGTCTGAAGTTATCTGTGGGCGTGATTTATGACAGAAGTTCCACTGTGATCACTCGGCAATTAGGAAATATTGATAAATGCAAACACATTATTGATGTCAATTAAAAAAGCAAGAGATTGATGAGCCTCCCCAAGTGCTTTGACACAAGCAGTTAGAGAGTAATGCTCATCAATACACATCTAACCACTGTAACTGTGCAGAGAAATTCGGCTGCCAGGAAACAAAGGGTGCTTCCACCTTCAAGTGAGATTACTGAAACAGATGAGCATCTAGTCAACAGGAACACCTAACAGAACCTCAAACCAAGTCCTTTGGAAAAAAACACAGGTGCTTACTGGTGATTCATAAGGTAGGCAAGGAAGGTCTTCAAGAGGGTTCAAGACTATGACACAATGAGTTGGTTAAAGGTGGGGGCCAAGTGGCTGAGTTGGCTGTGCCTGATTATATAAGTCTAGAGCATATGCCAAGCCAGAACCTCAAGAAAAAGGGTAATATCTTAGATTTTAGTATTCGGCCGCGCACGGTGGCTCATGTCTATAATCCCAGCACTTTGGGAGGCCGAGGCATGTGGATCACGAGGTCAGGAGTTCAAGATCAGCCTGGCCAAGATGGTGAAACCCCGTCTCTACTAAAAGTACAAAAAAAATTAGCCAGGCATGGTGGCGGGAGCCTGTAATCCCAGCTACTCGGTAGGCTGAGGCAGAGAATTGCTTGAACCTGGGAGGCTGAGGTTAGAGTGAGCCGAGATCATGCCACTGCACTCCAGCCTGGGAAACAGAGTGAGAGACTCTGTCTCAAAAAAAAAAAAAAAAAAGGAAGGATATATTTTAATATCCACAGTGATCTTCTATTTTGGAAGACCTGAACAAAGTCCCAAATTTATTTTAAATAGATAAACTGATCAAGGTACCATCTTCTATGTGTAGGCAAGAGGGAGGATTTGAGCTTCGGTTACTGAGAAATGGAGGAACTGGGAAGATAAATTAGTTTAAGAGAAGGGGAAGGCAATGCCAGGCGCAGTGGCTCACGCCTGTAATCCCAGCACTTTTGGAGGCTGAGGCGGGCAGATCACCTGAGATCTGGAGTTTAAGACCAGCCTGACCAGCATGGTGAAACTCCATCTCTACTAAAATACAAAATAAATAAATAAATAAATAAATAAATAAATAAATAAATAAATAAATAAATAAAGCTGGGTGTAGTGGTGGGCACCTGTAATCTCAGCTACTTAGGAGGCTGAGGCGGGAGAATCGCTTGAACCCAGAAGGTGGAGGTTGCAGTGAGCCGAGATTGCGCCACTGCACTCCAGCCTGGGCAAGAGTGAGACTCCGTCTCGAAGAAGAAAAAAGAAAAAAAAAAAAAGAGAAAGGGAGGGCAACTAATTCAGTTTTGGACATCACTGGTTTCAAGTACTCATAAAACACCCAAGTGCAAATATCTGTTTGTCACAGAGGCCTATATCTTGCATGAAAAAAGAAGGCTAAAGATGAAGTTTCAAAGAGGAGGTACGATAAACAGCATCAGGTCTGTCAAGAAGAATCAGGCTAACAAAAGTATGGCTGGCTTAGCACTAAGAAGGTCTGTGTTTTTGATGTTAAAAAAAATCAACCTACACCTACTGTGTTAAAGGACTCTGTGAGGTACCACGGAAGGCAAGACACATTACTCCTGTCCATCTGGAGGTCATTCTCTTCCACTGCAGCTCAGGGAGGGCCACAGGGAGCAGTGAGAGACAGGATTCTTATCCAGAGCTCCAGATGCTCTGAATTAGTCCCAAGTTATCCAAACCTCATTGCCCAGTGATACCCATTTCTTACAAGCACTGTAAAGTCAGCAAAGGGCTAAACTCCAAACTCACAGAGAATGGAGTTTAGATACAGAGGACTGGCCTAAGGGTCATGACCCTTCCCGCCTCCCCGAGTCTTAACCTTCCTTAAAGGGTAACTAGGTCAAAGTTAGCCTTCTAATCTAAATCTGGTTGCTTTTATGTATAAAAGGTGTATCTTATACCACTCATAACCCCTAGGATGGCTATAACCAAAATGACAGAAAAAAACAAGCGTTTACAAGAATGTGGCAAAATTAGAACCCTTATACTTTGCTGGTGGTAATAATGCACAATGGTGCAGCCACTTTGGAAAAAGACTAGGTAATTCCTCAGAAAGTTAAAACAGCGTCATCATATGACCCAGCCACTCCACTCCTCCTAAGTATATATCCAAGAGGAATGAAAACATATGGCCACACAAAAACTGGCATATGAATGTTCATAGCAACATCATTCACAACCGCAAAAACATGGGAATGACCCAAATGTTCATCTACAGATGAATGGATAAATCAAATGTAGTATATCCATATAATGGAAGATTATTTGGCATTAAAAAGGAAGAAAGTACTCCCTTATGCTACAACATGGATGAACCGTGCAAACATTATGCTAAGTGAAAGAGGCCAGTCATGAATATAAATTTCATCCACAGAGATAGAAAGTAGGCTGATGACTGGCTAGGACTAGGGAAGGGCGGGCTGGGGGAAAACGGGGAGTCACAGCTACAAGTATGGGGTTTCTTTCTGGGGAGAGAAAATGTTCTAAAATTGATCATGGTGATGGTTGCGCAACTCTGAATATACTAAAAACCACTGACTTGTATACTTTAAATGGGTGAATTTTGTGGTATGTGAATCACATCTCAATAAAGCTGTTATAAATGCTTTTGTGAAATCTACACAGTATTGTAGGGAAGAACAGTCACTACCAGACTGAAACTGTCACAGAGATTTCCATCAATAGGCTGAACCCTGAATGGCCCCAAAGGTGAGAAAAATCAGACTAGGGAATTGCCAGGCAACTGCCTGAAAGAAGTTTGGTGTTCTGGTCTGGCCAACCCATCCCATTTTAAGTTGTGCCATCCAGTTCCTTTGGATGCTAGGACATTTGGCCCAGGGTATTAGCATTTGTCACTGGGCCAGCTCCCAAAAACCACTGCCCTGTTTTGCTTCCATAGGTCTCCTTACTGCTCCCAAGGTGCTAGGAGAGAGTTGATATTGACAACAAGTTGTGCAGCTGAGGACGGCAACGTAGTTTCAAAACAGACTGGTCTAGAGCAAACCCATAACAACGATCTTGAAGGGCTGAACACATCTGACATGCATCTTTCTTGATATATAGGTATACTAATCTTCTTTTCTTCCCACAAATCCCCCCTGAAAGGACAGAAGGTGTGTGACTTTCTTAATAACTGTACATGTACTTGGAATCCTACTTGGGAAAATGCTTGCTATAAATACATAGGACACTGTGGATATTCTTATTGTCAGCGTTTACACGATAAGCCTGTCTCCAGAAGTGCAGGATGGATGAGCCACAATTTGTATGGGTAGCAAACCCTCAGCTGCACTACAAAAATGCCTGCAAAAGAATGTTAAATAACATCTCCCTCAGATGAGAACTCCATTCTTGAGGACATGTCTCTGGTATTCTTTTGGCACTAAGCCCTGTTATTCTACTTGGTTGTTAAGGGTATTGTCTTGTGATATCAGCCTGAACCCCAAAGAGCCTCATCAGGAGTATGCACTCTCCTCCACTGGGTGGAAGCACATGACATTTTCAGTTGCAGTAAAACTTTCATTGTTTAATTGAAAATAAAACTTGTAAACAGAGTCTGAAACTTGGTAAAAGTGCAACAGAATAAAAACAATCAGCAGAACAAAGATTGAATTTACAGAAATCCAGAGATCAGGGAAAGTCATCACAAAAACCAGAGACAGCTTGCCCAGAGCCTGGCCTTCTGGAGAACATGTGCTCCGCAGGGCTCACGGGTGGAGGACCAGGCCAAGGCCCCTCTCTAGTTCGTTGTAAGCCACTGGTTCTCAACTGTGGCTGCACACTGTCATCGCTTCAGGATACTGACGTCTGAGTCCCACACTCACATATGCAAATTCAATTGGTCTGGAGTAGCCTGGTCAAGTACAAGCACTGTAGATGGTTCTGATGTAGAGTCAGGGCTGATAACCACTGGCATAAGGTAAGTCTGGTCTTTGAAGATACCCTTAGAGCCAGATAGCCTTTCATTCACCTAGTAATACTGTGTAAAAGGGAAAATTGAACTACATTCCAAGTGTACTGTAATGTATACGAACAAAATATTTTAAAATTAAGATTAATTTTTCATGTTTTTGGAGAGAATCAGGGTTGTTTTGAGATTGGCTACGGTTTTTCTTTCCAAATATTACAAGTGCTTCGATAGTGGAAAACTCCATCTGTGTCGGGTTTAAGGTATCTGAGGAGAGCACTTTAGAGTGCAACATGGGCAGTTGGTATGGAATGCATCAGTCTTCCTTTAGTTTTCTTTTGCCATCAAGGATGGGGACAAGTGATCAGGCAAACCTCGGCGCTGCTGGCCAGTCCTGGCAGTGCCAAGTGCACGGGCAGGCTCCAATGATCTTCCCTGTCTAGCCAAGAATTTCAGACTCCTGAAAGTGACCTGGAAACATACCAACGCATTACATCGTCATCAACTGGCAAGAGGGAAGGGGGTTGACAAGCTCATGTCACAAACTGTCTTACTTTTCTTTGAGTGAATCAGTTCACCGAGCTGACTAAATCCTCTTTTCAGCCTTCTGCGCTCAGCTCTGGGGCTGGCCTGCTGGGTCACCTCCTTAGCTAATCTGTCTATTGCTCCAGAGGGAACCATCTGTCTTTCCAAACCTGCTGGCAGTGACCCCCTCACACTTCTGAGGGCTTGGGGGCAGCTGTGCCTCATTTCTCTCTGTGAGCTGCTGAAGATCCAGGGCACCGAGAAGGGGCAGTCAGGAGTCACGGGGTTGGGGGCGCCTTCCCCAGAGATGCACTCTGACTTTGAGCAAGTCACTGGCTCTCAGTTGGAAGGGGTTAGCCAAGGCTACAAAAGTATATCTATGTAAAATTTTAATAAAATTCATTCTATTAAAATGTAATTAAAGGATCCTATTGGGGGCAGCATGATATGGTGATGGAGACCTCAGCTCAAATCCTGACATCAACCATTACTGGCTGTGGAGTCTCAAGCTCCTTAACCTCTCTGAGCTCATTTCTTAACTTCCCTGAGCCTCAGTTTCCTCATCTGCAAAATAAGGAGGCCCTGCAGGGTCATCCTCTTTCATGAAATGATCCATGCCTGCGGCACCTGGTATACAAAACATAAATGAAAAGTTAACTGCCTCAGCCTCCACAATCAGTGAATAACCAAGACCAACACCCGTTTTTGCAGGTGCTCAATTAACTGAATTGCACTTTGTTGGTAAATCTAAATTTTTATAATGAATTTGTGTAAACTAAGTGCCCTGACAAGAACATTACTGCATATGATCTTTCTGCATTTTCATCATGTCTGAATTCACATACATAGAATTCTCGCACAGATAAAGGTGAGTAAATTACACCGTGTGAAGAGTCTGTGTGTCTACAATACCTGTGTGCCATGGGAGTCCAGAGACACAAAATGAGAGGCAGAGGGGCCTGGCTCATTGTGTGGTATGTGGTTCCTGGACTTGCCTTTGATGCTTCAACTCCCACGGGAAGCCTGATTTCCCAACTTCCAACCTCCTTACATACAAACAGAAGGAATATGAACTTTCTATGCCATCCCAAGAGGCTGCGAAAGGATGATACGGGCACTGGATGGACCACGTGGCCTAACTCAGCAAAGGGCCTTTTGTTCAGATTTGGGCAAGAAGTACTTGTTCCAACAGGCCTTTCCAAAGTGGTTTTTGGCCACGCCATCCACCTTATTTCTCCCTAGTTCTCCCAAGAAAAGATGAATAGCCTACCCTAAGTTTGTATGTATGTCAGGGCTGCCAACTGCCTCCAAAGACAGAGCTGTTATAATTCGTTATAGCTCTAATTATTGTTCCAGGATGTAGCTAAAATTTTGTTAGCTTAGACTTTTTGCTTTTCCATAAACATAGTGAATGACATGAGCTACTATGAAGGAGTTCAAGTTTGTGGAATCTAGTTCTTTATAATGACAGCATATAATTCATTTGGCAGCATTTTCTAAGCATTATCAGTGTGTAGGGCACTGTGATAAGTGTGAGACAGAGAGGACAGCCCTCGTCCCCAAGGAGAGAAGGACATACAACACTAATAAACCAAGAAGTCACATAAGCAACTCTGATTACTTGTCCACCTCTACAGGCATGTGTTTGAACATGCACACATGAAATCTGTCCTTCATCTGTCATTAGAAAACAAGTTCCTCAAATACAAACCATCAACTACCCACACCCCCTGGACTTTGGTAACGAGTTCCAGGGGACATTCCATGATGCTCGGAAAGACAGGCTGAGATGGGTAGCACAGAAATCCAAGGACAATTTCACTGAAGCTCTAATTAGGCACATCTTGTTGATCAGGCACCATTCTATGTACATGGGTATGGAGGAAAAGACAGCAGTGAAAATCAGGCCTTTCTGTCTGTACACAGTAGTCTGCTGTCTGGGATAGCTGCTTGCTAGGCCTCCTAACGGCTCCTCGTCCTGCCTCCCCATCTTCTGAATTTGAGAACACCTTTATTCAAATTCAGGGACTCCCATTGTTTACTTCCAAACACCAACTTGCCCTGCATGAGATTTCTATTTTCCTGGAGCCTTTATTTCACTTCATTGCCTAGCAGTCGGCAATGTGATGGGAACGTTCAAAATATGGAAGATTACGTGGACTGAAATTCTCCCTTGGCCCTCCTGATTCTATTCGGGTAGATACACTTTTATCAGCATGCAATAAATATTTCATACTGAAACTGTCACTTGGAATTTAGTCTTCACAGCTCCACCTAACGCACTGAAAAGCATCTGGGAAAGTCAGATGTGTATTATAACAAGAACGGCATGCCGAGAGCCTGCAGCTGGGCAGGGCCCCTCGTGTCGCGTCTAAGCGGCTGGAGAGCAGAAGCACATGAAAGAAGAATGGACAGCTGCTCCCTTTCTGCACACTTATGGGGCTGAAACCAAAGTGGGAACGTCTCCATCGGGATTTGTTTTAGCACTTGAGTTTTAAAAGTAGTATGGAAAAGCAGTTTAAAGTATAGATGAGACTGCAGCTGTCTCTTGCTTATTGAACACGTACCATGGGCCCAGTGCTGTGTGCCTCACCAACATTGCCAGTCTCCTTCACACCCCTAGGAAGGACAGACAATTATGCCTGTTTTACAGAAGAGAAAGAGTCCCACAGAAAGTCATTTGCCTAAACTCATAAAGCTTGGGAGTGACAGCTAGGACTTGAAACCACTCCTGTTGTACTCCTGGGCCTGTGCCTTCATGCCTCCCCATGGGGCACCAGGGAAAATAAAAGAGTTCCACAGTCTGCTTTCATCGTTCTGGAACTTACCTCATGGATCACCTTTTCTTTTCAACTGACTCTGGGGTGGGCTGGGGACAGGAGAATACTCTAGTTTCTTTGGCTTCTTTTCTGGAAAAGGATATGGCTACTTCATCAAGGAAAGGAGGAGTATTAGTTTGAGTGTTTGTTAGTTAAGGATAACAGGACTCACTGGTGTGAAAGAAGAGCAGAATCGAAGGACCCCAAACTCATGATGCCAAAGGGAAAGTGAAACTTGGGAAGTGAGTCACAAAAATTGCCTTCCTTTTGCTCCCACACAGATAACTGACATTCCCGCCTGTCTTCACATGCGAAATGCAGACTCACTGAGTGCTAGTCGGAGCCTCACAAGTACGGAACCACCTGCCTCACTGCTACCCTCTCTCCTTTTTCCCCTTCCTCTCCTGCATGCTCTTTCCCCTTTAAACACTGAAGTTCCCAAAACCCTCTTTGGAAAAAAAAAGCACAGATGACAGATCCTCCTACGACTTGTGTTTCTTTTTCCCGGGTGCGTCCTCAACCTTGGCCAAATAAACCTCTATCGACTGAGGTCTGCCTCTGTCACTTTCTGGTTTACACTGATCAGCAGCTTTGCTCTTTTCAGAGGCTGCTAGTGCACATCATCTCACTTTGTCTATTCACACAGATACTAGGTGGTGCACAGGGTAGGTGAAGACTGTTGGCCAGAAAGCAAGTCAGAGTCTGGACCAGAACCATCCTTCTGAGTCTCAGTAGAACTCCCTGTGCTTTTCTACCAAGCCAGCTTGACTTTATTAGGCATTAATGGAGTGCTTTCTGCGTCGACAAGGCACTGGGGGAATCACAGTGAATACAAACAACCCTGTCCCTCTGGTAGCTCACAGGGTAGGGAGAGGGTGGCTTATTAAAATGCCATTCTAAAACAATGTGATCATGCTATTAAGCGAAGTCACAATCAAGTATGTTGTTGGCCCAGAGGACAACGAGATTTCAGCAGGAAGAAGCGGGCAGGAAGGTCGCCGAAGGCCTTCCCCAGGGGAGGAGGTGAATGCAGACAGAAGTGCACTGGGTGTGCTGTGGGCCTCATGCTGTGCTAGGTTCCAAGGACATGCAAGGCCCAGCCCGACAGCATCCTGCAATCTGGCTGGAGAGAGACTCATGGTTAGGAATCAACCGGAATACTGCAGAGGCTGGCCATGAAGTCGACTATCATGGGACAGGCTGAACACAGTACAGAAACAGACAGGAGCAAGCTATTTTCCGAGTGGTTCCCTGAACTGCCTGGGAGAGAAAAAAGTATGGTCAATGTCTTGTAGAAAAAAGCAGGCTGAGTTTCAAAAATTATTTCCAGTAGGAAAAATACTTTAATATTACAAAAAACATGAACAGCTATACAGACAGCAGTGAGCTTTAAATAATAGCTGAGACTTATTTTCAAAAAAACAAAACACTAAGTTTGGCTCTGTTAAAATAGAACCTGGTTCAAAGCAAGAGGAAAATTTATTTTTGCAATTTTTACCAGCCCCTCCCTTCTCCACCTCACTCCTTCTCACAAGCTCTGATGAGTTCCAGGGAGGGAAACCTCATTCGTAAATGAGGTATCTACAACCTGTCACCTGTAGGAAAGGGCAGGCTCTGTTTTCCAGGTCACAGTACCCCAGAAGTCACGACGATCCAAGCAACACTCCTGCCACTGCTGGGTGTCAAAAGCTTTCACAAAGTGCAGCTCCAGGCTTTTCTGAAACAGGCCCTGCTGCTGGGGCCGACCGTGAAGAACCAGCATTACATAACTCAGCATTACATCATCCAGTTACTCTCCCATGTGCAAGAAAACACACTTGCTGGGAGATCTGGGCAGTCAGGCTTTCCCTTTACAGTCAGTTTAGTCAATAGAGAAGGTCAGTGACGTAGCTCACCCTCGGTCAAAATCCAGCATTTGCCAGGGTGTTTCTGGGACTTAGCAATCATTAGCATTTATTTTCAGAACCAGAAAATGTCAGGCATGAAAGGGACCTTAGAGATCCACTGAGCAACCCTCTCTTTGCGCACAGGAGGAAGCTGGCCTATGAGGGCTGGCTGCCAGCCAGCGAGGGGTGGGAGCAGAACCTAGGTCTCCGGGCTCACTGGGCCAGCAATCAGTGAGTATTTATTGGGTTCCCGCGGCATAGCTATCACTGTGTGTAATTCCGAAATGCACTCACTTCTCAGTGAAATGGAAGAGCCTATTGAAAGAAATCCCAAGGATCTCAACAAGGCAGTTAAATTTACATTGTAACAATAGAGCCAATTCATGAAAATATTCTTGTGCTATAAGGGATCTTGGAAACCAATATGCTCAACTCCTTACTTTTTACAGGTGAGGCCTAGAGGTGAGGACTTTGTGGTGATGCTATCATTAACTTGTGACAGACTTTGAAGGGGAATCCTTATGACTTCAGGGTTGTGCTATTTTTATTCCACTGAGGAGGTGGGAGGAGTGAGGAGAAAAGTGCTTCTTAGGCTGGATGAAGTGGAAATGTTTGGGGAAAAGAAAGATATGTAAAATACTGATTTAATTCCACACTAGCATTATTTAATCAAACTAAGGTCATTCTGGTACCACATGTTAGAGAATTCTTAGAGCCTTTTCAGTATTCATAACTGACCAATCCATGAAATCGCAGCTTTAATTACCAGACTGGGGAAGATACAAAATTTCTGACACATCACTTGGCTCTGGTATTTGACATGACTTTAGAGAGACTCAATACCAGCTACTGAGTAAGTGTTATTGGGATTTAAATTTAGGTGTATCTTGCTCAAAACCTCTTCTCTTATTCACCATTCTTATTACATCTCAGGGAGGAAAAAGTCACGCCATTTTTTAGACTGACAGATGCATAATTAGGAGACATCTTCCCAACAGCACTGATGAAACTAGCCTTCACATATACACAGGTGAAATCCAACCAGTCCGAAAAGAAAATTCAGCTGTAGCTATCAAGGGCTCAGGAAATGAGTGCATGCCCTCATACACACAGCGGGCAAGGGGTCATCACCTCCCTGCCACCTCAGAGGGTGCAATACAGAAATACAAATTAACACAAACAAGCGGGAGCCCCTTGGATTGTCCTTCCTAAAAGATGTGACACTGTTCCTTTGTCATCTTGGGAGAAGGTCTGCATAAGCAGGACTGGAGTCAACTTTGATTACCTGAAAGGACAAGACAAGCAGCGAGGCATCAAAAAGCTTCCACTTAAGGGTACTTCGGTGATAGCTTGCCTGGAAAAGCACAACTGGAGCCGCAGCCTTCAGATCTACAGGGACATTCTGAGCAAATACTTCTTAAATAAGGTGGTTGAACTTTCACATTTTCAGAGTGTAGTTTTTGTATTTTTTTTCTTCTGAAGGCAGACAGACAGTGTGTTTTCTGATAAACGATAAAGGAGCCTGGCCTCTAGGGATCAAGCTATTCACGAGCCTACAGAGGTAAGTTGTTACCTTCTAATAAGAGCTCTAAATGAACAATTAGAAAAAGGAAGCATGCATCTTGCCACCGTCTTTCATCTTCAATGTCTTGTCTTCCTTCTGTCAAGGTAAGGCCACCCATAATCTGATCCCTCTTCTGACAGCTGGCTAACAAGCGAGAGTGCATATGGGCCCATCATTCTCCTAATTGTGTGTCCTTGGGAGAATTACTCCAGAATGCCAGGTCCGAATTTCCTCACCTAAAAAAATGAGGATAAGAGTTCCTTTCTCTTAGGAGACACTGAGACCACGTATTTAAAGTGTGGAGTACAGTGTGTGGTGCACGGTGTGTGTGCAAGGAAGCAGCACTGACAAGCACACATCACCACTGCTGTCACCACCATCATAAACGTGACTCTTTACAGATGTGGTAAATTAGGCAAACAGGCAACTTGCCCGAGATCACGAGGTAAAATACCATCTGAGCTGAGAACTTACGCTTCTTGCCTCTGAGACCAATGTGCTTTCTCTGCCAGAGTTAATAATATCTGTTTCCACTTTAGGTGCTTTGGCATCAAAACAGCTCCTCAAGGAATTCCACAGCGAATGATATGAGGACTACATGGGAGAAGGATGGATATCATAATAAAAATTCCCAAATGAAACTCTTGCAAAAGTTTTCTATGCAGAGCATTACTGCTGCCTTCTTCGGGAGCTCTCCAGCACGTGGAAATACACTAAAGGACAACTGTTGTATATGAAAGACGCACAGGGGAGGCAGGCTTCTTTTAGAAAGGAAATGGAATCTTGTTTGATGCACATTATCCTTGGAGGAATCAAGCAAAACTAACAGGCAGTCTCCAACCAAATGAGAGGCATTCCTTCCACAGGAACGCCAACTATGGGAATGCTGTTGCCCAGACTTGAGGATTTACTAGAATTTCTAGAAAAAGCAGGGAGGAAATTAGTTTAAATTCCTATTTGAAGACATCTTTATATGGCTGCAGAGGAATTATATATTAAATAGATTGAAAAAATGAATGTCATACGGGGCCAAGCTATACAGCTAAACAAACTGTCTCATTGCCTTGCGTTCTTAAACTTTGACAGGGGGCTGCGGAATTTTCCACTCATCTGGAAAAACTTCTTATATCCAAAAGACATAGGGTTCACTTAGGGGGCAGTTCTGGTCTTTGTATGTAAATTCATGTTGCTTTCCTGAGGATTTTTACTGCAGTCCAAGACAGAATATTTAAATCTCCTTTGCCTCTGATAGGTTTATTATTACTTTTTATTATTATTATTTTGAGATGGAGTCTCGTTCTGTTGCCCAGGCTGGAGTGCAGTGGCGCGATCTTGGCTCACTGCAACCTCCATCTCCCAGGTTCAAACAATTCTCCTGCCTCAGTCTCCCAAGTAGCTGGGATTATAGGTGCCTGCCACCACACCCGGCTAATTTTTTTGTATTTTTAGTAGAGATGGGGTTTCACCACGTTTGCCAGGCTGATCTGGAACTCCTGACCTCAAGTGATCCACCCACCTTGGCCTCCCAAAGTGCTGGGATTACAAGTTTGAGTCTATTATTACTTTTTTATTACACCCAGCCTATTATTACATTTTTATTGCACCCAGCCTATTATTACTTTTTAAATATGTAGATTGATCCCTTGATTTAATCATAATTGATCTATAAAGGTATAAGGGAAAGTACTGCTGGGGTGTGCTTTTAAACTTTATCCCTGTTCTATTAAATGAGTGAACAGATGGGACATTTAGAAGTGGGAAGAGTGCTATGTCCCCGAAGGGTCAAAATGAGAAAGAACTTTTACGAGGTCCGAAGGACCTCATAATTCCATGGTAACTCCCCACTTCATAATTACACGGCATAGAGTGGGTGCTCAGTAGGAAAAGAAACCATGGGCAATGGAATTGTAAACTACACAGTGTGTGTCACTTATCCAGAAGATGATGTGGAACGTAGCTGAGAAGCCAACCAGGGAACGGGGAGAAGTCAAACCAAGACAGTGGTATAAACTTCAGATGGGGCTTGGGAAAAGCATTTAAATCTCTCTTTGCCTATCAGTTATTACATGATTGTTCTTCAAGTGTTATTTCATTTTCTTTGGAAGAAACTGTCTGATCAGAGATATATTCTAGTACTGGTAACACATCTTCTACCAGGAATGAAGAAGGCTAACAGCAGAGGTGCTAACAACATGAATGAAATAATTCAATTTTCTGCGCTTCCTTCTAACAGAAAGGCTAGATGAAGAGAAGTCTATGGAATCTATAATGGTATAAATATATAGCTGGCATATAACTTTGTTCATCTGCAGCCTAAACTCTGCAGAGTTAAGTTCTTGGTGAAAAATGGCCAAGGAAAACCAGGCACAGAGTATTTCAGTCTAACATGTATCAGTAGTTTCTCTAAATAGAGAAGAAGGGGACGGATATTTATGTGAATGTTGAACCATGGGATTTTAGAACTGGCAGCAGCCTTAGAAATTACAGTATAATCCTTTGGTTTTACAGATGAGAAAACAGAGGGCTCACAGATATAAATTCACTAGGTTCAAGCTTCAAATAACTTAAGCTTCCTATCCCTAAATACCAGCGTCTGAAGAATTTAATTTCATTCTTCCAAATTAAAAAAAAATCAGTGACTGGCTATAGTTCATTTTGAAAAGAAGGGGTTTGTTTTATTGTGGAAAAAACACAAACCATAAAATTTCTCATCTTAACCATTTTTAAGCGTTCAGTTTAGCAGTGTTAAGTATATTTACATTGTTGTGAAACATGACCAGAACTTTTTCACCTTCCCAAATTGAAACTCTGTACCAATTAAACAATTTGCCTTTTTCTCCTCCTCCAGCCCCTGTTATTCATCATTCTACTTTGAATTTCTACAAATTTGACTGCTTTAAACACCTCATATAAATGGAATCATACAGTATTTTTTTGTGTATGGCTTATTTCATTTAGTGTTAAGTCCTCAAGGTTCATCCATATTGTAACATGTAACAGGATTCTGTTACTTTTTAAGGCTGAATAATATTCAATTGTATGTATATACTGTATCTTGTTTATCCATTCCTTGTTGGACATTTGGACTGATTCTACCTTTTGGCTATTGCAAATAGTACATAATTATTTTCATGTATTTTAAATGTCCCTTAGATAGGGATCGACTTCTCTTTATTCCACTAAAACAATAGGCACATAAATTTTATAAATTCTCTCAAACTATCAAATATTAACAATACTTAAGTTAAATGCATACAAGTGGAGAGATACAGGGTGCACTATCTGTTTTCCCACAAAGGACCTCAAACATACCTACTTCTTCTCAGGCTGTTACTTTCATTCAAGTTTTAACCACCATCTAGGGCACTGGAGTGGATATTGCAGTGACTGACAATGAGAGAAGGCCTGGTCATGATTCACCAGCTTCTAATTTCACAACAGCACTTTCAAAGACTGAACCATGTAATAGCAAATAAAGGTAAAAATAAGTATGGTTTCAGAGACTCTACCACCACTACCCCAAATAGCAATGAATTCAGCAAATTACTTTGCTTAGTGTTCTACAAAAGGAAAAATAAAGTGTAAGCTAAGAAACACTGAAAATGCTTCATCTCACACTGACATTAACAAACATGGATACTACGTGTAATATTAACCCCTTTTCCAATAATCTTTAATGGTTGTACATAGTGTCTGCTCTTAATCTCTTACAACTGCAGATTCTGAACTTGAGTGTAATACATCCACTATTTTGAGTTGCTTAACTGAAAAAGCACTAGCTTAAGAACAGCTGCTGCGGTAGAAAACAGTGACCCCTGAAAAGCTGATGGGAAGATGGGAACGACTCCAAAACCCTACCATTATCTAGAATTGGAACACATCCAGTTATCTTCTTACTGCACAATTATGTACTATAACAACAATATATTTTTCCATCCAAATACTTAGATTTTGCTGAATATTCCTGAAATCATGATCTTAATTCATGTGTTCAGGGGAATCTCATTAGAATCCAGAAATCCAGTTCTGGCAACTTCTCTGGTGCATTCCCATTCCTGTTTCCCATTCCCATTCTCAACACTCTCTCTTTTTTTTTTTTTTCCTTTTCCTTTTTTTTTTTGAGATGGAGTCTCGCTCTGTCACCCAGGCTGGAGTGCAGTGGCGCGATCTCGGCTCACTGCAAGCTCGGCCTCCCAGGTTCACGCCATTCTCCTGCCTTAGCCTCCAGAGCTGGGACTATAGGCACCTGCCACCACACCTGGCTAATTTTTTGTATTTTTAGTAGAGACGGGGTTTCACCATGTTAGCCAGGATGGTCTCGATCTTCTGACCTCGTGATCCACCTGCCTCGGCCTCCCAAAGTGCTGGGATTACAGGCATGAGCCACCGCGCCTGGCCACAACGCTCTCTTTTACTTTGTTTTCTCTAGACATGAGGCTATGAAGCTAGCTCTACAACAAAGATTACAACTCTATTTCAAAATGCTTAGAAAATATTTTCTCTTTGGTGAACACTAAACCTCTATGAACTACACAGGGAAGGAAGGCGCCCCAGTGATGCTGATGCTGCAGGTCTCTAGAAGATGCTTGAAGAGCAGGTGCTAACAGACAGGAAATAGTGACACAAAACAAGGTACACTAGAGTTAAAAACCAAAGGGGAGTGGCATACTGCAGAACTACCTATAAGCCAGGGCAGTTTACTGAGAGTTATTCTAACTAATGCCCTGCAAATAGGGTCCAGAGGAGTGTCTTTATTTAGAACAGCAAAATGGAGAAAAGTACAAAGACAAAAGCAAAATCTGGCTGCCTTTTTGCTCCTGTTTCTGATGTGAAACACCTAAGAAGCCTTGTCAATTGTCTGGGGTAGAAATCCTTTGGTGCTTCTTTGCCGCTCAGACTGTTTGAGAGCTATTTGCCCAACCCTACAAACCACCCAGGTCTGTCCATTCTTTCTGGCTCCAGCCAGTCTGGACATAAAAGGCCTCTCAAATCTTTCTGATCTCACCCCGGGGGCAGACAGGGAAATTAGGTTTAGTGGGGGCTAGCCCAGAACTTGCTTTCAGCGGAGAGGGAGAGCTTTCAGGGTCGGCTGGCTTTACAGAATCATCTTATATGGAAATAACGGCAGTTTATCAAAAGGTAGAAGGATGTCTCTGCTAATTCTGGGATATGACATGATGCATGAAGTTGGAAAGAGATTCGAGACTGACAGACTGGATGGTAATTTTCCAGGGGAGATGTGGTCCAAGAATGTTAAGGAAAGTGTATGTCTGGCTTCTACTGAGTGGGCCATAATCACGGGAAATGAGCAAAAGGAGGCTGACTTGCTTATCACGAAAGAAAAACGAGCTGCCACTTCTTGGAATGAGTAATCCTTAAGCGCTGTGTGAACGCTAACAAAGGCTGATGTATCTAGGATCCCTCAGGGTTGCCACAAAGAAGTCGAAGATCTTGCACATTAAGGACACAAAGGAAGAATGAATGACCTCTGAGGAGAACTGAAGTGGTCCTTAAATATCATTGGAACAAAACGGGAGGATGACTTAAGACTATCCTTCAGTTTCTACTGACTGAGGAGCCCATGTCCTTGAACTTCTGAGTTTGCTCTAAGGAGCTAGAAGACCTGAGCGCATGCCAGGCCATGTGACCTTAGACAAGGCTTCCAGATTTCCTGCACCTCAGTTTCTCTACCCAGAAAACCAGATCATTTTTGTCCACAGACTTATTTTAAAAAGCAAAATTTACCAGGGTTATGGGACGGGGGGTGGGGGGGTATCCCTCTGAAGAATGAGTGGAAAGCAGGGGGAGCAGGTAAGTATTGTGGGTGGAGAATTTCAGTGTGAGCACTGCCTTTACGGGGTGAATGTCTGGCAGCTGGAAAAGTGGCTGTGGGCTTCCTCACTGGTGGAACCGTGAAGCTGGGATCCATGTGCACCTGGGCAGGTGGGGCTTGGAGTCCAAATCATCAAGTGGAAGAGAGACTTGATATGAAGACTATCATAACTCCATGAGGGTTAATATGTCACAATCCCCATCAGATTTCCATACTCCTTTCATGGTTCATTCCTTCAGGAGGGAGACTGCGGGTGGCCAAAAATACACCCTGATTTTGGTGGTGTAGACCCCGTGACTGAGGTGTATGACCTCAGGGAATATACTTCATTCATTTAGTTAGTCAGTGAAAACTTACTAAGAGCCAGCTCTTGGTAAGGATGTTCTTACGTGGGATGTTCTCGATCCTGTGGATAATAACATCAAGCATTTGCATAACATTTACTATGTGCTAGCATTATCCCAAGGGCTTCGCATATGTTAGTGTACTTGATCCTCACTACCACCCATAAAGTAGGGCTTACTTTCATCTGCAGTTTGCATTAGGCACTGAGAGGTTAAATATCTTGCTCTGGGTCACATAGCTAGCAGGCCGAGTCAGGACGTGAACACAGACGGGCTGGCCCCAGAGTCCATGCTCTTCCCCACCCAGTGGAGATGATGACAATGACAGGGGAGATCCCTGTCCTCATGGCCCCTGCTGTCTTGCAAAAGAGGGAGAAAACAGACAAGGCCACAAGTGATGTCATAGTAGGTACTGATAAGTGCTGTCAGGAAAACTAAGGCAGGGCAGGGGAGAGAGAGTGAGTCTGTTTTATATAGTGTGGTCCCAGGGGGGCCCCTATGGGAAGATGAAATCTGAGCACAGGCCTGGGTGGAAGGGGTAAAGGGAGCTACAGGAACGTTTGGAGGGACTCCTCCAGGCAGGGGGTGCACAGGCATTGAGACAGGACCACGTTCATGGAAATAGGGAGAGTGAGGGAGAGGAGAGCAATGGAGGGCCTCTGGGGACCTCAGACGGGCTTCAGGTTTTATGTTAGGGTGCCCATGAAGCAAGAGCCTGTAAGGGGTTGAGCGGGGCAGTGGCCCAATCTTTCTTTTGAAAAAGATCACTGTGATGGTGGTGTGTGGAAAACAGACCGTGTGTCGGGTGCAGTGGTAGTGGGCGCACCCGGAGGACAGGTCAGAAGGCTACTACAGCAGCCAGTTATAGAGGACAGTGTGCAAAAATACAGATTCTCCACCTCACCATAGGCTGTTAGTCGAAAGGCAACTCATGCCAGCTTGCAGCCAGATGGCTTGGGGGGCCACTACGCCTTATACCCTAACTACAGTAAAGGCTGCATGTGGATTCAGGAAGAGTCTTGACATGAAAGGGAAGTGAGTAGAAACTTCCTAGCTGCTGCTGTCTAACTGGTTCTCTGAAGGGATGAGAACGCTTTCATCCCTGAGGTGGTGACAGCATGCTGTTCTGAAAGGTCGCTGTGGAAGCCCTGGTCCCGCAGTGTGTATTCTCCATCAGGAAGGTGCAGTGGACAGGCTGCCCTGGGGAGGGCGCCCTTGCCCTGCACATGCCACTGCTCCAGTGAGACTGTCCTGGGCGGGGGAACTCACTGGGATGTCAGATGAGGGCCAGTTTAGTCTTTTGTTTTTGTTTTTTGTTTTTTTTGAAAGGGTGGTTTGAGCATTTCAAACCAAGAAGAGACACAGACAAATTAAACATAGCAGGAGAAATGATGGCACAGATTATTTACAATCCCCCTTTTCTAAGCAGTTTATACTCTGTATAATACAATTTTATGCTAAAGATAAAACCTGCCTGTTTTGCCAACCTCTACACACAGAAAGTGCCAAAGAACAAAATCTTTCTGCGTTTATGCAAAATAAGAACTCAGCTGCTTGTTCTTCTATGCTCCACTGCTAAAGGATCTCATAAAATTCAACTACTGGTGACTGGAAATGCCATTGTTCTAGAGTTCAAAATGTTTACTCACATAAATGCCACTCTCAAAATATATATAAATGTACAGATCAGTTTCTTTTCTGAGTACCCTACTATCCTCATGGCTTTAGAGATCACTTCCCAGGACTGTCTGAGTGTGGCAGTTTCTATTACTAAATAGCTGTAGAACTCAAGGACGGTTATGAGAATCCAAAATGCTATTCTAGAAAGAACTGTTATATTATGTAGGCAATATAACAAGATCTTTAATCTTGACATAAACTGCAAAGTATAGTTTCAAATATTGCTTCTTTTTTTGAATTCTGTTTAGAGTCAAGCATGAAGAAGGGTCAGGGAAAGATTATTATCTAATTTAATATCAGCCAAGCTGGCATCTCCTGATGATGCTAAAGAAGCCCTCTCAAAAAAGTACAGCGTAACTTACAGAAATGTAAGTTAGGGTTTCCCCCTCCACACTTTCTCCCCCTCCACGCTTGATAAACAAATTTCCTGCAAGTAAAAGAGAAACACGAATGGAAGCAGAAATGGAGTTTATTGCGTGATTGCTGCTAAGTCCAAGAAAAACAGTGAAAAGGGTGTTTTTTAGACAGCAAGAAAACCCATCGGTGGACGGTGACTTTAACCTCTGACGTTCTAATTACTCTTGGGGATGTTATCAGACCGCCCAGGAAATCAAGCCGCTGCACATGCTCCACCCACTTCACGAGAATGAGAAAAGCCCCGCCCGCCTCACGAGAATGGTAATGAGAGAAGCCCCGGCACCGCCCTCACGAGAATTGAGAGAAGCCCGCCCGCCTCACGGAGAATGAGAAGCCCCCGGCCCCACCTCACGAGAAGAAAGCCCCGCCGCACTCATTGAGAATTGAGAGAAGGCCCCGCCGGCCTTCACGAGAATGAGGAGAAGCGCCGCCCGCCTCACGAAGAATAGGAGAAGCCCGCCCGCCTCACGAGAATGGAAGGAGGCCCGCCCGCCTCACGAGAATGAGAGAAGCCACCCCCCGCCTCACTGAGGAATGAAGGAAGGGCCCCCGCGGCTCACAGATATTGGAGAGAAGCCCCGGCCCCGGGCTCACGGAATGAGAGAAGCCCCGCCCGCCTCACGAGAATGAGAGAAGCCCCGCCCGCCTCACGAGAATGAGAGAAGCCCCGCCCGCCTCACGAGAATGAGAGAAGCCCCGCCCGCCTCACGAGAATGAGAAAAGGAAGCACAAGGTGATCCTTGGCACTTCCACGAAATGAAAACACGTCCTCCAGGGTCCTTTATGGGGTCACCACCCAAGCAGCTGACTTTACACCATCTGCACCTGCAGATGCACCTCCCATGTGGCAACGTAATTCAGGTTCACCACCCACGATGGTGTCTTCAAGAAAAGGGCCACTTTCTGTTTATCCTGAATTGTGATTAAAAATACTAGGAAACGGAGAATATATTTATACTTTGAAATATATCCAAGTATACATGTGCAATACATCTTATAAAAACTTAGCTTTCAAAGTAATGCAGAAGTTTCTCACATTTAAAGTATCAGCTTTCCAGAAGGATACACTTCCTAGAAATTCTGGAAAGCTGATATTTAAGTTCAACTTGAATCTGAAAATATGAGAGTTCACCTTTACATGTCTGTATTAGTACAAGGAACAGAGTTTCATGATCCTGCTCTGTAAATCCCCAACACCAAAAGCACTGCTGTCTAATCAAGGGGGATATGTCAAACTTTAAAGCTCTTAATGAAAAACAGAACGTCACTGAACCATCTTACCTGTCGACGAATTACTTCAAGGTCTCTCTTGGCTTTATTCACTAGGGTTTGAATTTCTACAGGATCCTTTACATTTTTATTTTCTCTGAAGGCATCTCTTATCCTCCTGACAGCATATGTTCTAAATGAATTCAGAGGAAAAAAAAGAAAAGGTGTCAGTGTGTCTGAGACTATGCTTTCAAATGAATTTAAAAGTTTTTCCTTTAGAATTAACTGTCTAATCTTCCCCTATGGATAATCCACTTTGATCTTTGCTCGTGGCGCAGGCAGATCCCTTGCCATTCTGGGATGACTAAGCAAACAGATTTAGGAAAATAAATCTACTCTCAACAAGTCACATACAAATGGCAAACTGCTACTGAAGAGTTCCTTAGATTATTGGTTCTTTAGCATTATTCACATCTGGCTTCACTCCATTTACATGGATAATTGAACCTTTAGTGTACAGACATAAATCAAGAATTCAGAGGTTAGCTGCAGTGATCCCTGATTGTGCTACTGCACTCCAGCCTGGGCGACAATGCAAGACCCTGTCTTTAAAAAAGGAAGAAAAAGATTCAGAAGTTAAATGATGCTCATATTTGCATGTACCCAGATAGTGACCTATGCTTTCCAATCCTTGTCCCATCTTCTGGCTCTCACTTCCCTTTCTGTGGTCCACATTAGGATCCCACCACAGTTGAACCTGTGGAATTGGACCAACATGCTTTCTTTTCCTCCATCTTGAAAGTGCACACGCCTACCACCCACCCCCAACCAGACAGATCACTTGCAGTACAGGACAGCAGTTCCACAGCAAGGCTTGTGGATCAGACAGGCTTGGGTTTGTAGTCTTGCTCCAGCTCCTACTGTTTGTGTGAACTTGGGCAAGCTTTTTAACAAAGGGCCATGTCTCCTCATCTGTCAAAAAGGCATAATACTGCTAAGTGCTGCTGGGAGGATTTGGCTTTATAACATGGGTCTGGAATTTGGCCCAAAGCCTGTTATATAGAAAGACTCAATAAATGAAAGCTATTCTTAACACTTGTTACACCTTAATGCAATTAGTATTCCCTCTCCTCATGCTATAACCTTGCCTTAGTCCTGCATCTTTACAGTCACACCACAGTGTGTGTACAGAAGGTAGAGTGGTCTGGATAATTAGCCACAACAGACAACTCAGCAGTCCTTAGACACAGTCCCACACTCAGATGGCTATGGCCTATGTCTAGCTCCATCCCATCTACTCCAGATTGAAAGGCACAAGACTAAGGAGAAGCAGACTGAATCAGACATGTGAGACAACATTTTCTCTATTTTTTTTTCTTTTTTAGAGATGGGGTGTCCCTCTGTTGCCCAGGCAGTGTCATGATCATAGCTCACTGCAATCACAAACTCCTGGGCTCAAGTGATCCTCCCGCCTCAGCCTCCACAGTGGCTAGGATTGTAGGCACCCACCACCATGCCTGGCTAATTAAAAAAAATTTGGGGGGAGGGGGGAGATGGGGACTTGCTGTGTTGCCCAGGCTGGTCTTAGACTCCTGGGCTCAAGCTACCCTGCTGCCTTAGCATCTCAAGGAGCTAGGATTACAGGCAGACGCCATAGTGGCTGGTTCTCCAGTCTTCTTAATGATTACAGACTGCTCTGCTTTTAACCTTGAGCACTGGTTAAAGAATCCGTGTGATGCCAGTAGTAATATTTAGCAACAGAAGAATGGAAATATAGGCAAAGAAATGAGAGGAAGGGAATATCAATTTCCTTGGGAGCAGCAGGGAGGGGGTGTTGGGAGCTCATACAACTTACTGGGAAACTTTATCTTAAAAAGGACAAATTTTGTTTTAGATAAAGTTTTTAAAAGTAAAAAGGTGTTTTACATTAAAAAATTCAAATGTCAGGTCTATTTGCATTTAAAAGCAAGAGTAAAGCTAAATCGTATAATATTAGGAATCATAAAGGAGAAGGGAAGAGTTTAGGAACTGGTACTTTCAGAACGTAAGACACTGCTGAGACTTTGATCTTAACCCTCTGTGAACCAGCTGGAGTATTTCAGAGGAGCTGCTGGGTGCTCAGTATCAATCCTAAAGGGCTACAGTGATTGGGCATGGAATCCATGTACTAGCAGCTGCTACATAACTGGGGCTCATTCACTTCTAAAGGGATACGGGAGGATTTTACAAATAGAATACATTGGATACAGACTCTCCTCAGGTGCAGCTGCTAATCTAACAAGATTTTAGAAAGCAGCTAGGTAAATTAACAGCAATTTCTGGCACACTTTCTTACATTGCCTAATGGCTATTTATATAACAGTATCACTGTTCTTCTTGACACCCACACACTCCTCTAAAGCAGTTTCTTTTTTGGCAATGATGGCAGCAAAAAGGGGACAAAATAATTTAATTCTAATATTTGTTCCATAGGCAAAATTGGTTTACAACATGAATTTACCTCCAGGAATCGTCTATTGTTTCACTTTTTCATTTCGTATGCTGCATGGGCTTCTCGGACAAACAAATGGGCAACAGTAGTCATCGCTAAACTCATTTTTCTAAAAGCTAGTAACTAGCTTAGAATAGCTAGGAAAAAAAGGAGTACTGTTTGGAATGTAAAGACCTAAGGTCTTCCAAAGTTTAAGGAAATGAGAAAATAGCTTAAGACACTCAACAATTTGTATCAACTGAGCTCAAGGTCCAGGGTCCGGATATTCTGCTATGTATTCTTGTTTGCTCTCCAGAGTCCTTACCTAAAGAAAAGAAGCTCTAGATCTTGGACTTAAATGTGTCTAAAGCAATCAAGAGTCATGATTCAAATTTTCGATGCACTTTTGAGATGAATGCTGTAATGGTTCCCTCCTCTCTGTCTTGCTCTTTCTGCCCCACTTACAGCACCAAGTGTTATTCTTTGCCCTGAGGGAAAATATTTCACTGGCTCAGAAACACAAAACTCCTACTGCATGAACAGTTGATTCCTTAGTTGTAAGAATTCTTATTTCAAATGATCACAGCTTTGTGAAAGTCATCACAAATTTGAGTGAATCTTCAAATTTGGTGGGAGGGGGCTAATCACCAATTATTTCAATCCTGGCCCTGCCCTGGTTTTTACCATTTTTTTTTCTTTTTTTTTTCTTTTTTTTTTTTTTTTTTTCAGATTCTTGGCTATCAGCCTCTTGACCATACCACTGAGCAAGAACATTTCAAAGAAAAATTTGCAGATGTTGCAGTGAAAATGGCAGCTAGCTGCTACACAATGCCATGCATTAGGATGATCCTAATGAGACAGATGCTGTCTGAAATACAGCATGAAAAACTGACACAGAAAGGGCAACACAACCAAATACAAAGAAGCAGCCCCACGTCCACAGAAACGGCGAGGTGATGATGTTCTCCCGCATACTGTCCTTTCCACTGTCCCGAAGCTTGGCAGTTTCTTGATGCTTCCTTGCACAGGAGAGTCCCACTGGGCTTTCCTTCTCTACCCCAGCCTTTGCTTCATTCTGTCATTAGATCTCAAGTGCCCACAGGTTCTTTTTACCATTGCGAGGATTATACTCTTTTCTGAGATTCCTCCACTCACTCCAATTTCCCAGCTGCACAGCAACACAGCAGGCAGTAACGAAAGCTCGTTAGTGTTTGAGGTTCTGCTTTTTACTCTGTCCCCTCCCAGAAACACCAAATGCAGCCATAATCACAGCCTCTGAGCACTTAGAGGCTCATATCAGCTTTAGCATCCAATGTGTGATGTGGAAACCAGCCAATGTAATGCCTTTCATTTCTGTTAATCTTCATCAGCATCTCAAGTGCTGGTTTCTCTGTGTACCCATCCTATCAACACATCGTGCCTTTTCTTGGTCCTCTGCAACCTTAACTCAAGTATCCTAGGAACAATAAAAGCTCAATCCTTTCTACTGGCCTCTGTGGGGCAAACTCATCTACCTCCGATGACTTGGAAGGACACATCCTCCACCTACTTGCCTTAACTGAAATGTGCAAGGGGAAGCTGCTAAATTCTAGCATGTCCCCATATTCCACAGGGCCCAGAGGAGGGTGCTGGTGTATTCCGGGAGCCTGCTGCTGCTTCCAGATGACTGAGTCACCCCATGCATCTTTGAGGACATGCCATCTGACAATACTGTGTTGCACGCCTCCATGACACTGTTATTTGTTAATTTCTGGAGGTCAAGTCTTCATATTCAAGTCTTAATGTCTAAAGAGCACTCATTGCAGTACACAGGCCATCAGTTTTAGGTTTCTTTTTTTAGAGACAGGGTTTCACTGTCACCCAGGCTGAAGTGCAATGGCACTATTATAGCTTTCTGTAGCCTCAAACTCCTGGGCTCAAATGATCGTTTCCGCCTCACCCTCCCAAGTAGCTGGGAATAGAGCAGCATGCCACCATGACCCGCTGATTTTTATTTTGTAGAGACAGGGTGTCACTATGCTGCCCAGGCTGGTCTCAAACTCCTGACTTCCAGTGAGCCTCTCACCTTGGCCTCTCAAGGCGTGGGGATTACAGGTGTGAGCCACGGTGTCTGGCGTAGCTACTCCTTCCTAAGCTCCTTTGTGGGCTCATCTCACTCTGCTGCCCCTTATATGCTGTATTCTCTAGGGCATATATGTGAACCATTTTTCTTATTTATAAGATCTCTGCCAGTAATTGCATCTGTCAAAGGTTTCACCTGCCATATAGATGCCATTGGCTACCAATATTTCTCTAGTCCAGACCTTCCTTCTGAGGTCAAAATCCATATACCCAATTGCCTTTTGGACTTGTCAGCTAAAATATAGACTCTTCCAGTGAACACATTCAAAACTGAAGTGCCCGGCTGGGCGAGGTGGCTCATGCCTGTAATCCCAGCACTTTGGGAGGTTGAAGTGGGCGGATCACATGCTCAGGAGTTCGAGAACAGCCTGGCCAACATGGTGAAACCCCATCTCTACTGAAAATACAAAAATTAGCCAGGCGTGGTGGCGCATGTTTGTAATCCCAGCTACTCAGCAGGCTGAGACAGGAGAACTGCTTGAACCCGGAGGCAGAAGTTGCAGTGAGCCGAGACCATGCCATTGCACTCCTGGGCTACGGGTCAAGACAGTATCTAAAAACAACAACAAAAACCAAAAACAACTGAAGTGCTCATGATGACCAGTATTTCCTTCCTCATGTAGGAGAATCTTCATGTAGCCAACTGCCCAAGTCAAATACTTAAGAGACTCATCCTAAATTCTTTCCTTTCCCAGAACTCCCTATATGCAGCCAATCATAAATCTTCCAGTGTTAACTTTCCACATCCCTTCTAAATCACCTCTATTTCTCCAACTCCTCAGTCCCAATCTTGGCTCAGGCTCTTCTCTCTCAAAGTAATGTAACAGTCTTGGGGTTATGGTGTACGTATGTGTGTGGTGTATAACAAAATGGATCATGATGCCTATGGAGAGGAAGCTCAAGGATCATTTGAAAGGTCACACGGACTCTGGGTATATAACAGAGTGAAGAAGAGCAGAAAGCTTCTTTCTGATAATGTGAGCTCCTGGTACAAAGTAAGCCCCATGTAGCAGGAACTCTAATCTTTCTGGCTCACCTCTGTATGTGTCTGGCACAGAGAAGATATTCAATACATGTTTAATGAATAAATGAGCTTATCAAAATACCATAGGCAATATCAAAAAGAACTTCAAGAAAAATATCAATAATCAATAATGAAAACAAAACCATGAAAAAAGGGTTTGCAGCAAAAAGATTAAAACAACTTCTAGAAGGCAATGATTACAAAATTCACAATTAGAATTTACTCAAGAAATACATACTAAATGCCTACTCTGTAAGCATTATGCCAGGAGCTGGGAATATGGTGGAGAATAACTGGGGTGCTGGTCTCAGGTTTGGAGGGTGACAAGATCTGTAGATGAAGAGATGATATAAGAAACAGAAGCTATTCCAAGTTAACACAAAGGGCCCAAGGGGACTGATTTGAGGTAATGGAGTGGCCCTTCTCTTGAATGTGGCGGTGTTTTCACATGCCCTTAGGTTTGTCAAATCATTGAACTGTACACTTAAAATGGATGCACTTTATTGTATGTAAATTATTCCTCAGTAAGTTGACTATTAAAGTAAATTTAAAAAAAAGTATAGAAGTTATATTACATGTGTCCACTTTTAAGAAGAGCAAAACAAGAAAACACAAAAGAAAGATTACAATGCTGGAGAATATGTACATGGCTGACGGAAGCAATAACACTGAATTAAAGAAAACAGAAGACAAACTAGAAATTCAAATACAAAGCATGGAAAAATTAAGTATGTTGGTGAGAAACATGTATTAAAAAATTAACCTTCAGAATAGGGCAAAGGTATATAATCTATGAATAATAAGTGTGAACAAACTGAACTGCATAGGTAATTAAATTTATAATGGAAGGAAATGTCCCAGAAGTGATTATAAAAAATTGAGAAGACTCACCACTGAAATTTAACAACCAGAGGACAATGCCAAGATATTTACTTATAAAACCCTGGACTCCAAGGTTAAGAGAAAGACTACTTTAAGGACAAAGAAAGAACTTTAAGCAGTTAATATCGAATGGAATACAGATAAGCACATCCTCAGATACCTATTTTCAAATCTTCAAAGAAAAGGGCTGCTTTCCACAGTCATTTGCATTGCTGTTTTGAGGGTACAATAGGTTAACAAAAGAATATCATCAATTAATGATACACGTACCATGCACCGAGTAGTGTGCTAAGTACCTGATACATATTGATCTCATTTAATCCTCACAAACTACAACTCAGAGAGATTTAAAAAATGTAGGCCAAGATCCCGCATGTCTTGTAAGTGGCAGAGCTGGGTTCTGAACCCAGCTGACTCTAGAGCCTGTGATTCTCAACCCTAGGCTATTCCTCCTCCACAGGTCGATAACCCCTATCCAATCTTTGTTAAGTGCTTGGTATAAAGCCAAGTAGTTGTCCATTTGAAGAGGCATTTAAAAAAATTGTTTCTGGCATCACAAAACTTAGAAAGGTCATCTAACCTTTCAACTCTGCTTCAAGTGTTCCTACAAATCGTTCAGCGCCAAACATGTCTTAAGAAAAGACAAATGGATGAGAGCATTTCAAGGGAAAGAACTATTAATAAAAGCACTAGGTGAAATAATTGAGTTTAATTGTTTTAAAAAGGAGGAGGGCAACCAATGGAGGCTTGTGCAGTGGGAGGTGAAATTACCATGAGAAAATCCATTTTGGAGATCAAAGCTTTGGGTTTTTGGGCAGTTGTAAATAAAACCTATTACACACTTCCCTGTTAAAATTCCCAAATGGTTTTCCATTATCTTGAGATAACGATCAACTGCATTGGCATGGACGGCCTACAGGACTCTCTGGATTCCTGCTCATCTCTCCTACTCCATCTAGCAGCTTCCAGCAAGGACCACCAACTCCGGCCATCCTGGAAGACTTGCAGTCTCCCTGGCTTTCTCTCCTGGAGGCCTGCTATTTCTCCCAACATGGAGCGTCCTTCTCCAGCTGGATTCTTGGCTAACTCCTATTCCTCTTTAAAGATCTAAGCCAGTTAGAAACAAATATGACAAAATATTAATATCCTTAGAATACAAATAGCACATATAAATTGAGTAGAAAGACAATAAGACCACAGTAAATAAATAAGTTGGATAAAACAATAACTCACAAGAGACTACAGAGTGATGAAACAGACAGATATAGATGTGTGAATGTTCAGCCTCAGTCACCATCAAACAAATGAAAATTTAAGTGAGGCATCATTTTGTGTCCACCAAATTACCTGAAGTTTTTGAAAAGGTAAAAGGACAGGCACACCCTGCTGGTGTGAGCACGAACTGGCACTTCCTGTGAAGAAAACAGTGTACTAATGGATGGATACTGATGTTCTTAATATTTTACCCAGTAATCTCCTTTTAGGGATCTAGCCTACAGAAATAACCTGAAATATGCAGAGATATACAGAAAGATGTTCATTTTAGATTTATAGGCATTAAAAATAGAAACTACCTAAGTTTTCAATAATAGAGAATTGGCCACATAAATTATGAAATTATGTAGCTTTAAAAACAGATGTTTCAGCCAGGCATGGTGGCTTCCACCTATAATCCCAGCACTTTGGGAGGCCAAGGTGGGTGGATCACCTGAGGTCAGGAGTTCGAGAGCAGCCTGACCAACATGGTGAAACCCTATCTCTACTAAAAATACAAAACTTAACCAGGGATGGTGGTGCAAGCCTGTAATCCCAGCTACTCGGAAGGCTGAGGGAGGAGAACCACTTGAACCTCCCTCAGAGGCGAAGACTGCAGTGAGCCGAGATTGCGCCACTGCACTCCAGCCTGGGCAACAAGAGTGAAAATGTCTCAAAAAATAGGCCAGGTGCGGTGGCTCACACCTGTAATCCCAGCACTTTGGGAGGCTGAGGCAGGAGGATCACCTGAGGTTGGGAGTTTGAGACCAGCCTGACCAACATGGGGAAACCCTGTCTCTACTAAAAATACAAAATTAGCTGGGCGTGGTGACGGGCACCTGTGGTCCCAGCTACTCGGGAGGCTGAGGCAGGAGAATGGCGTGAACCTGGGAGGCAGAGTTTGCAGTGAGCCGAGAATGAGCCACTGCACTCCAGCCTGGCCAACAGAGCAAGACCCCAAATCAAAAAAAAAAAAAGATGTTTTAAAAAAACGTCAAGGGCCCGGGCGCGGTGGCTCACGCCTGTAATCCCCAGCACTTTGGAGGCCGAGACGGGCGGACAATCACGAGGTCAGGAGATTGAGACCATCCTTGGCTACACGATGAACCCGTCTCTACTAAACTACAAAAAAAACTAGCCGGGTGAGGGTGCGGCGCTTTTAGTCAGCTACTCGGGAGGCTGAGGCAGGAGAATGGCGTGAACCCGGTGAGGCGGAGCTTGCAGTGAGCTGAGGTCTGGCCACTGCACTCAGCCTGGGTGACAGAGCGAGACTCCGTCTCAAAAAAAAAAAAACGTCAAGTCAACGGGTAAAAAAGATGTAAGGTGGAAAATCATTCTCCTCTTCATTCCTGTCCCTTAAACAACCAGTTCTTTCTAGAGGCTATCACAGTTGGCAGTTTCTTTCACAGCTTTCTGGAGACATTAGGTTCATATTAAAATCTGTACGTGTACATTTTTTTTTCTTTCACAAATGGTAGCCTTCTAAACATACTGTAGACTTTTAATTTTTAAATGAAAATCTATCTTAGTGATCATTTGATAATAACACAAATAAAGGTGACCAGTTTTAAAGATGGTTATATCCTATTGTACAGATGAACTAGAATTCATTCGGGCAGCCTTTCATGAACGGATGTTCTCCAATTTTGCTACTACAAACAATGCGGTGATCAGCATCCTTGCGTACAGTAGCATCCTGTGCATGTTTATGTGTGGGATGGATTCTCTAAAGTGGAACTGATAGTTCAAAGATAGATAAATATTTTACTGGGCAAAATATTATAAAAATTGTACATTATAAGGCTATTTTCCTCATAGGAAGTAAAGTTTATGTCCCCAACATCTCTGCCAACACAGTGCATCATCGAACTTTTTGATCTTTGCTAATCAATCTCACAGGTGAAAAACAGTACTTCATTCTACTTTTAATTGCCTTTTTCTCATTATGTATGATGTCCACCACATTGTCCCAAGTCTATTTGTACTTCTGTTTATATCCTTTGCCTTTTCTTAATTGAGTGATTGGTCTTTCAAATGGATTTGTAAGGAGGTCTTTAAGAAGCTAGCCTTTTGTGTAGTTTTAATATTCATTCTGGTTTGTTGCCATTTGGCTATGTTTATGGTGCTTTTTATTTTTGTGATGTAGAAATGTTCACTTTTTGTGTGGTCAGGTGTACCAAATTTTGTGTTACGGCTTCTGTGTTCATATGTATAAAAGCCTACCCTACTGTGAGATTTAAACAAATATTCATCCATGTGTTCTCCAGAACTTTACTGGCTTAATTTTTCATGTTTAACTCTGGTCTTTCCAGAGTTTGTTTTGGTGGAAGTTGTTGAATATGAATCTAACTTCACCATCTATTGTTAACATTTTTCTTTTTTGAGATGGAGTTTCGCTCTTGTTGCCCAGGCTGGAGTGCAATGGCGTAATCTCAGCTCACGGCAACCTCTGCTTCCTGGGTTCAAGTGATTCTCCTGCCTTGGCCTCCTGAGTAGCTGGGATTACAGGCATGGGGCACCACGCCCAGCTAATCTATTCTGTATTTTCAGCAGAGACAGGGTTTCTTCATGTTGGTCAGGCTGGCCTCAAACTCCCGACCTCAGGTGATCACCCGCCCGCCTCAGCCTCCCAAAGTGCTGGGATTAGAGGCATGAGCCACTGCGCCTGGGCCATTGTTAAGTTTTTAAAAGTGAAAGATACAATTTGATATTTGGGATGATCTCAATTACGGAAAATATATGTGTAGGAAAAATCAGAAGGAAATATGACAGCATGTTAACAATAATTACTTTTGGTTATTGAAATTTATGCCTTCTAAATTACTACAATAACTGTTACTTCTTAATGATTTTAAAGTACCTATTGATATAATAAAAATCAGTAATATACCACAATAAGGAAACATCAGTAGAGACGGCTCAAATTGTGTGAGAAGAGAATGGGGAAGGGTATATACAATTAGATCAACACATACAGGCAGGTGAGATATATGATGAGGAATTAAACCCTGGTGAAAAGAAGAGGGGTTGGATTAAGAAGTATTTAGTTGATAAAGACAAAGGCTCTATGAGTATATTTTTAGACCGTTTATTTTGAGGCAACAATGGGACAAGGTGGACATGTCCAATAGGCTTCCAGAAATAAAGTTTTGGAGCTCAGGTGAGAAGGTTCAGACTGGCAATAAACCTGAAAATCAGGGACAAGGAAGTGTGAGGCAACACCATGGGGTAAGAAGAGCTTGTTCTGATTAAAGCCATAGAATGGGAAGAGGCATTAGCCTTGGAAGGAGCCCTGGAGAAATCATACCAATATTTAAGAGCAGGCAGAGAAGGATCTATGAAAGGAGAGAGAGCAAGAAGGGTCAATCTAGAAGCTGGAAAGCCAGGATAATCACAGGAGACAAGGCAGCAAATTTTACAGAGAGTAGATAAGATTGTTAGGATGTCAGTGATTTTTGCAAAAAACCCGACCAGCTTAGGAACACCAGAAATAGGAACGCTTTGATACTGTTGGTAGGAGTATAAATTAATTCAACCATTGTGGAAGACAGTGTGGCGATTCCTCAAGGATCTAGAACCACAAATACCATTTGACCCAGCAATCCCATTACTGGGTATATACCCAAAGGATTATAAATCATTCTACTATAAATACACATGCACACGTTATGTTTACTGCACACTATTTACAATAGCAAAGACTTGGAACCAACCCAAATGCCCATCAAAGACTGGATAAAGAAAATGTGGCACATATACACCACAGAATACTATACAGTCATAAAAAAGAATGAGTTCATGTCCTTTGCAGGGACATGGATGAAGCTGGAAACCATCATCCTCAGCAAACTATCACAGGAACGGAAAACCAAACACCACATGTTCGCACTCATAAGTGGGAGGTGAACAGTGAGAACTCATGGACACAGGGCGGTGAACATTACACACCAGGACCTGTTGGGGGGTGGGGGGCAAGGGGAGGGAGAGCATTAGGAAAAATACCTATTGCATGTGAAGCTTAAAACCTAGACGATGGGTTGATAGGTGCAGCAAACCACCATGGCACATGTATACCTAGGGAACAACCTGCACATTCTGCACATGTATCCTGGAACTTAAAGTAAAACAAAACAAAACAAAAACAAAAACAAAACAAAAAAAATCAGCATATACTTATTGATCACAATGTAGTAAATATGGCAGAAAAAAACCCCTAAATTCATGGAAGTACAGTCATAAATAATAATTGGGCCTTGGAGGAAATTCATTACACAATAAGAAAGTGTCTTTTTTTTTTTTTTTTTTCTGAGATAGTCTCACTCTGTCGTCCAGGCTGCAGTGCAGTGATGTGGTCTCTGCTCACTGCAACCTTCACCTCCTTGGTACAAGTGTTTCTCATGCCTCAGCCTCTGGAGTAGCTGGGACTACAGGCCTGTGCCACCATGCCTAGCTAATTTTTGTATATCTTAGTAGAGGCAGGGTTTCACCCATGTTGGCCAGGCTGGCCTTGGACTCCTGACCTCAGGTAATCCACCCGCCTCGGTCTCCCAAAGTGCTGGGATTAGAGGCATGAGCCACCACGCCGGGCCAAGAAAGTGTCTTTAAAATAATGAAAAAGATAATGCATAAAATCTTTGGAATTTAGTCAAAGCCATACTTAGATGAAACTTAATGGTTTAAATATCTTTGTTAATAATAAAATACTAGCGAAGTTTAATAAATTAAGAATATTTCCTAATAGTCCAGAAAAGCAAAATAGTACAATCCCCATGAGAAAACAGAGAACACAAGGTTTTAAAAATATTTGTTAAACAAGTTCAAAGTGAAAAAAAAAAAGGTCAGTAGACACAGCGAAGATAATTTTGTTTTTTAATGTGGCTCTTGGGTTACACCTCAGAAAAAACAATTATAACAAAAAAAGTGAAGAAGTTTGGTAAGAGCCTCATTTGGGACAGTCATTTTGAAAACTGTGGGCAGACTCCAGAACTTGCCAAGCAAATGAAAAAGGCTGTTGAGGCTGGAAATGGCCAATGTGGCGGTACCAATTTGCCAAAGAGGGTGACTGTCTTCCAGCTGTGGTTGACGCCCAGGTGTAGTTACAGAAAAGGCAGACGTCTGATTACACCCACAGGTGCAGTTTTGACAGATGGGTGTAACATAAGGGCAAAGAGGGAGGGAATAACTCTCTCCATGGCTCAGAGTGGGTGGTGCTAGTAATTTATTCCTCCACAGTTACAAAATTCCCAAAGCCCCAGCTCCTGTGACTTAGGCTATCCTCTGACTCAGCCCCCTAAGTAGGACTCAAGTCTTAATCTAAATGTCCAATAAAAACCAGTCAGAGAAATTATGGTAAATCAATTGAAAGATATCTGTTGAGATAAATATGAAATTTTTGTGCAAAAAAAGTGTATTCAAAACAACATGACACAGTTTCATACAACTGCAGGTTTTAAGACAGGTTCTATAGGGTCTGTTGAAAGTAACACTGTCTTAAAAATTAATAAAATAATAGAAAGAAAGAAACATCACCATTCTACAGCAGATGCTCCTTTCAGTCCTTAGAGGAAAAGTTTAGGAGCATTTCTGCCCAGGCGTCCTTTTTGGTGCTCAATAACATTTAAGATCTTTAACCTATAATTTATTAAAATTAAACTCTATCACTTGGATTTATCCTCATAGCCACTGACATTTTGTTGCAAACAAGATTTTTCAAAATGTAAACCAATTTATCAAAGTAAAGGCCACCTATAAAACGAAACATGTTTAGCTTGTCTGCAGTTAGGCATAGAGATCAAGCAGCAGCGAGGTCGATGGCTCCTTTTTTGTTTGGTTTTAGACGTGCCTTTTCAGACAGTGCAGTTTCCTGAAGGCTGAAGGCTGAGTACTGGTGGCTGTAGCTAAGACCTCGCAGTTCCCTCCTCACATGCTCCTAGACTCAAAGATGACCATGTGCTTCATTTGTGGAGTCCTACAAACTACTTTTGTCAGGGGAAAAACACACTTTCCTCACATCTACATATCCTCTTATGAAACTGGTCATATTTCTTCTAAAAGTATCACTGTGACAGTATAGTCCCCATGTATAAACGCTCCATGTATATGGAAAAGATTTTCTGGCTTATTTTCTTCCCCCACCTACCAGACTGAGCTTGATCTCATACCAGAAAAGCCAGCTCAAGCTTCCATCGTGTATTAGGAGTTAAATATTAGGCTACAGAACACAGTTTTCTAAATTTTATTTTAAAATTATAGTGTGAACCAGCCAATAATGTAAGACATGGCCTTTAAATTATTTAAAATTTATGGAGAATAACTACCTATGGTAGATCAGCTAATTCTAGATTTTCCACTTTATGGGGGAAAATAGAGCATAAACAATGAAAATTCCTCTTGGTCATTAGATGTCTTCATTAAAATTTACTTTGGAAATAGGAGTCAAAGAAAATGACTTTCACTTTACCCTTTCCAACAACTATTCGTCACTGGCAACAACACATGAGCAAGGAAGGAAGGAGAAAAGGGGACACATATCAGTCATCTACCTTCTTCTGGACACGTCATTAAGGATGATGAACTCAGCACAAAAATGCAGAACAATTTTCCCTCCCCCTTCCTAAAATATGTGAAATGGCAGAATGTTTACTGGGCTATTCAGAAGGAAAAAAAAGTCTATATAAACACATTTCAAGGCCAGGTGCAGTGGCTCACGCCTGTAATCCCAGCACTTTGGGAGGTTGAGGTGGATGGATCACTTGAGGTCAGGAGTTCGAGACCAGTCTGGCCAATATGGTGAAACCGTGTACAAAAATTAGCTGGGCGTGGTGGCGGGCAACTATAATCCCAGCTACTGCACTCCAGTCTGGGCAACAGAGCAAGACTCTGTCCCAAAAAAACAAACAAACAAAAAACCCCCGAACATTTCAGGTGTACAGTAACCTCACCCATTTATAAGAAAGCTACAAACCGGGCGGTAAATAAAGGCTTCAGGGCTGAATTCAGGGAGGCCACAGAGCATAGTCAAAAGCTTGCTGGGCTTCCCGAGTGTCCTGGTTTTGAAAGGACAGCAAGGGAACAAGCTGGGCCTCCGTTCCCTGAATCCCTGAATACTGGATTGAATTTAGGGCAAGGGAACTCATCAGCTAACTTTACTTCACTTCTTGAAGTTAAAGGACTCCGAATGCTGTATGTAATTTTTATGCAGATGAGCATGTGAACCACATGCCTGTGTTTACTAAAAAATTCTGGTAACCCTTTCTCCCTTTGGAGAACTTTAATTTTCTCTGTTGCAGAGAAGGGGCATTTCTAAAGTCTTGTCCAGTCTAAAATTCCATAAATTTGAAAATACACTTAGCTTCTTTCATCTGCTGGGATGCCATAAGCAGCACGAGACCCGGAATACAATACCACGCACTGTAACATAACTAGGGATAGTTATTTTGATCGGAGTGCCATATTGTCTTGAAACAAAGTTTGTTTGCTTGGCTATTTATAATACAAATAACTTGTTACAGCATCTTTCTTCCAAATAGGTCAAAATATTTCCATGCATTACATAATTTATTTCCATAACATCCCTGTGAATCATCCAGTAGGTGTTTGTGTGTTAGGATTTATTTTTAAAGAACTTGAGGACTTTGAGACTGAATAAAATTGAGCAAACATTTGCATTTACAAATTGTTACTGGTTATCATGCCACTTTTTTCTTCTTAATACTAACCAAACAATATCAGAATGGCACTTGGCATTGATCTGTCAAAACCCAAGAAGAACAGACATGGAAGGTCAAGTCAAAAAATGCAGTCTCAAAACAAACTGTTGAATAATATAAACTGGACTCTTCTCCTTCCTGCCACAGGATTGGCAGAAGGAGTCTTCACCTGAGGGAAGATCACATCGCTCCCTTCAGGGCACTCTGACGCTGAAGAAACCTGGTCACTCCCGTAAGCTGCAGTTACTCTGCAGAGCTCCGAGGAAAACTGCCTGCTTGACCGGACAGCCCAGCTGTGGAAATTCTCTAGAAATAAAGATGCTACACAGAGGTGGTGCCAATTTCCGGACACTTAAAGAGAGCATGCCTGGCTTAGAAGACATGGAAAAGACAGGCAACTGAGGGTCATTACATCAAAGGAGCCAGTATATTTTCTAGCAGTGCAAAGAAGTACAAGAAAGAATTTGCTGCATTGGTAACAAAATCATTCACATATCTCACTGGAGTCTTTTCTTTTTGAATTTGGTATCTTCTAATTGCTTTGGTCCAGGGTCCCAGCAACTGCTGCTGTTTGGATGCTGTCCTTAAGTATGTAGATACCAGGTTGCAAATGGTGAAATAAGGAGTTTACTCTCCACCACTTGTATTTTAGCACTAAAACCTCAGGGATCAGAAATCGGCAACACACTTTCATTTTGAGTTGCATGAAACTTTTATTACTTGGCCTAAGTCCAAGGCTGAGTTTTCTATATACATAAATGCTCAGAGCAAGAAGGTATTTGGCCTCAGTATTGTTTGTAATTCCAAGATCCAATAAGCCCTGTTCAGAATCAACAAACAGCAGCTTCCCTGTGGGTGTTTAGCAACCATGTTAATGTAGGATAGACCCACTTAACTGAGTTCCATCTTAACTACCTATTAAAAATTTAAAATTGTGCACCCTGCATTAAAGGCCACACTAGTGTGATACTTTGTATTTATCAGAATACTTAAGAGAACGCTCATCCACGGATTAGCACACAAAGCCCCATGCCCAGCATTCAGTATGTGGAGGCCCCACTGGAAGATGTCCTCACTGCCTTCTCTCTGAAGATGCCCTGCTTCCCATTTCCTGAGAGAGGGTCTCATCCACATGATCAATGGCAGGAAAAAAAAAAAAAAAAAAAAAAGAGTGACTTGGCAAATATGGGGAGGGCCTTCTGATTGCCTAGTTGTGCTTCCGCAAGCTGAAAGCAGGTGACAATCAGATTTGACATGTGAACCAGCATTTCCCAGCATGTGTTACATGAAATTACTAGTCCTAAGTGAGGAAGAAGAAACATAGTATCTTATTCCCTTTACTCCCAAAACAATCACAAAGAAAACTTGAATATTAAAGCAGTGGAGAAGCCCTGGAACGTGAGAAGCAAAGTTAGGGACCTGGATTCATTCGCAGAACCTTACCCACCCCCAGTAACACCCATTATACTGTGGGAAATGCTGATCTGCACAAAATATCTACCCAGCCAGTGCCTTCAACATTTGGAGGCTGGAGGCTGATTCAACGTATCTTACTTGAATCTCACATAACCCTCTAGCCACATATCCTAAGAAGTGCCTCAGAGCTCTCTCTCTCGGTCTCTCTCTTTTTAAAGACAGGGCCTCTCTATGTTGCCCAGGCTGGACTCCAACTCCTGGGTGCAACTGATCCTCCTGCCCCAGCCTCCCCAGTAGCTGGCACCACAGGTCCATGCCATCATGCTTAGCTTAGCATCTGATAATCTTAGCCGGGTGAGTTCCATTAGTTACAACAGAGGTCTTCAATATATTCACGGTCCCTTCTCCCAAAAGGTCCCAGACCATACAGATCCCTGTGCTGGGTCATGGTCGTGCACACAACTGGCTTTGAGAAGATGCCTACCCAGGCAAGTGAAACCGGGTCTGATCTAAACATTCTTTGTCACAATGCAGTTATACAGCCTGCCCTTTCACCCCCTCCTCCCCAACAACGATAACTAATCATTTCATTTGGTTTAAAACAGGTGACCAAAATTGGCTCTAATTTCCAATCATATTTCTGAAAACAGTCTATACAATATTTTTCTATCATGATGTAAAACATAAAAGAACAAAATAAAAAACTCTCATTCTTGTTTAGGAAGACTAAATTTAGCACTGCTTTACATTTGAAGCATTAGTTTTAGGGAAAATTTCAATATTATTTAAATTACTTGTTCTGTTTGTGTCTAGCATCCCTGAGATGTGGACAAAACAAGGAACTTCTGTGAGATGAGGCCCTCGTGTGCTTATCACCCAACGGCAAGTGGCCTTCACTGGGCAGCTCCGTTCACTCCTGCGCTCCTCTGCAGAGGTGCCAGGTGCCCTTAGGTGGTAAGGATTCAAACGAAAACAGGACAAGCTTTACAAAGCTCCTGGTACTGGGGACATATTATAAATTACTCTGTTTTATAACAGGAGTATACATGCGGCGCTCTGAGAACAGAGAAGGAGGGAGTAACTCAGCCAGGGGCTTTGAGAAGTCTTTCCAGGGAAGGTGATGTCTTTGAAGGATGAATAGAATTTCACCACAGGGAAAGCAATTCTGCAAAGACAGGCTAATAATAAATATAGAATTCAAAATCCCACGTTCTACATGAGTAGGAAAACACAGAAAAGGAAAGATAAAAATATGGAAGAAGGAATACAAAGTTTTGGAAAAAGGACAGAGGAGCTTTAAGAAAAAAAGAAAGGTGACTTTAAAAAGAAGTACGTGGAACTGAACATGGGATGGAATTCTCTGGTAATATTATTAGATTGAGGGAGAAGGAAATTACCAGTAAAGCTGTAGTTTCAGAATTACAGCTAGCAAGCAAAATTCGGTTTCTACCAATGAGAATGCCAAACTCCTGTCCCCCTACTCCCAAGCCCCCAGAGCCCAGGTTCACTGCCAGCCGCGTACCTGCTGAGCTTTGTACCTGGCACGCTGCTTACCTATTCTACTGCCTTGTACCCGGGGATTCACTGCAGGTCTCTCCTCCCACCAGGTTCTGCATCTCTTTAAGACAGTGCTGTCCAGGCGCAGTGGCTCAAGCCTGTAATCCCAGCACTTTGGGAGGCCGAGACGGGCGGATCACGAGGTCAGGAGACCGAGACCATCCTGGCTAACGCAGTGAAACCCCGTCTCTACTAAAAAATACAAAAAAAACTAGCTGGGCGTGGTGGCGGCGCCTGTAGTCCCAGCTACTCCGGAGGCTGAGGCAGGAGAATGGCGTAAACCCGGGAGGCGGAGCTTGCAGTGAGCTGAGATCCGGCCACTGCACTCCAGCCCGGGCGACAGAGTGAGACTCCGTCTCAAAAAAAAAAAAAGACAGTGCTTGGCCCCTTTCCATCATTACTTCCCCCACAGGACCTACTATGCTTTGCACACAGTGGTGCCAAAACCACTGTTGAATTGTAATTTTTTTTTTTTTTTCTGAGATGGACTCTCATTCTGTCGCTCAGGCTGGAGTGCAGTAGTATGATCTCGGCTTATGGCAACCTCCAGCTCCTGGGTTCACGCGATTCTCCTGCCTCAGCCTCCCGAGTAGTTGGGATTACAGGTGTGAGCCACTGCGCCCGGCACATTGTAATTTTTTATTTAATTAAAAGAAAATACAATCACAAAGACCCATAAGCTGATTTCTATTCTAAAAGGAATAAAAATTCGGTTACATTTAGTCACAAGAATGATACATATCAATAGACTAAACTAATATAGTACTCATTTTTTTTTTTAACTTCACAAGAAATTTTGGATAATAGTTTTATGTTCTGGCGACTAATCACATGCTTATCTTCTCTTCATTATTCATTTAATAGCCATTACAGCAAATGCTAATATTTGGTAATTGTGGAAATAATTTACATATACCTCTATTTATCAGTATATTATACTCAACATTTGCTGTATCAGGCATAAGGTATTTAAACACATCATTACAATTCTACTCCGGCACAAGATTAAGTATGTGGATGTAAGTTACTTTCAAATTCTTTGAACAGAAAAATAATTTGGTTGTATTAGTCTTAAGAACATAGCTCAAAGTCTGTTCTTTTACCCCTGTGTTTGAGCTTTATTTGGTTACGAAGTGGTTTCATCAGAAGAAAATGTGTTTACTGACTGCCACTGGAAAAAATGTGAAAATATAAAATGTTCTCACTGGTTTTGAGATTCCTAATACTGTATATGTAATATACTGGCCTAGAATAAGAAAAAAATGTTAACATCATGCTAAATGCCACGTTTTTGACACTATCTGAGAGGGAACTCTATGTCAACAAATCCGTGACCACTCTACAAGAACAAAATACAGTCATATATATCTCTTCCTGAGCATAGAGGGAAAGCCATTTTCCCGTAGTGGATATTGAGGTTTCAATCAACAAGTGGAGTGGTGTTGATAGATAATGGCTCTGAGCTCAAAATATTGCATTAAGAAGAATGAGCGTTAGGCTGGGCTTGGTGGCTCATGCCTGTAATTCCCACACTTTTGGAGGCTGAGGCGGGTGGATTACCTGAGATCAGGAGTTTGAGACCTGCCTGGTCAACATGGTGAAACCCCGTCTCTATTAAAAATACAAAAATCAGCTGGGCATGGTAGCGGGCGCCTGTAATCCCAGCTACTTGGGAGGCTGAGGCAGGAGAATTGCTTGAACCCAGGAGGCGGAGGTTGCGGTGAACTGAGATAGCACCACTGCACTCCAGCCTGGGCGACAGAGTGAGACTCCAACTAAAAAAAAAGAAAAAAAAAATAAGTGTCAGATAAAATTTTCTGAAACCAAAGTTTCAATTTTTGGTACATGTTAAGTGGCTCCCAGCTCTAACTAACCCTATAGACTTATAGTTTATAAGTTATTCGACAGTTTCATCTGAACATTATTTTGTTTAAAAGAGATGGTCTGTTATAATAATCCCCTTAAAAAAAATCTCTAAGGGGGCCAAGTGCAGTAGCTCACATCTGTAATCCCAGCATTTTGGGAGGCCAAGGCAGGAGGACTGCTTGAGCTCAGGAGTTCAAGACCAGCTTGAGCAACACAGTGAGACCCTGCCTCTAAAAAAAAAAGAAGAAGAAAATTTAAAAAATAGCTGGGTGTGGTGCTGCACGCCTGTAGTCCCAGCTATTTGGGAGCCTGAGGTGGGTGGTGGCTCACTTGAGCCCAGGTCGAGGGGTCAAGGTTGCAGTGGGCTGTGATTGCGCCACTGCATTCCAGCCAGAGTGACAGTGGGACCCTGTCTCTTAAAAAAAACAATCTCTAAGGAACAGAATAGAAGGGCTTTGAATTGCAGCAGGTTCAAAGTTCTTAGGGGTCTTTGACTCTGTCCACTGGAAATCCCTCAAGGTAAAGAACTGGCTCTCTACTCAGTCTACAGTTTGTATGGGAGTATAACTTCACATCCACTGGTGTTTAAAACAGGGGTCCCCAAACCCTGGGTCTGTGGCCTGTTAGGATCTGGGCCACACAGCAGCAGGTGAGCGAAGCTTCATCTGTCTTTACAGCCACTCCCCACTGCTCACATTACTGCCTGAGCTCCATCTCCTGTCTGATCAGTGGTGGCATTAGATTCTCATAGGAGCACAAACCCTATTGTGAGCTGCGCACGCGACGGATCTAGGTTGTGCGCTCCCTATGAGAATCTAATGCCTGAAGATCTGTCGCTGTCTCCCATCACCCCCAGATGGATCCATCTAGCTGCAGGAAAACAGGCTCAGGGCTCCCACTGATTCTACATTATGGTGAGTTTCATAATTATTTCATTATATAGTACAATGTAATAAATAGAAACTAAGTACACAATAAATGTAATGTGCTTGAATCATCCTGAAACCATTCCCTCCCCCTTCAACCCCAGTCCGTGGAACAATTGTCTTCCATGAAACTGGTCCCTGGTGCCAAAAAGGGTGGGGACCACTGGTTTAAAATGTATCAAAAGTTGGGCTGAACTGAGCACTGCTTATGAAAGATTGTCTAAAAGGCAAGCCCCATATCTACTCTTCTGCATATGCTAAGCTGTGCCTGTGGGTGTGCCAAGAACCTGTAATTTTGGTTACCTGCAAAATGCTTTCCTACTGTGGCCTTGTGCTGTCAGCCAACATGACAGGACACCAGAAGCACAGGCCCTTTGAGACCGTTGTTTTTACGCTGAGAATGCTGCCCTTCATCGAAAGAGCATAAGAGAATGTCCTGCGCTTTCGTTCCTGAGTTACAAGTCTAAGAAACTGGCTGCTTGTATATCACAGACACTCTGACTTACATTACTAATCATGGTCCTCTCCCTGCATAGGCTGCTGGGAAGCTCAGAACCAGACTTGAGGCCGTGCTCCTGGCTGCCTACTGTCTGTCCAGCCTTCTAACCACTCTTTTGCTTGGAAACCTCATCCCAGGGCTTATTTTGGTTTTCCTATTCTTATTTTCCTGATTTTCTTACTTAAAGCACCCACAAACAATTCTGATCTGTGGTTAAAAACACATTGAAATTCAGAATAAAATTAAATGCAACTTGTTTTCAAATAAACTATGAGAGTATAAACTATATACTGAGAGACATGATAGGGTTCTAAAATTTCTTACTGAGAATTTGGAACAACAATGGTAAAAGATGGTAAAGTTCACAGGGCAGTCCAAGGATATTTAATTTAACCATGACACAGCAAAATGACAGTGTTAAGAGAAGTCACTCCCAGGGTAATTCTATATTCATGTTAAAAAAGAAATTCTTATTAGAGGATTTGTGGTTTTTTTTTTTTTTTTTGAGACAGAGTCTCCTTCTGTCGCCCAGGCTGGAGTGCAGTGGCCGGATCTCAGCTCACTGCAAGCTCTGTCTCCTACGCCATTCTCCTGCCTCAGCCTCCTGAGTAGCTGGGACTACAGGCGCCCGCCACCTCGCCTGGCTAGTTTTTGTATTTTTTTTTAGTAGAGATGGGGTTTCACCGTGTTCGCCAGGATGGTCGCGATCTCCTGACCTCATGATCTGCCTGTCTCGGCCTCCCAAAGTGCTAGGATTACAGGCTTGAGCCACCGAGCCCGGCCAGAGGATTTGTGTTTAAAGAGACATCATTGATTATCTGAATTTGTATAGGCACTGGATATGTAAGTTAAGTCAACTAACAAATCATAAGCATTTAAATAGGAATGAGTCCAAGGGCCTTGTAAATAATCCATATTTTATTCAGTCAGTTGACTTGTTCTTTTTTCCTTATATAAACAAATAACAGGATGATTCAATTCAGTGAGGTGAAGTGAATACAGATCTGTGAAGAACAATAAAATGTTAATTTTATGATCCTGTCTATTTTGCTGAAGTTTCTACATGATAGGAAACAAATGCAAATTTTGACCCAGGGTCAGACCTTACTATTTCCAGCAGCAGAAAATGAATCTACTAGGATACCTGAATTTTATAAGCAAATCCAACCTATTTCATATAAACATAATAACGTCTTGGACACAGTTATTCATAGTCCAAGACTATTACCTGGGCTCTCCTTCAGCATTTATGCATTTGAAATCTATCTAGTCAAATTTTCTTGACAAAATTTTAGCCTCTAAAGGAAGAATTCTGCTTCTGATAACCCATTATGCTACTTTTACACCCATGTGTTAAACAAGTAGCACAATCAGATAGACCCGGAGGGGCTGTAAAATGCAGACAGAAACTGATGACCCAACAAAAAGCAGCCACTCGTGAGACATAAAGAAAGTCCGCAAGGGAAATAAGTGAGAGAGAACCTGCTGGGCATAAGGACCTGCTGACTATGGTAAAGCAAGGGGAGAAAGTGAAGTGACTTCCAGCTTGTGCAAGTAAATACTGCGATGATGAGAGGGAATGCTGGAGTGTTGCGTTTGCCTGATGGGCCAGGATGGGATAAGGATGATGTGCAGTTTTAGTTTAGATACTGAGTGTTGGTAGCATAACCAGAAAATGCCCAGGAGGCCCCTGGAAAGGACAAATGGAGATGACTCACTACAGCACACAAGGCTGGAGCCATGACTTGTGTGGGCATCTAGGGAGGGTGTGAGACGCTCAAGATGGAGTGCAGGGGCCTCCAATGTCAAGGGGAGCCAAGAAAGGAGGAGGCAAGGAGAAGGTGGTGTCCTGCGGGCTAGGGAAGGAAGAAAAAAGCTGGAGACTGGTCAAACAGGCCAAAGATACAAGGAAGGAAAGTGACAAGAAGGAAGATGGCAAGCCAGACTGCAGCAGAGTGAGGAGTGAGGACAGCTGACAGCAGGGAGAGTGCACAGGCCACTCCCACCAGCAGCAGGCTGTAGGGTATCACTGACTTCCTCATCAGCACAGGCCACACTGGTCTTTTCCCAGGAGGGTTACAGGCTCTTCCAGGTCCTGATGTGGACCTGCAGAATCTGGGTTTCTGCTCCGTGAGGGTCCCTGAGCACAGGCCCTTAGCCACATTCTCACCACCCGCATAGGGAACAGTACCTGGCCATGGGATAGAACAAGTGCATGAGAGGACAGAGAGAGGAGGGAAGCTGATGCCCCCGGCAGGGATGCTCATGCCGCCTGCTGCAGCCAATCAGGTAGAACCCAGGGCCTGTGGTCTCGGATGTTTCCTTCCATTAAGGTCAACAGGGCAAACTAAGACTCAAAACACAACAGGCTTCGACGACATCACCTTTCAGTACTCCACCCAGCTCCACCAAACCTAGCCTCAGCTGTATGCTATTGCTGAAAACTTTCCTTACAGTACCTCCAACCTTTCCAGGCCTTCTGTATGTCTGCTTGTTCCCTGACTCTGGTAAAATCTTGCCTCCTATCTTTCCTTTCTCTTCATTTTTTCTGCCACCCATTATTACTACTTTGCAGAAATATTTTACATTAACACTACTCACCCTCCTCTGTTGACACTTCGGAATATGGCATGCACCCAAGTTAATTTATTTTCAATTTATAAAACTGTACCCTTTGTGATAATATTACCTTAGGATATTCAAACATAATACAAAAATATTTACTTAAGACATCTAAAACAATAGCAGCTGGGAGAAATATCTATTAAAATACCAACTGTGAAATGACGGTTGTTAAGTATCTGTTTTACCCTCTGTCTTAAAAGAAGAGCACACAAAGGGTTTTGCCAAGCTGGGGGAGGAGTGGAGTTCCAAAGACAAGATATCCTGGGCAAAGCACTCAGGGGCTTCCATCTCCCCGCAGACAGGTCAACTGAGGATTGTAAACCCGCAATAGCAGTATCCAATGTAGGTCCCAGCTTTGTGAGCATGGCCAGGGAAAGAAAGGACTGCCAAGAAAATGAAAATAATTATTTAGGGAATAACAACTAAAGAGTCCACATTATGACCTGTAATTTGAAGTCAAGGGGAGGCAAGAACAGAAAAGCCTTCACTGCAATACCAGCAGCAGCTCAATGGCCGGGGCTCACTTAGCGGGACACTGGAACGCACCAGTCTTATTATCACTTACATAAAGAAGCACATCCAAAGATGCAGAAGGAGGTGGAGGCAGAGCATGTACCTGCCTGAACCAACGTGGAATATGGGGAAAAGCGTTGGCTTTGGAGAATCTGGTGTAAAGCTGGCTCCATAGCAACTTAGTTATTTTAGGTTTGCTACTTCTATTCTATGAACTGCAGCTTTCTTGTTTGCAAAATGGGGGAAATTAAAAGTGTCTGCTTAATAGAGTTTTTATGACGGTTAAATAAGATAATGCAAGGAAGGGCCTAGCATGTGTCTGGCCCATGGGAGATGGTTAAAAAGAGCTGTTATGATTGTATTTGTAAAATGAAGTAAGGATACCCATTTCATAGTGATTCTATACTAAATAAAACAATGCATATTAAAGTCTATAACATATACTGCATGACAGACAGCATGTATTCAATCAATGTTAATTCACTCTGGAGCTACCCTTTCTTCTCAGTCTAGCAAATAATAAGGGATTTGTTTGAGTACGGAAGAGAGATCCCTAAGGCAGTAAACAGTCTCATAGGCAAGTACAGACTTTATTAGCATTACAATGGTTTTCATCAGCATTTGAATGAAACCAATTCTTCCAATGTTTTGATCCCTGGAATCGAACTGTAACTTAGCCTCAGTATAGAATTTTGTACAGCAAAGGCATTTATGAGACTACTGCCTCCAGTGTATTCAGTGACCAAAAGTATTGGAAGTCTCTTGTAGCGTAAATCTCAGTAGAACATAAACTCCATGAAGCCTGAAACTTGGTAAGTTCCGTTTCCCTGATGAATCTCCAGTGCCTAGAACAGTGCCTGTTACACGGCGGAAGCTCAGTAAATTTGTTAATTGAATGAATATGGCTCACAGGCATATGTTACATATCAATATAAAAAGTTACTGTCCACAAGGATTAGAGACAGGAAAACAGGAAGTGGAGATAATTGGAAGTAAAATGGTGATACATGCCATTGGTCTGACTCAGAAATACTGGAGATTCTAACAGAGGCCTTCATCTTCTTTAGCAAGGCGGTAAGATCCTCCAACCTAGATAAGAAACTCCCAAACACTCCCAACCATATTACTACTACTACCTTAATTTGTAAGTGCTTTACAGATTACAAAGTCTTCATGCACAAATTCTCTCATTTATAATTTCCTGGCTTACTTAACACTTTTTTTTTTTTTTGAGATGGAGTCTTGCTCTGCCACCCAGGCTGGAGTGCAGTGGTGTGATCTCGGCTCACTGCAACCTCTGCTTCTCTGGTTCAGGTGCTTCTCCTGCCTCAGCCTCCTGAGTAACTGGGACTATAAGCACGTGCCACCACGCCTGGCTAATTTTTTGTACTTTTAGTAAAGATGAGGTTTCACCATGTTTTCCAGGATGATCTCGATCTCCTGACCTCGTGATCTGCCCACCTCGGCCTCCCAAAGTGCTGGGATTACAATTGTGAGCCACCGTGCCCAGTCACTTAAACTTTTTATTAGAGCTCCTACTCTAGACAAAGCCAGTGGGAGATTTAAAAATACGTGAGGCCGGGCACAGTCGCTCACGCCTGTAATCCCAGCACTTTGGGAGGCCAAGGCAGGTTAATCTCCTGAGGTCAGGAGTTTGAGACCAGCCTGGCCAGCATGGTAAAACCCCCGTTTCTACTAAAAATACAAAATTGGCCAGGTGTGGTGGTGTGCGCCTGTAATCCCAGATACTTGGGAGGCTGAGGCAGGAGAACCACTTGAACCTGGGAGGTGGAGGCTGCAGTGAGCCAAGATCATGCCACTGCACTCCAGCCTGGGCAACAAAAGTGAAACCCCTTCTCAAAACAACAACAACAACAACATTAATATGATAGGATTTCTGCTCTTAAATATAGTTGGAAATATGGCAGGGCTGAGAGAATTCTTCAAGGGCAAATTTGAAGGGCAAATGCTCAGTTCGTCTGTCTGCTCCACCCACACTTGTCCCATTTGTTTTGCCTGTACCCTGTGCTTTCTTTTATTTGCAGTGCCCCGTCACCGAGTCAGACAGTCAGGACTGCGGTGACGCTCATGCCTGGGGTGCACAGCATGCTGGGTTCTAATCCTGCTGGCCATATAGCTCCCACTCTTGTGCACAGGGCAAGGACTCTGCAAATAGGAAATACATTAACCATATTCTCTTTTCTTACGTACCAATATTCTGAACACATTTTTCTCCAGGCTGGCGAATGAAAATATAAAAGAATTGCAAAATGAAACAGGTTGCGCTGAAAGGCAATAACTCTTTCCTCCATTTTAAAGAAGAAGAAGAAGAAAAGTGGAGGATACAATAAAATAAACACCGGATTCCCTCTTATTCCCTAGGGTTAGAAGAATTCTGGGAAATAATTCTCTGTGATAAAAATTACATGCCTGAAGTATGTGAAGCAGTTCGAGAGACCGTGGGTTAAATTTAATTACTATGAAAATAGTATTACCAGAAGACTGGATATGATAATAGAAGTTATGAAACAAGAAGTTCTTTTATATCTCAGTTATTTTACTTAATTAAAATGAAGAGTTATTTTCCATACATTATCTTTCAAATTGGTTCTTTCGGCCTTTGAAAATCGTTGGTCAAACAGATGGTGGCATCTTAATAAAACAACATATCCACAATCATACGGTGGCAGACACTTCCAATGACATGAACCTTTCTTATTCCTACACCAAATTTTGCTCATAATCTGAGATGTCTCAATATCTGGGGTAATTTTCCCTTATGTTCTTATTTTTTAAAAGGGAAAGGAAATGATTTTGAAGAAACTATATTTCTAACATATCTTGTTTCCTGAATTTAGTCTAAAGATGGTCCCAGATGAACGATGGTTTGACTTAGGATTTCTCAACTTTATGACAGCATGAGAGCAACAGGCACTCTGTACAAACCATACTTCCAGTACCCATACAATCATTGTGTTTTCCACTTTCAGTATAGTGTTCAACAAGTTACATGAAATATTCAATACTTTATTATAAAACAGGATTTGTGTTAGATGATTTTGCCCAACTGTATTCTAAGGGTAGTGTTCTAAGCATATTTAAAATTGGCTAGCTAAGCTCTATGTTCTGTAGGCTGGGTGTACTGCGTTAAATATATTTTCAACTTATGATGGTTTTACGGGAATGTGACCCTGTCCCAAGTCGAGGAGCATCTGTCCTTCTTAAAAACGCTATTGATATGACATCTCTGTAATACTTCCCTTCCCCCATCCATCCCTGTTCGTTCCTTAGGGGATGGACCAGATCTAAAGATCTCAGGGGATGGGGAGCCAAAAGCAGAGGGGTGTGAGTGTTGGAAAGGAGAAGAGAGACTCCTCTCTGGGCCAGTTTGTGAGTTCAGCCAGAACACAGGAAGAAAGAGCCCCAGACCCCAGTCCCTTACTCTGTGATGAGAAGCAGTTCTGACCTAGCTTGGGATAGAGGGACCTGCTGTCTGCATGGCCACCTAGCATGAGGCACTGAGAGGGCTACAACAACAGTGACAACGTGGGCAGATGGGTCAGTAGTGACAGGATGCACACATCGACGTTCAAATCACGAGGCACAAAGAGCCCATCTGTGTTGACTGCGGGCTGTGGTACAAGAGGTGTCAGGACGAGCGTGGAGCTTTCATGGCACTGATGGGGGTAGCTGAATGTAGTTCTGAGAAGCGGATGGCATCTGAGGTGGGGTGGGACAGTCTGAGGGCTGTTCTCCTGGTTCCTGCTGAGGCTCATCCCCTGCTAATTGTCTTCTCCAGATTATCCTGTTACTGCATGGCTATGCGTTAGATCTTTGTTTGCCTACAACACATATGTGACACTGATCCCAATGACAAAGAAATCATGCTGACTTCATTTGCAGGAAGACCTTTAAAAAAAAAAATATATATATATATATATTTATATATATATATATAAAATAGGTGAATTTCTGGAAACAAAAAAGATTGACATAATTTTGGTTTGGGAAAACGGCACCTGATCTTAAAACTCTATGGGAATCTTTCATGTTCAGATGTGATGAGGAAGGAGGGACAAGGAAGTAAGTGACTGGGCCTGAACATGGCCGCCCCAGTAGTTCACCCAAATCCCTTTACTCCTACTTGTTAATAAGCAGCATGCACACAGGCAGCGTTCACTCAGCCAATGGTTCTTATGCTTTGCAGTGTTCTGTCACTGTGGAAAGAGTTAACTCAAACACAGTTCCTACACCCATGGAGGACGGCAGTCTAGTGAAAATGTGGCAAGAGTGATGGGGACAGGTTACAGCCAGGACTTTGCATACAGTGTCTGGAAGACAAGAGAGGGGCTGCCATAAACATGACTCATATGCACGGACTTGTGCGCTCCACAAGCTGCCTGGCATTGATGCTGGGCTGACAGTGCTGAGCAAAAGCAAATCTAGTCCTCATCCTTGACTTCCTGGAGCCTGAGCCAGAGAACCATGATGCAGATCAGAACAAAATACATTTACAATTACAAGTGGTGTAAGTGTCACTATGGAAACGTGTATGGGGCTGTGAGCTTACAGGACTAGGGAGTGCCTTGCTGGGGTAAGACCTTTTTAGAACAAGAACAAGAGTGCCATGTGAAGCTAAGAATGAGTTCCCTTCCAGAAACCACGTGGTGCCACTGGCACATTTGAAGCAAGGGGGTGGAGTGGCTGGGTGAGACTGTACAGGTTCTGGAGTCAAAGATTGGGTTCACTTCTCTGTTCTCCTTACAAGGTCTTTAATTTGGAGAAACCACTGAACTTCCTCTTCCTAAGAATCCCCCAACTACCACATTTATCCTAGTGCCCAGCACACAGCTAAGTGAGTTGCTGCGGTACTTGAGAAACCTCACAGGGAGGAGGCCAGGGTACAGTGGGGACTGACAGTGGTATACGGACACAGCCATCCAGGTGAGAAGTCAGGATGGGATGGGCGAAGGTAGTGAGGGTGAAGGGCAGGGAATGGGCCTGGGAGGTGTCCGGGCAGACTGCGGGGAAGTTGGGGCGAGGAAGGAGTCCTGGACAAATGCCCAGTTCCAGCTTTGTTGTGGCACGTCTGGGTGGATGTGGAGCAGCTGCCTATGTACCACTGAAGAACCCTCACAGGAGGCAGGTGAGTAATGTGTCTGGTATCTGGAAGAGGGGCTGGGGCTGGAAACAGAGACTTGGGAGTAAACACAGAGGTGGCAATTGAAACCATGGAATGTGATAAAATGACAGGGAAAGTACAAAGAAGGAAATGGGTGAAGGACGAACCACAGAGATCTGAGGTGTATGGACATACTTTTAGTACGTCAGAGCCTCGAGTGAAAACAGTCCTTGAGACACAGGAAAGGAGGTGTGTCTAACCCTCCTCTAACCCTCCGTGCTGAGACTGATGGTCATGGTCAGGATTCTGTGGCTCACAGGGGGCAGAGCTTGTGAGCAATGTCCCTTCCAGAAGGCTGCCTGATCAGGGTCTGCTCTGGTTTGGTTATACCCGCACTGGGAATTTCCTTCAAGTTTCAAGTTTGAGGAGAAAGCATGCTATGCTCACTATGTCAATGCCCCCACAACTCCAGAGGCCCCCACAGTGCTGGAAGCTTTTGATTCTTAGTCTGAGGAGAAGAGAAACGGAACATTAGACTTCAGGACACAGTGAGTGCTCAAACAAGATTTGTTGGATGAATAAAAGACAACTAGACTAAGACAGGAGAATCAATGATCCTTTCTGGGTCCAATCTTGTGCAAGGAATTATTTTCTCATTTAATTTAGCTTTTTGTTTAGTCAAGGGCAAAGAAGATTTTAGTTAAGAGACACCTTCTGCCTATAGAAGTGATATCTGGTTAAAACAATATCACTCTTAGGAATCAGATGTGGAGGACGGTTAACTGTATAGGGAAAATATCTGAGTGAATATGCAGAAAAAATGTATAGAATCCTGAAGTCAGTAACTATGCTACAGAGTAATATTCATAAATACAATGAATTGATCACATAAGTTAACTTGGAATAAACTAGGTCAAAGGGAGAGGGTGGTAAACCCTTTCAGAGCATTACACCAGGAACAAAAGAATAAATATACACGGCTTACAAGAAGCATCAGTGATGTCTAATGAGGGCAGCAGCCATCAAGGAAGATGTCTTCCTCCTACCTGAAGGCAGTGTCCTCTATGTTTAATGCTTCATTTGGAATGACTTTATATTCAACCTAACCCTAAGGCCAGCTAATTCTGTTTATCAACACACCTCAAAGCCAGTCCCCTTCTCCCTGTGCTGTCACATTGCTCTAGCCAGGCCTCTGGCATCATCTGAGTAAACTCCACTAGGGCAATGGCCTTCCGACTGGCCTCCATGTCTTCAGCATCTTTTCTATACGGGGTGAGCTGGCTAAAGGAGTGTCTGCAATCTGCTGAAAACACCTGAATGGCTTTTCAATACCGAGGACCACATTCTAGCACCTTATCTTAGCACAGCACGTGAAGCTCTCTGTGATTAGCAGTCCCCCGTCTCCACCCTCATCTCCCATTACATGCCATCAGCAAAACCAGAGTGCTAGTAGTTCCTGACAGCCGACACCAACTACGCTGCATGTCTCATCTGCTCCTGCCTCCCTTCCCCAGCGAGTCCCTACTAGCCCTCTATAGCTCAGGTCAGCCACCACTGCTTTCTTCAGCTCCGATCCCCTTTTGGGTTAGTTAGGCTGCTGTCTCTCCTATCTCCTTCCACAATATTCTGTTCATTTCGCTATTGGTATATTGTCAACATGCTGTTGTAGAAATTTCAGGGAAATCAGTCCATGTCCTGAACTACAGGTGCCTCTTGGGCAAAGGTTATGTTTTGTTTATCTCCACATCCTCAGCAAGGAACAATGAGACTGGCACAAAGCAGGTACCCAATAAATGTTTGCTGAGTGAGACATCAAACAAGCATCATATCAAAGCTACTTACTACAGTGATAGAGTTCTTTGGACGACTAATAAATACCTGGCTGAGAATATGGTTCAACAAGTTTAACTGAGTTGGCAAAGTGACAGTCAGTTAAGAGAAATTTCAAAGATTTGGCAGCTGGACTACCAGTGTAAGAGACAACTATGTAGTAATTAATTCACCTGTATCTGCTGAAATACAGAAATGATTTTGGAGCACCTACTAGAATACCAAATATTCTGCTAGAAAGTTCTGCAACTGTAGTAGTCTCACTTTACAGATGACACACGCGGAGTATATGATTTATACCAAAGTCACAGAATAAAAAAATTAGTTGGCCTAAAATTTGAGCCAAGGTTTCTTAAAGGCCAGAAATCTTCCTGAGTCAAGACTGCCTCACTCATGATACTCATCCGTTATAGTGAAAACAACATGTAAGTCAAAGTAGTTCGGGAGTCACAATTTTGGGGAAAGATGGGGTGAAAAGAAAATTAGGGGAAACTTCTAGAAGGAAGTCACTGCGATTTTTTTTTTTTTTTAAATCACGAAAGATCATTTCTGCGAGCTGTTTTTTAACATCAAAATGCCTGAGTTAAGAGAACTATTAATACAATCAAACAGAATTCCAATGAGAACCTACGAAACCACACAGATGATTAAGGTATCACAGTGATACATTATGTCATAACCTTGGCAAATTGCATTCCTATCACAGATCCAGACAACAGCCAGGAGGACCCGCCTTAACTGAGCCGAACTTTGCTAAATCTAGAAACTGTCAGCTTGGTTCATGTAACTTACCTGGTTTTACTACTTCCTTTGGTTTCTGAAGGTCAGAACTTTCCTAAATTGGCTAGGTACCAGTTGATTGCGGAAACACTAAGACAAATGAAATGTATGATCTGATGAGGTGGCATCAGTGTGAAGAAAGGGGTACACAGGAGCAGTAATATGATATGCAGTGCCTTTCATCCTCAGCAAAGTCTGCATATGACTCTTGACATGAGCCATTAAGAGGTAATTTTCTATTAGGCTCATTAAAGCCATTTTCAAAGAGAATGTATACTTTGCATACAAAAGAGTATCATCCTACTGCAACAAAGAATAATTTAGAGATACTTTCAGAAAATTCTGTTTACTTATAATCGTACTTTCTGGCCTAACGTTACTCCTCATTTTCTTATATTCTCTTTTATTTTCTCTTTGCTTTGCTTCCCTCATTATTTTTTAATTATAACAATTATTTTATTTTATTATATTTTACTATATGTATTTTTGTAAGTTTTAAAAACGCTTTAAAGGCCAAGGCAGAGTATAAATAGAATAAGTGCAATTTAGAAACTCTTGTAAACTACAGTTAATAAATCAGCAATGACACACAGATCTAATAACTTTTTGACACTTCGCTTTAATATCTAGAGTAAAAAAGAATGTTATTTTTCACCCCAAAACCTTGGCTGCCGAATACAATTTTCTCAATCTAAACATCTTAAATATTTTCTTTCTTTCTTTTTTTTTTTTTTTTTTTTTTTTTT
>NW_016807906.1:302079-320300 GCF_001698545.2 Rhinopithecus bieti
CCGGCTAAAATATTTTCTACTCTAAGTTAACTGTACTATTTTTATTTTTTGAAACCATTATCATTAAACCTGGCAGAACTTAGCAACGTAAGAGAAAAAAAAATTTTTTGGGAAACTCCAGCATATTTAACAATAATGAATAATCTTTCAAAAGTCTAAGAAACTGTTTTTAGGCACAAATGAATTACCTCTAGTTGCCTGTGGTGCATTGTTGAAGAGGTCAGGTAACAATACTTCTTTGTAATGTAGTGCCACAGGCTCTATATGAAATCCAGTCACATAAATTCAGAACAAATGTAAGAACTGATTTGGAAACAACTGAGAAAATTTGACAAAGCAGTCTTTTTCTCTTTTAATTTTCCCTTCCTTTACTATGTTCTTATGTATGGTATAATCAAAGAGTTAAAGCAATTTTTACCGATATGTATGATGTGTTCAACATTTCACAGTGAGCAAAACTCTTATTTGGCTGCTGAAAATAGAATACAATGTTATTTTAAAAATATTTCTGTAATATGATATGTGACAGCCAAAACATCATTATGCAAGGTATCTCCTCAGCCCCACTACATTCTGCAAATCGCTACTGTTTGGGCACTGTTTCAATTTGCATGCTTCCTCTGTGAGTTTCTTGAGCTGTCCTTATATGCACATTTCATATGCCCAACCATACTACAATCTTGTAGCAGCAGGGCCATCTTGTGTTTGTATTCTACCTATTCCTAGGTTCTAGTGTGGCAACACACACACACACACACACACACACACACACACACACACATACACACTGTGAGTTTTCAAGAAATATTAGGAAGAAATGGATTTGTTGATTTGTCTCAAAGAGGAAGAATATTTGGCATTAAGGCTTTCACTGTAGCTGCCCTGTTTTACAAAGTGAAAGGTGCTTGGGAATACTATTCAAATTAGGGTTGATATTGAATTAGTTTGTTCTCACTTGACTGGATAATTTATGAAGAAAAGAGGTTTGATTGGCTAACAGTTCTGCAGACTGTACAGGAATTGTGATGCTGGCATCTGCTCAGCTTTTGGGGAGGCCTCAGGAAGCTTATAATCAAGGCAGAAGGTGAAGGGGGAGCAGGCACATCTCATGCCAGAGCAGGAGCAAGCAAGCGAGGAATAAGATGCCACACACTTTAAAACAACTGGATCTCAGGAGAACTCACTCATTATTGTGAAGACAGTACCAAGGGGGACAGTGCTAAACTATTCATGAGAAATCTGCCCCCATGATCCAACTACTTTCCACCAGGCTCCACCTCCAAAACTGGGGATTACATTTTGGCATGAGATTTTGGTGGAGACAACATCCAAACTGTATCATTACCATTCATGCTAGCGTTCTTGATCAATCAGTGACACATAGGATGGAAGTGGTAGTCACTGTTAAAAGATCCGCAACAAGGAAAACATGTGAAAGAAATCCTTTGATGAGTGAGAGGGCTGCCTGTTTCCCATTCCAGGAGCTCATGGTTCTAATTCCTCAGCTTGCCAATAAATCTGGATTGCAACTGGTAATATATTAAAGAGTTCCAGTGGCTCAAAAAGAAAACAGACTCCTAAACATGAATCATTATTTAGTCCCTTCATTAAGACTGCAATCACAGATATCAATAATGTTTCATTCAGTTGTGTAGTACACAGTAATCGAGATCTGACGTTGATCAGTACTTAGGTTGATCAGGACTTAGGAATCGCACCACTCATGAAACTAGGGAGCCTGTTTAACCATTTCACCTATAAGGAGGAACTGTGAAAATAAATTTCCTCGGGTTGATGTTTCTACAGATTTTGCAGGCTTAGTCACAGGATGCACAGGTGCGGGAAGTTTCTTCTGAAAAGGATGGGGTTGTGGAAGCAGCAACCCATGGGGAGTGAGGCGGCCTTCTAATCCCACTGTGCCTTGACCAATTGTGAGGCCAATCAAATTGCTTCCCCCTTCTATGCCTCACTCTGCTTTGAGACCTATTTTGTTACTTACTGGGGATTTTACCTAGCACTTAACATCATGGCATTTCGCTCAGTCCAATGCTTCAGCCACAGTTATCCACATCTGGTTCTGATGCACACCTTGCATTTTACTTTTCACATGCCTTACTGTCTTTGCCTGGAATGCTCTTCCATCACATGTCCACCTCTGTGGCTGACACAGACTGTTGCCTGACCAGTAGTTCTTCCCACCATTGTCTCTCTGCTGTCTTTTCACTAGAGAAGCTAGAATAGCTGTATCCTAATTTTCCAGCCTGTTGTTTACCTAGTGATAGAAATGTAATGAAGTTTTGGTCAGGGAGACAAAAGCAGAGTCCTCCTGGAAAGCTTTACCCTTTCCTGGCTGATTGCCCTTCTTCTTCCTGACTAAATAAGGATATATCTGGAGCTTCAAAAGCTGTTTGCAACCATCAGGCGTAAGCATGACAGGAACACTGAGACTCACACACACCTTGACGTTTTCTAGCTTTTAAATAAGCTCTGGCAGCTACATACCTCTAGACTTTTTCTATGTGAGAAGAATAAGCCCCCAACTTACTTAAGCCTGTGTAAGGGCTTCCTATGACTTCTGGTCAAAAGCATTCCTAATTTTAAGTTCGCACTTAGGAGACCAGCTCCTCTCTACGGCCTTTCCTTTGTACTTCACTGATAAACTTCTTTGGGAGCTTGTAATTTTTTACCCTTAATAGGGGGCTCATTTTGATCTGCAGCTCTTTGCACAATGCTTAGTGTATAACACATTAATAAAAACTCAAATATCTGATGAAGAATTAGGGAGTTCTGACACTACATCTGATATACATTTGGGCATCACTTTAGCCTCTTCTTAAGTTTTACAATAACATATTTCTTAATTTGTAAGAGGGATACCTCTGAATACAATTTTCTCTTGCATTTCAACAATGAATATTTATTAGGTTGGTGCAAAAGGAACTGAGGTTTTTGCATTGTTGGAATTTACTGTTTGATACTGGAATACATTCTTGAATAAATGTGGTTATGTTATACATCATTTTAATGGGCAATTCTGTTTTTTTTTTTTTTTTTTGCTAATGACTTGCTGTTTATGTTTATTTTAGACTATGGAAATGATGTCAGACAAAAAGCACATTTGAGCAATTTTCTTATTTGAGCTCAAAATGGGTCAAAAAGCAGCGGAGACAACTTGTGACAATGCATTTGGCCTAGGAACTGCTAACGAACGTACAGTGCTGTGGTGGTTCAAGGAGTTCTGCAAAGGAGATGAGAGCCTTGAAAATGAGGAGCCTAGTGGCCGGCCATTGGAAGTCATCACCAATCAATTGAGAGCAATCATGGAAACTCAGCCCCTTACAGCTACCCAATAAGTTGCCAAAGAACTCAATGTTGACCATTTGATGGTCATTCAATTTGAAGCAAATTGCAAAGGTGAAAAACTTCGATAAGTGGGTGCCTCATGACTGAGCAAAAAAAGAAAAAAAATTGTCATTATGAAGTGTTGTCTTCTCTTATTCCATGCAACAGGGAACCATTTCTTGATCAGATTGTGATGTGTGATGAAAAGTGGATTTTATACGACAGCGGGTGACGGCCAGCTTAGCGGCTGGACCGAGAAGCTCCAAAGCACTTCCCAAAGCCAAACTTGCACCGAAAAAAGATCATGCTCACTGTCTGGTGGTGTGCTCCACCACAGCTTTCCGAATCCCGGCAAAACTGTTTCATCTGAGAAATATGCTCAGCAAATCCGGGAGACGCACTGAGAACGGCAATGCCTGCAGCCGGCACTGCTCAACAGAAATGGCCCAATTGTCTCCATAACGACCCTCAGCTGCTTGTCGCAAAACCAACGCTTCACAAGTTGAACGAACTGGCCTCATCCACCATATTAATCTGACTTCTCGCTAACCAACTTCCACTTCTTCAAGCATCTCGACAACTTTTTGCAGGGAAAATGCTTCCTTGACTAGCAGGATGAAGAAAATGCTTTCCAAGGGTTTGTAGAATCCCGAAGCATGGATTTTTATGCCACAGGAATAAACTTATTTCTTGTTGGCAAAAACGTGTTGATTGTAATAGTTCCTATTTTGATTAATAAAGATACAGTTGAGCCTAGTTATAACAATTTAAAATTTATGGTCAAAAACCAGAATTACTTTTGCACCAACTTGCTACATAGGTACTGCGCTAAGCACTAGGAACAGTGATAAGACAGAATTTCTGCTAACTGTGTATGTGTGATATGTGCCCTAATAAAGGTAAGAACAGGTGCTTCCTCAACATCTGCTTATCTCCTGCTTTACCCAGAAACTGGCTGTCAGGCTTGGCACATAAACTCAACTTTCCACCCTCTCATACTCCAACTTACCCTCTTCTCCTTCATTCCACTCATGTAAAACGAAATACCGTCCAGTTGTGCTCTCAGGTGCCACTTTTCACCTCTCATAGGGTCCTGCTCTAGCCGTCATCTGCTTTCATGCTTCATTAACCAGAATTCCGGTGGGAGGTAGAGGGGGTATCTATACTCATGGGAGCAATTTACTCACTTCTGATTCATGTGTCAACCCCCACAATCTGGGTTCTGCCATAACCCCTTGACTAACAATGCTGCTCTGGTAATGGTACCAGAGGTCTCTACATTGCCCCCTTTATGAACTGGATATGCTTAGACAAGCTACACTGCTGGCCACAGCTACCTTCCCCAAACATATGACTATCTTGACTTCTGCACCACTACTCTTTACTTGGGATCCTCCCATTTCTTAAACCCTACAGTAGTTAGCCAAGAGACCAGGTGGGGGTCCCTGAGACCTTGCAGGGATCCACCAGGAAAACCATTTTCATAGTTATCAGGAAGACATTGCATTCTTTTATGAGCATATAGGGGAAGTTACTAGATACTAAGTGACACATGATATAGCAACAAATTGTAGGTAGCAACAAATATAAGCACCCAGTTGTCTTCTATTAAGCCAAACATGAAAGAGACGTGCACAGGTGTCAAACTATCAATCTGCTAATTTAGGGGGAGGAAAAATGGTTATTCTTCATAAAAGCATTATTTAAGATAATGGATTTCGTCATTTTAAAATAGGTGTTTTTAAAAGCTTTTTTTTTTTTTCTAATATGATAAATATGTCCCACATATACGAAAGCTTTTTGGGGTCCTCAGTAATATTTAAGAATGTAAAAGATCTAATACCAGTTAAGTTGAAGAACCACATTCTTAAACTTTGTCTTCTTGGCTCTTCTTCAGCCAACTCCTTCAATTTTGATGTTCCCTAGAATAGCATCTGTAGCCACTAATTTTCTCACCTTAAACTAGGATTTCTCAATCTTGGTATGACCAACCCTTTGGGCCAGCTAATTCTTTGTCAATGGGGGCTGTCCCCTGTGCATCCCTGGCCTCAGACACCGTCCCCCGTGCATCCCTGGCCTCAGACGCTGTCCCCTGTGCATCCCTGGCCTCAGACGCCTAGCATCCCCTTTCCAAGTTGTGGCAACCAAAAATGTCTTCAGATATTGTCAAATAAAATCACCCCAGGATGAGAACTACTAACCTAAATAGTATTCCTAGATAATTCATCTAATATCTAGGTTTTAATTTGACTTATGATAATTCCACTTATCAAGTACCTATTCTGTACCAGGGACTTGATGTGCATTAACTCACAAGAGTGGTGCTGACTACAGCCCCCATTAACAAAGAATTAGTTGGCCCAAAAGGTTGGTCATGCCAAGATTGAGAAATCCTAGTTTAAGGTGAGAAAATTAGTGGCTACAGATGCTATTCTAGGGAACATCAAAATTGAAGGAGTTGGCTGAAGAAGAGCCAAGAAGACAAAGTTTAAGAATGTGGTTCTTGGCCAGGCGTGGTGGCTCACATCTGTAATCCTAGCACTTCGGGAGGCTGACGTGGGCAGATCACCTTAGGTCAGGAGTTCAAGACCAACCTGGCCAACACGGTGAAACCCCGTCTCTACTAAAAATACAAAAATTAGCCAGGCACAGTGGCAGGTGCCTGTATCCCTGCTACTCGGGAGGCTGAGGCAGGAGAATCGCTTGAACTCGGGAAGTGGAGGTTGCAGTGAGCCAAGATCATGCCATTGCACTCCAGCCTGGGCAACAAGGGCAAGATTTCAACTGGAAAAAAAAAAATGTGGTTCTTAAACTTACTGGTCTCAGGACCTTTTCACACTGTGTGAGATGGATCAATTATGACTCTCATTTTATGAAAAAACTACAGAACAGAGAATGATGTGACTTGCTCGGGGTCACACAGAGTTGCTGTTGCTGACTACTGCAGTGCTGACCACTCCTCTGAGCCTGAGAGCCCTGTGACTAACTACCACTGCTGGGCATCCCAGGGGAAATTCACACCCAGGATACCCTAAAAATGAACTAAAAAACCCTTTCTCCACAAGACCAGCTAGTTCTGCATTACCTATGTCAGTTAAATGTGCAAGTTTAAATTCACCCTCTCTGTGCTTTAGCTTCACCAGAAACCTGGATGCCATTCTAAATTTTGCTTGGCTTCTCTTCTTCCTTAGTCCTCAATCCAATCATTCGAGTTCTAACAATTTTCCCTTGTAATGATTTCTCAAATACAACATTTTTCTCTATCTTCCACTATTCCGGTCCTTACTAGCGTCCTAATCTCTACTCTGCACTGCTGTAATCAACTCCCATTTGATGTTCTCGGCCCCTCAAAATCATCTTCTACAATGCTGCCAGAGTGATCTATCAAAAAATGCAAACGTGGTCACATCATGTTAGTGGCTGCCTGTGAGCTAAGGGTAAAATCCAGGGTCCTCAGCACAGTCCCCAGACCCTCAAATCAGTGGCCCTCTCCAACCTCAGTGCCTTCTTGTCACCCCCTGTATCATACTTCTCTCTCTGGCAGTGCTGTGCTGTTTGCCTGCCTGAGCACACCACGCTGCTTCATGCCTTTGATTCAGCGTAACCCCTTGGGAGGCCTTCTAGATTCTACACCCTGTGCATTCTTCTGTCACAGCACTTAACCCAGTCTGTGGTAACTATCTCTGTACCTGTGTCCCACATAGGCCTGTAACACCATTGATAACAGGTGCCTAGCTTAACTCAAAAATCTCAACTTTCTCTCTCCAGGGCCTGGTATAGCAGGGGTCCCCAACCCCGGGGCCATAGACCTGTCAGTACTGGTCTGTGGCCTATTAAGAACCAGGCCACACAGCAATTGAGTGGTAGGTAAGTGCGCATCATGGCCTGAGCTCCATCTCCTGTCATATCAGCTGTGGCATTAGATTCTCGTAGGTGCACCTATTGTGAATTGTGCATGCAAGCGATGTAGGTTGCATGCTCCTTATGAGAATCTAATGTCTAATGATCTGAGGTGGAACAGTTTTATCTTGAAACCCTCCCTTGACCCGGTCCATGGAAAAGTCATCTTCCATGAAACTGGTTCCTGGTGCCAAGAAGGTTGGGGACTGCTATGGTATAGCACTAGGCAAAGTATGCTTCAGAGAAGTTTTGTAGAAGCACTGAGGTAAAAGAACGACACACAGCAATGAGACCTGTTTGGGTGGCGGGAGGGATGGGAGTGGAGGCTGTGGGATGAAGAGAGTTGGGAAAACTTTCGTTCAGAGAAGGTCACAATTGAGCTGAATCTTGAAGGAAGAGGAGGCACTTTATCTAGACAGGATAAAGGTCCTGCTGGATATAACAGCACTTGCAAAGGCCTGGAGGCCCAAGAGGACGTGGCACATTTAGGAAACTGCAACAGATGATGACAGTGGACAGGATGCACACGTGGGACCTGGGCTGAGACTGGAGGAGCAGACAGGGCTCCTGCTATCAAAAAGTGGCCTATATTATAGGTCTTGCAAGAGAGTTCCAAAGTATTTATCTCACTACTCCAATTACTTTAGGCACCACAATTCGCAGGTCATTAAAACATGTTTACTAGTCTACTTTTGATTACTTATTCAGCACTACCTGTGTTAGTTTTGATAGGTAACTTAACCTCCCTGTGCCTCAGCTGCCTTACAGGGTAATAAAAATAGTACCTACCTCACAAGATTATTGTCAAAACAAATATGTTAATAGACGTGAAGAACATAAGATAGCAGTAGTACACAGAATTGAGAGTGGATGTTGTGTTGCCACTGATTTGCCATTAGTGACAAACACCTGCTGAGATTAGAAAGGAGGAAGGGACTGTGCTTGAAATTCACAAGACACAGCCTTAATGTAAAAGAAAGGCATAATTTATAACAAGTAAGTTTATCTAGGGAGGTAATAGTAGCAGGAATCTAGGTTTTTAGGTCCATGATCTCAGGCAACAGTATAAAATGATTACCAGACTCCTTTGGATAATATATTTATATTTGGATAATAAATTCAGCTTAAAAGTATATGCTTATAAAGTATAATTTGACCAATTATTTTCTGAACGCATATGACCTTACAGTTGCCCACACTGAAACCCATTTTCAATTTTCTGCCTTTCAGGTCCAGCCTTGAATGATTTCCTTAACTCTGAAAGATTTTCCTGTTGAGTTTCGTGATTTTCCTCTTCAGCTGGCAATTACTCATTTGAAAACACTTGGGCCTCATTTGCTCATAAATCATTTCCAAACAATTTCAGAAACGGAAGGGTCCTTAGAGATTGTCTAGTCCAACAGTCTATTCCATAAACAAGAAAACTGAAATAGAGATTGAGTAACTCGTCCAAGTTACAGTCTTCGAGGACTCCACCTTGACTTTCCTACGTGCTCTCACATAAGACTCTCCCTGCCAGTGTGAACTGCCTACTGATTCCAAGTCCTTGTGTATCCTGAGTAGGCTTTATGACAAACTATCTTACTCCAGACTATGGTGAAATCAAATGGTTTCCATTTATTTAACTTGCATATTTCATGTGTTTCCTCAACAGAGGTTAAGTACTTGGTGCTAGATGTTCGGTTAATTCTTGCTAAAATTCCACCAGTATGCCTATTATTACATTCTTTATCCTCCAAAGTCAAAGTCATTAAGTAAAATCAATCTCTCCCATGAAATTTAACCAGTTAACTGGGTGGATACAACCTCAGTGGCATGACCCAGATGGTGTTTTCAAATTTGCAGGGTGAGTATATTTTCCAGGCGGGTTTCTAAAATTAGAGAATTATTGCTTAAGAGGCTTAGTGTTCCTGTCCTCTGACAGAGGTTGTACTGGGCAGACCCATCTCAGGGCCTGCCAGCTCACACACCTGGTGGAGGGGGGCCTACCTAACCAGATGTGTTCCAAGGGTAGGCTCTGCTCTTTTGACATCCAATCCAGTCTGGCCAGTCACCTAAGGGAGGCTTGGGGTAAAGAGATGAGTTGATCCAGATTCTTTCTCAGGGAAATACGGCTCAAACTCAGAGAGGAGCAGGTAGTTAGTAAAAACAAAACAAAACAAAAAACAAACTTAAAAAAAATGCAGAGAGAGAATCCCTAAGAAAATGATGGGTCACAACCAGCAACACTGTGAAAGCAGAGGCTCTGAATTACAAAAAACATACAAAGAGTAACAATAAAAGACTCAGAGGCAAATAGGGAAGTGGGGAGGCGTGGGGGAAAAGTGAATGTGTTATATTAAAGATGTAAGAGTTTAGGCCCTCAGTATTCTGCTGTCAAGGTCCAGTAACCGGGATCTCTGTCCGGTGAGCCAGGATAAACAGGTTTCAGCTCCAAAGCTTGAGACGCTTTTTCCTTTACCGCTACGCGTTTCCACCGTACCCTAAATAGAATAGATTTGATTCTTGCAACCAAAAGACCTCATTACGACACCTAGGAAATTTTAGGGAGGTGTTAGAGTGTGCCTTCAGCTTTGTCGCTGTGTGCAACTCACTGGCCACTTCCACTCTCAACTCTTCCAGCTCAAGGGAAGTTTTTACATATGCAACACATTGGCCTTAACTTCACCAATGGCTGATTTCCATCCTTTTTTTCTCTTCTGCAGAAACATAACACTAATCATGCTCCTAGAACGGCTACCAAGATAGTCTTCAGGGGAAAAACGTCACAGGACATGAACGTCTGCCCTGATAGAAACAAGGGCTCCTCCCCGAGGTCTCAGAGGCCACACCTGTAGGTAAGAGCACGCTTTTCGATGGCGGAGCCCGGTCCTTGCCTCGCGGACGCCGGCGCAGGACAGTGGCTCCCAGCTCCCGGGGACATTCCGCGGCAACCCGCATCCCCGGTTCCCGGCCCCTGACCCCCGGTCCCCGGTGCCCGCTGGGTCACCTGTAATTGTAGGAGCTGAAACGCTTGCTCTCTCTCAGCATCGCCCGGTACAGATCTAACACTTGTGCGCGACTGGAGGCTGCCATTTTGAAAAGAAAAAAAATTAACGGGTCCTCTTCGCCGAGGTCCCAAGTACGACCCAACCTCGGAACTCCAGCCTGTGCAGAAACCACGCACGAAATAAAATGCAGCGGCTCGACCTTGCCAGCGGGCCGGTCCTAAGCCTAAGCGGGCATCCCTGAGTACCGCAGACGGCGCCGGGAGTCCCGCGCCGCTTCGGGGGCCGGCGAAGGCAGGGCTCGGGGCAGCTAAGGGGGCGGTGCAGGGAAGGAGATGCCTCCGCCCCGCCCCGCTCCCGCCTCCGCCCCCGCCGGGAGGCTCGGGATCCAGCAGCCACTCCACGCGGCGGGAGGGCGAGGAACTAAGAGGTCCGGCCGCCAGTGCATCCAGCCAAGGTCCTGGGGGACGGATATTGGAGTCCCGGGCATTCGAGGGACGTGCAGTTGCATCACGGAGAGCCTTTGCGAACCGTCCGGGGTCTTGGCGGAGACATTTGTGTTTCGGGGCGCAGCGCGCCTTTGAACCTTTAGAAGGCCGCGTTGCCCCGGTTACCGAAGGCCGCCGCGTCGACGCCCCGCCCCTGACAGCCGATGCCCCGCCCATGCTGGCTGCGGCCGCCCTCGGCGCTGCCTGAGAGACCTTGCGGGATTTCAAGGGTGACTTAACTTCGCCCGATCAGGGTCGGCAGGGTGGGGTTTCTTGGCATTCCTTGGGCCGGGGGATGCGACGTCTGGGTGTGGAGGTGATGAGACAGGGGTTCCGTGGCACTCCGGCTCTGCTCAGGGCAACCTGCGTAGGGGCCTCCGGGGCAAGGCCCGCTTTCTGTCAAAATGGCAGCGCCCGGCGTGCACGGGTATCTCTGAAGTTGGGGTTTAAGATTCTTGCCCGTGAGAGCCAACGAGCCTGTCGTGCTTCTGATTTTGAAACACCTGGGTCTGGGTTTCCCGGGCGAGCGGTGGGTGAGTGCCGACCTCGTTGCAGCCTGGGGTACGACGTGGGCGGTTCGTGTGGTTAGGGGGTTACATTGGCCATGGATTTTTTCCTCCTTCCGGATGTGTTTGCTTTTGAGTGAAGAGTCCCGGTGGTTTTGTAATCTAATAAATGCGTACAATGCAGCTTGGGCTGTAGACTTTGGAGAATAATTAGAGCCCATTAGGGCTTTAGGCGTTCTCCAAGAAGCGGAGCAAGTTTTCAACCATGGCTTTCTTCAGAAGACTTCAACTTTTTAAAATCATTTTATGAAAGTGGTGGATAAAGTTGCTTGTTCTGATCTTTGAGCATGGGACTGGACGCTGGAAGCTTCAGCCAGTTCTAGTTACTGTGTTTGCAAAGCACTTTTCTTGTTTTTGGAATCTTGCTTTATGTAATCAACCTTAGGAAGAACCACGCCTTTCCGCACTCGAGCACAGCGAGGAGTATCTTATGCGTAAAAACAAAACAACTTTGCATTAAAATCCATCTTTCTCCCAACCACTTGGTCACGGTTGTGTTCTCATCTGCTTTAGTGTATTTGGTCTTAAAACGATAAACCTGCTGTATATCTAAGCAACTTGATATTTTCAGGAACTTTTTAATTTTTTCCCATTTATTTATTTATTTATTTATTTTTTGAGATGGAGTCACTCTCCGTCGCCCAGGCTGGAGTGCAGTGGCAGGATCTCGGACTCACTGAAACCTCCGCGTCCCGGGTTCAAACTATTCTCCTGCCTCAGCCTCCCGAATAGCTGGGATTACAGGCGCGCGCTACCTTGCCGAGCTAATTTTTGTATTTTTAGTAGATATGGGGTTTCACCATGTTGGTCAGGCTGGTCTCGAACTCCTGACCTTGTGATTCGCCTGCTTCAACCTCCCAAAGTGCTGGGATTACAGGCGTGAGCCACCACGCCTAGCCTCTATTTTCAGGAACTTTAAAGGCAGGAAACACTTCTCTGACCTTACCATTCTTTAGTGTACTTGCAACCTGGTGTCTTTGCATCCAGATATTCTTATTAATCCTGATGCAGTGACATTTTTTAAAAGGCACTGAAGAGAAAATACTTTTATTAAGATACCTTTAGGTCTCCTCCCTGACTTCTTGACAATCTCATGTCTGTGATTTTGTTTTTGTTTTTTTGTTTTTTTTTTCAACGGGATAGCAAAACTTCTATTACTTCCTGGTTGGTCAGGTCATTGAGCAAATCTAGCCTCGAGTTTATTGAAAAGACTTTTTTGAGTTTTCCCTTTGGTATTTCTTAAAGGATCCAAGACCAAGGCAATTGCACATTGTTACAGAGTAAGATTCAGAGCTGATTTCTCTTGATACACTGTTGTGTGCTGGTGATATGAAATGATATGCGGCACCTCAAAGCTGCAACATTAATGCAAGTTGCTGATAGAGAATGCTATCAGAGTGAAAAGGAAAAACTTGAAGATTATTTTGGCTTGTTTAAAAATAGCAAGGATTACATTATATTTTGCTTTTGAGAGTAAAGTTGGAATAATTACTATATACAATTGTTTCTACCTAATTATCAAGGAATTTAATCATTAATGTATATGGTATATCTAAATGACTCAACTTTGTTGTAATCACATAAAACTTTTCCAAATAAATATGTATAGTTTAAATAGTTTGGGTAGCTTAGTCCTCCGTTAGTATGAGCAATGGTTGCAGTTAGGAAAGTGATAGCTTCTCAGTTAATTCTGAGCCAAGTCTTCACAAAAATACCTCATTATTTTATTTAAAATGGTTTACCAATGTGTTGGACATCATTGCTTGGAGAAACTAAAAGAAAATAATCATTCCGAAGCTACATCTCACTTTTGCACATCTTCACTGCGGAGATTACGTAAAAACAAACAAACAAACAAACCTCTATTTGAGATTGTAAGTAGAATTGGGCCAGAAGCTGAAGAATGGACCTTACACATATATCCTTTAATATGCATTCTATTCTGGGTTGAAATTTTTCTTAGCGAATATCTGTAAAGTAGGAGGTACCATTTAGGCATCAAAACATAAAAATTTCTTTAGTATTCGTTTATCGAAAGTCACCGACTACCTGTAGTTCTTTATGTAAGATCATTTATTACCTTCTATTAAAATTAGGGTTATCAATGACCACTTAATGCTTTGTGAAGAGAAATTTCTCTAATCATAATAAACAGTGTCACAACAATTTGCTGTCCTTAAGCTTAAATATCAAAATGATGTATAAAGTAAAATTTGTATAGTAGTAGTAATTTATGATATTATTTAGAAATTATTCAGCTGGATATGGTGGCTCACACCTGTAATCCCAGCACTTTAGGAGGCTGAGGTAAATGGATTACTTGAGCCCAGGAGTTTGAGACCAGCCTGGGCAACATGGCAAAACCCCATCTATACAAAAAATACATCATAGCGAAACCTCATCTCTACACAAAAAATACAAAAATTAGCTGGGTGCGGTGGCATGTGCCTGTAGTCCCAGCTACTTGGGAGGCTGAGGTGGGAGGATTGCTTGAGCCCTGGAGGTTGAGGCTGCATTGTGCCATGATCACACTACTGCACTGTAGCCTGGGCAATAGAGTGAGACCCTGTCTACCAAAAAAAAAAAAAAAAAAAGAAATTATTCTACACCACACATGAATCCAAGTATTATACATTGATCTTCATTTTAATAGAACATGAAGGGGAAAGACCTTAGATATCAACTCATTCGTTTGTACAGATGAACAAACTGAAGCCTTTTTCCTCATTCATTCATTCCTTCAGCATTTATTGAACACTTCCTGAGTACTATAGATTATGGTTTTTCTTTTCTTTCTTTTTTTTTTTTTGAGAGAGTGTCACTCTTGTTGCTCAGGCTACAGTGCAATAGTGCAATCTTGGCCAGCTAATTTTTTGTATTTTCAGTAGAGATGGAGTTTCACCATGTTGTCCAGGCTTGTCTTGAACCCCTGACCTCAGGTGATCCACCTGCCGGGGCCTCCCAAAGTGTGGGGATTACAGGCGCAAGCCACCGCGCCCAGCCCATGAGTACCATATGTTATATAAGACGATATAGTTACAGTGATGAGAGCCTCCCCACCCCTAAGAAACTTGTATGTGACTAGATACGCCAAACAATAATTTATTTTATAGAGACAGGGCCTCGCTCTGTTTACTAAGCTGGAGTGCAGTGGTGCGATCGTATCTCGTTGTAACTTCAAACTCCCGTGCTGAAGTGATTTTCCTCTCTCAGCTTCCTGAGTAGCTAGGCCTATAGGCTCATGCCACCATGCCTGACAAATTTTTAAGTTTTTTTTTTTTTGGTAGAGATGAGATTTTACTATGATGTCCAGGGTGGTCTCAAACTCCTCAGTGCCTCTCCTGTCTTGGCCTCCCAAAGAGCTCAGATGATAGTTGTGAGTCATGGCACTTGGCCAATAATTTATTTTTGACAGTTGCTGTGATATGAGTAATATTAGCAAACACTAAAGGAATACGGAAGAGGAATATTGAGCCAGGACTTTCACCTAAGGGAAGACTTTCCATCGTAGAAGGTGTTTCCAGAATGAGAAGGAAGAGCCAGATGAGGAATGTGGTTGAAGCTTGCAGTGTGTATTCCGATCATGGAGGAAGAAGGGTGCTTGATCTATTTGGAGAACTCTGAGTGTTTTAGAATGCTAGGAGGTGGGAAGGGAGGGGCACTGAAGTGTTTAGCCCTGTACTACCTTTATTTTAGTGATGTTGTCTCTCTCTCTGGAATGAATTATTTTTTCCCTTTGGCATTGGCTGAGTCATATAAGTAGAACTTAACAGCTGAGCTGTTGAAATGGAGATTATTTATTTATTCGGCTACTGATAACCTTTTGTTTCAGATCATGAATTTGAATCCTATATTCCAGGGGCACTGAAATGTTATTTATTTACCTGTGCATTCAAGAGATAGCTGGCAGCCTAGCAATTCAAGTTACTGTTCTTGTGATAACTTGAGGGTGATATATAAATCAAACACTGATCCTGTTTTCCAGAACTTTATAGTTTAAATGCATTTGTATATGATTAAAATGAGGTATTAGGTTGGTGCAAAAGTAGCTGCGGTTTTGACCGTTACTTTTAATGGTCAAAACTGCAATAACTTTTCCACCATCCTGTACAAAGTGCTGCAAGGAAAGGGCTGGTGAAGCGTTGTGGGGTCTCAGTGCAGGGGAGAGGTCACTTCCTTCCCTGATGCTTGGGCCACACCTCAGACCAACAGCATGGCTAAGGCCCAGGCTTCAGAGAATTTTGTCTAATTTTTTAAAAAATTCCCTCCATGATTGGGTATAGCCAGGGCTGAGAAACATTGACCTGAAGGAATTAGGGGGCTTCATGGAGGAGGTAGTGTTTGTGTTGGGCTTGAGAGGATTTAAGTTTCTCCTGGGCCTTGAAAGGAATGGAAGGATTTAAATGTGTGAGTGTGGTTGTAAGATGGCTACTGTAGCCCTTTACCTTGAAAGGATGAAGGAGAAACCCTGATTGAGATCTAAGAAAAAACAATCATAACCTGCAGAAGGCTTTGGCCAGAGCTGTAGAGTGCATGAGGGTGAGAACAGGGAGATCCCGTGGAAAGTTAATACATCGGCTTTCGTATGTTTTAGGCACAAGATGAACTGAATACTGATAGGACTTGAGTTAATCTTTCCATGACCTGATGGAAGAGCTGTGATCTCCATTTAAGATAAGTGAAGCTGCCCAGGTGTGTTGGCTCACATCTGTAATCCCAGCATTGTGGAAGGCCAAGGCAGGAGGATCACTTGAGCTTGGGAGTTTGAGGCCAGCCTGGGAAACATAACGTGACCCCATCTCAATAAAATAAAATAAAATAAAGAAAAAAAAAATGAAGCTGAGAGTTTATTTAGCCAGCGTCAGACAACTGGAAAGTAGCTAGGGTGGGCCTTGGCCTGAGATGTGATCTGTCTAGCCATGATGCAACACTGCGTCACAGATAAAGCACCGGCTTCAGGAATTTGAAGTTTTTTGATTTTTCTTGGATAACATGGGTAAATTTTAGTCAGATTTGAATTTTAATTTAGTTGGATTCTCACTTATTTGTAAAGCTAACTGGTTTGTATTGGAAATATTATAAATATTCTGGGAATCTCAAGTGTTGATTTTGTACTAGCTTTTTAGTTATTTAAGATAAATTTACATTTTATTCTATTAACATTTCTTTGAAAAGACTTAGTGCTTTTTTAGGTTGTCTATTTATGTGTGTATGTGAGACATTTCCTCCTGGGGGACTTTCTGAGACTCGCATTTCTGTAGAAGCTCTTTTCAGATATACTTACGAAAATCTGTTCTCTGTTTTGAGAAATCTTGAAAGCTATGATATGTTGCGACCAGACACTCTAGCTTCATTGATTGGAGGCTAAGGGTTCCCGTATTTGTGGGCAGTCACAATAAAATTGACAATTTATTTTGTGTAAAGTATATCAAATGTCAGTTATTTCTAGAGGTTTTAAAAAAAAAAAAAAAAAAAAAACGCATTACTTCCTTTCATTGTAAAGGAAAGAAACCATCTTTTCATACTACAAACCCAGACCAACATGAGAATTCTTTGACAGTGTGATTTGTTGTAATCTGTTACAGATCACTTTCATTCTTTCTTTTTTGCTGCTTATGAGGGACCAGTATTTTAGGAATAATGCTTTCATATTGTCTGGATATTTTAGAATGATTTATTAATCAAACTAGCTACAGCTTATTGTAATGATAGCTATTATTTATTTAGAGTTTGTTTTCTCTCTTCTAGGAGCTTTGCCATGAAAAGAAGAGTCCAGGCCGGGCGCAGTGGCTCACGCCTGTAATCCCAGCACTTTGGGAGGCTGAGGCGGGTGGATCACGAGGTCAGGAGATCGAGACCATCCTGGCTAACACGGTGAAACCCCGTCTCTACTAAAAAAATACAAAAAAAATTAGCCAGGTGTGGTGGCGGGCGTCTGTAGTCCCAGCTACTTGAGAGGCTGAGGCAGGAGAATGGCGTGAACCTGGGAGGCGGAGCTTGCAGTGAGCCCAGTTTGCGCCACTGCACTCCAGCCTGGGAGACAGAGCGAGACTCCGTCTCAAAAAAAAAAAAAAGAATCGCCACACTGTCTTCCACAATGTTGAACTAGTTTACACTCCCACGAACAGTATAAAAGTGTTCCTATTTCTCCATGTCCTCTCCACCACTGATCACCATTCTAACTGGTGTGAGATGGTATCTCGTTGTGGTTTTGATTTGCATTTCTCTGATGGCCAGTGATGATGAGCATTTTTTCATGTGTCTATTGGCTGCATAAATGTCTTCTTTTGAGGGTATCTGTTCATATCCTTCACCCACTTTTTGATGGGGTTGATTTTTTCTTGTAAATTTGTTTAAGTTCTTTGTAGATTTTGGATATTAGCCCTTTGTCAGATGGGTAGATTGCAAAATTTTCTCCCATTCTGTAGGTTGCCTGTTCACTCTGATAGTAGTTTCTTTTGCTGTGCAGAAGCTCTTTAGTTTAGTTAGATCTCATTTGTAAATTTTGGCTTTTGTTGCCACTGCTTTTGGTGTTTTAGACATGAAGTTGCCCATGCGTATGTCCTGAATGGTATTGCCTAGGTTTTCTTCTAGGGTTTTTATGGTTTTAGGTCTAACATTTAAAAGTCTTTAATCCATCTTGAATTAATTTTTGTATAAGGTATAAGGAAGGGATCCAGTTTCAGCTTTCTACATATGGCTAGCCAGTTTTCCCTGCACCATTTATTAAATAGGGAATCCTGTCCCCATTTCTTGTTTTTGTCAGGTTTGTGAAAGATCAGATGGTTGTAGATGTGTGGTATTATTTCTGAGGGCTCTGTTCTGTACCATTGGTCTATAATCCTGTTTTGGTACCAGTACCATGCTGTTTTGGTTACTGTAGCCTTGTAGTGTAGTTTGAAGTCAGGTAGCGTGATGCCTCCAAGTTTGTTCTTTTG
>NW_016807906.1:321065-345567 GCF_001698545.2 Rhinopithecus bieti
CACTCACAGGTGGGAATTGAACAATGAGATCACTTGGACACAGGATGGGGAACATCACACACTGGGGCCTGTCGTGGGGTGGGGGGAGGGGGGAGGGATAGCATTAGGAGAAATACCTAATGTAAATGACGAGTTAATGGGTGCAGCACACCAACATGGCACATGTGTACATATGTAAAAACCTGCATGTTGTGCACATGTACCCTAGAATTTAAAGTATAAAAAAAAAAAAAATCAAAAAGAAAAAAGGAAAGAAGAGTCCTTTTCATGCTGTTTAGCAATATCTTATTTTAGTAATTTTTCTAGTGACATATTTCAAGTTCTGATTGACTTCTTTGAATGAGAGTATTAGCCGCCATCTCTTGTTTGTTCAGGTCAGTAGGTTGTTTACAGAAAACATTTAGGATTTGCAGTGTTGAGTCGGTTTACAAAAAACAGCCAACATTTTGCTAATCACTGGAAAAATACTGGGTCAGTGTCTTAAGATATGCAGTACTATGATCTGTGATGTTAACTGATCTCTCAGAGGATGATATATACCGTCGATAGTATACTGCAGACTGTTAGAAACAATAGAAGATATACATTGAATTCATGATTTCTTTGATATTACAGTGAATTACATGATTTAATATTTTATAACTTTTCAATGTAAACATTTATTTTCTGAGCACAATTGGAACACTTCAGCTTGGCAGACCTGTAATCTGTATGTTTAATTGTGAGTTTGAGTTAACTAACAATATTTAATAAAAGCCTGTCTTCTGTGAAATGGATTGCAGTAATATTGGCAGAGAGTAAAACAGCTTCAGTTAATGAAGATGAGATTTTTGGGAGAATTATCTTTTTTTAGCAATTCCTGGAATTCTACAGTGCAGGGGAAAGTAAAATGAAGCAGTCATTCAATAGAAAAAGCTTAGCAGGCAGCTGTTTCTTGACGTTTTGAGATAAGCACATTGTTATTTATTTCCAGTCTTGGAGCACTTTGAGACAAGCACATGTGCCTGGGCATTTCTGACAGTGAGCCCCGTTAGGAATCCCACTGACACCTTTGGCTTCAGCGCGCTGTGAGAGCTGGGCTGGTTGATAATTACAGTCAGCTTTCATTTGTAGAGCCCATGTCTTCAAATAATTTCCAAGTAAACTCTCCTGGATTAACACATGTCAGGACATAACTGTGGTTCACTAGAACTGTCAAGCTGTCTGGATGCCCTTCTGTTAACTTGGTAGAGGAGATTCCATGTGTGTCAAGTTACAGTGTTTCCTGAAATTTTTCTGTTGTCTTGAAAGCTATTTGCAAATTAAATGTTCATTATAGTACTGGTGGTCAGGTATGTTCCTTAGGTATATATGAATTAATGTCACCACACTACAGACAGTAATTTTTATACCACCTTCTCTGCAAAAACCTGCAGCACTTTTTGGATGAAGTCTAATTCCTTAGCACAGCCTGTGAGACCCTGATGAGTATGGCGCTTACCCACTTCTCCAGTCCCATGTCACTTGCTGCTTTTTCTTTTTCACTTGCTTCTTTTCATTCTTTAGTACTCACCTCTTTCCCCGCTACCCCGGGGGCCTTTGCAGATGCTGGTCCAGCTGCCTGGAGTGCCCTTCCTTCCCTTCCTAATTATTCTCCTGATCTCAGTTTAAGAGATGCTTACTCAAGAGCTACCTTCTCTAACTTGTGTAAACCTTCGTCTTTTAAGCTCCCTTAGTATTGTGAATTGCTCTTCAGCTTAGAGTGACTGCTGTTGCAAGTAACAGGAAACTGAAGTCAAATTGATTTAAACAAGCATAGTGACTTTATTGTCTCCTGTGTCTTGAGAGTTCAGAAACCAGATGGGCTTTAGGGTTGATTGGTTTGAGTGATGTTGCCAAAGATTCGATTTTGTGCTTTTCTCCACTTTGTCTTCTCTACTGTCAATTTTATCGTCTGGCCAGAGTCCTCAATTGATTATGGGAAGCCATCAACAGTTTGAGGGTACTTGTTTCCAGAATCTTAGAGGAGTGAGAGAGCTTCTGGACCAAGAGTGCCCAGCAGTCCTCTCCGTTCATGTCACTGGCCCTCCTTGTGTCATGTACTCATCCATTTCTGAACCAATAACTGTGGCCAGGGAGAAGATAGGATTCTTTTGGTCTTGAACAACTTGCCTAGCTCCTAGAGAGAAAGGAGATTTAATTTTTGTAAAAGGTAACAAAGGTCACTAGAGCAGTCTTGCCAGAGTTATATGTTTCTTTATTTGATTAATATTTTTTTGTGATATTAGGCTGTGTATAAGAACAGAGACTATGTCTGTTTTATTTTATTTTATTTTTTTTGAGAAGGAGTCTCACTCTGTCACCCAGGCTGGAGTGCAGTGGCACGATCTCAGCTCACTGCAACCTCCGCCTCCGGGGTTCGAGCGATTCTTCTACCTCAGCCTCCTGAGTAGCTGGGACTACAGTCGCCTGCCACCATGCCCAGCTAATGTTTGTATTTTTAGTACAGATGGGGTTTCACTATATTGGCCAGACTGGTCTCGAACTCCTGACCTTGTAATCCACCCACCTTGGCCTCCCAAGTCCGTTTTTGATTATTATTGTTTCTTCAACATTTTACATCTAGCTTTGCACATAGTAAATGATCAATAAATATTAATAGTGTGATGACTCAATCACATAAGCTCCAAATACAGTAAGGCCCCCCTCCCAACCCTTACCCATGGTTTTGCTTTCTTAGTTACCCAGAGTCAACTATCTTCTGAAAATATATAATGGAGAATTCCAGAAATAAACAATGCATGTTTTAAATGAGTGCATTCTGAGTTTTGTGTTGAAATCTGCACAGGGCATGAAACCTCCCTCTGTCCAGTGTCTCCATGCTGTATACAAGCTACCTGCCCGTTAGTCACTTTGTTGCCTTCTCAGTTACCACAAGATCACTATTTTAGTTATGGCCAGATCACAAGAAGAAACAGGGTGAGTGCAGTGGGATGAGATACTTTGAGAGAGAGAAAGAGACCATCTTCTTTCTCTTTTTCATAACTTTTATTATAGTAGGTATATTATAATTGCTATACTTATTAGTTTTTCTTGTTGAATTAATGATGGTTTTATTTTTTTCTTTACAAAAAATAATAATAACCATGATCTTATGCAGAAATGATACCACGAACAGTTGCATTATCAAATCAAGGAGAAAATGCAATCACAGAACAGGCAGAAAAATTATGATTATAATGGTTTGTATTTTTCTTGTCTCAGATTCTTTTATTTATTTATTTTATTGATACATAATAGAGGTACATGTTTTAGGATACGTGTGATAATTTAATACATTCATATGATTTGTAAAGATCAAATTAGTGTAATTGTGATATCTATCACCTTCAATATTTGTCTTTATGCTAGAAACATTCAAATTGTTTTCTTCTAGCTATTTTGAAATATGCAATAGATTATCATAAACTGTAGTCACCGAGTGATCTATCAGACACTAAGGCTTATCTCTTCTGTGAAGCTATGTTTTTACTTACTAGTCAACCTCTCTGCATCCCTCCTGCCCTCTACCCTTCCTGGCCTCTGGTAACCCCCAGTCTCTTCTCTATTTCCATGAGATTTACTTTTTTAGCTCCAACGGATAAGTAAGAACATACGATATTTGTCTTTCTGTGCTTGGCTTGCTTCACTTTTAATGACCTCCAGTTCCGTCTGTGTTGCTGCAGATGACAGAATTTCGTTCTTTTCTACAGCTGGATAATACTCTATTGTGTATTTATGCCACATTGTCTTTGTCCTTTCATCTGTTGATGTCCCCTTAACGCTGATTCCGTATTTTGGCTTTTGTGAATAGTGCTGCAGTAAACACGGGTGTGCTGTTTATAATACACAGATCTTTTTGATAATACTGATTTCCTTTCTTTTGGATATATTCCCAGCAGTGGAATTGCTGGACATATGGTAGTTCTATTTCTGGTTTTTTGAGGAACCTCCACACAGTTTTCCATGTGGGCTATACTAACTTACATTTCCACCAACAGTTTACAAGGGTTCCCCTTTCTCCACACCCATGCCAGCATCTTTTATTCCCTTTTTGTAAAAGCTGCTTTAACTGGGGTTAGATGATATCTCACTGTAGTTTCGATTTGCATTTCTCTGATAATTAGTGATGTTGAGCATTTTTCATATATCTACTGGCCATTTGTATGTCTTCATTTGAGAAATGTCTATTCAGACCTTTTGTCCAATTTTTAATCAGATTGTGGTTTTTTTTTTTTATTGAGTTGTTTGTGCTCATTATATATTTTGGTTATTAATCGCTTGCCAGGTGGATGGTTTGCAAATACTTTCTCCTATACTGTGGGAGATTCTGGGTTGTGTTTTCACTTTGTTGATTGTTTCCTTTGCTTACAGAAGCATTTTTGCTTTATGTAATCTAATTTTTCTGTTTTTGCTTTGATGGCCTGTGCTTTTGAGGTCTTCACAAAAAATCTTTGCCCAGACCAATATCCTGGGTTGTTTCCCCAATGTATTCTTGTAGTGGTGTCATAGTTTCAGGTCTTAGATTTAAATCTTTAATCTACTTTTATTTGATTTTTGTATATGGTGAGAGATAGGAACTTAGCATCATTTATTGAAGAGTGTTTTTTTTTTCCCCATTGTATGTTCTTAACACCTTTGTGGAAAATAAATTGACTATAAATGTGTGGCTTTATATCTGGTTCTCTATTTTATTAGTTATTGTTGTTAAATTTCTTACTGTACCTAATTTATAAATTAAACTTTATCAGAGATATTCACGTACAGGAAAAAACACAGTAAACAGTACTTAGAGTTTCGTATGCTCCATGGTTTCAGGCATCAACTGCAGGTCTTGGAACCTCCGCAGACAAAGAGGAACTACTGTAACTTATCTGTAAAAATTATTGAATGACTTTGGCAGATAGTATTTTTTGGCTGCCCATCAACCATATGTACTTCTTCCCGGCCGTTAGAACCCTGATTTTGTTTGAGTGGCCATGTGCCTCGTTCCTGGAAACGAATTGTAATGTGGTTTTAGGCTTCATGGTGATTCCATGCCTTCTTTACCAGGTACTTGTTTGTCATAGCCCGGCATAGCCACAAGACCCAGATCTGGTTAATGAGACAAGAAGAAGTTGTCTGGAAGGTTTCTAGGAAAGATTTTTTCTGTTAAAAGATAAGTATTCGCACAAGAGGGCTTACTTCTGTCATCTTCTCCCCTGCTTGGAATGCAAGTAATACTAAAGCTTGAAGCTCAGCAGACATGCGTGAGGGAAAGACCAAGAGAATATATGAGATTCCAGCTTAAACATTGGCTTTTCTGAGCCATGGAATGAACCCTGGAACTGGATGCCTCTAGACTTCATATATATATATATTTTTTTAAACAACTAATGTCTTTCTGTTTTCCTGTTTTCAGCCATGATTATTTGGTCTTTCTGTTTTATGCAGTTCACCACGTCCTTTTTTTTTTTTTTTAAGACAAGGTCTTGCTCTGTCACCCAAGCTGGAGTGCAGTGGCACCATCGTGGCTCACTGTAGCCTCCAACTCCTGGGCTCAAGCAATCCTCCTGCCTCAGCCTCCCAAGTAGCTGGGACTACAGGTGTATGCCACCTCACCCAGCTAATTAAAATGCATTTGTTTTTGGTAGAAATGGGGTTTTGCTCTGTTGCCCAGGCTAGTTTTGAACTTCTGGCTTTAAGCATTCCTCCTGCCTCAGCCTCCCAAAGTGTTGGGATTACAGGTGTGAGCCTGACCCAACATATTTCAATACAGTGCCAAAAATAAAATAGAGCTTCCCCGCTTCAGCTTTGCCGAAAGTCTTTATTTGGAATTTATTATATTTGTCAATTTAAGGTTATTTGTTTTTGCTACTTTTGAAGCACTGGGATATTTTCTTTTTTTTTTTCTTAAACAGAATGTGTTTGTTACGTGTATATAAGGCCAAGCTTTTTTACACTGAAGGACATTTGTATATGAGGGTCCTTCTCTTGAGTAATCAATATTTTCTTATACTCTTCACTCCAGTCATGACTACTCAGCTTAAATGTTGCTTCTTCAGGGAATGTTCCCAACCTCAGTTTAAATTACACCCTTCTGATTTTATTATTATTTCTTATGACATCTTATTCTTTACTTTAACTTTTTATAATTTAAAATTGTACAAAGTATATCTACATAATAGAAGGTTCTTGGTTTAATGTTGAGTTCTCCCACCAGAATGTGAATTCCATGAGGACTGGGACCATGTCTGTTTTGTTCATCACTGGAGACATAGTGCCTACTAAGTGCTCAGTAAACCTTTGTTAAATGAGGAAATGAAGGAATAGAAGCCTGACTTCTTTAGATTTCTGCATCTTTCATCCTCCTGCCCAGTCACCACCAAGAATATTAGGTAACTTGAAGTGTTCAGCCACAGCACAGATTCTCCTGCATTTGTTTGGATCATATTGCTCCCTACTGGTCAGGATTTAGGTTTAGATTTTAGGCATTTGGACTTTAATTTTGTTTACCTCAATAGAAAATATAATGGGAGTAGCATAGCCACTTGGCATAGTAACTGAGTAAACACCCTGTCAGTTCCTTCAGAAGAGTGATTCATATTTTGCATACTTTATCTCTTGCGTTACGATTTATTCTCCCAGAATTTTATATTATCTTAAGCTTTGCTGGCACTATTTTTATAAATTGAAGTTAAGAACCCCTAGTAGTGAATGTTTTTATTTTGTGCTTTTGGATAGCACTAGAAGCATGGAAATGACTATCATTTTAGCTGTGTTACTAGTCACAATCATTTAAAATTGCATTTGGAAACCCTATTTTCTTTCCAAAAAAGGCTCAATGGGGGGGCGTTGTATGAATTATTGACACAAGTTATTGACTTAGAATGGAGATACTTTAAAATAAATTTTTTAGTTTCAGCATGCTGTAATTCTAGATTGTTGGTATTAGTTTTACTGTGTTGAGGAAGATTTATTGTGCATTTCTGAAATGAGTGTAAATGCTGTATATATGTGATAGTAAGGGAGAAAACTTGACTAAGATTTTGTCGATGATTTGGTCTCATTTTGCAGTTGTGTCGTAGGATTTTTCACATCATTCTAGGTAAATTACTTAGCATTTGGACAATCACATACTTTATTTCCTACATCAGGACACTTGCGATCAGCGAAAGTGGGTGCTGTTAAATAATTCTGCTGGCATGACAAGCATAGACATGAACTGTCTTGGGGATACTGAGACATATGGTCACTCTATTTGATAACAATAATCTGTGATGACTATGTTAATCTGCATACCCTTGTGAATTGCAGGAACTAAGAACTGGAGGCTCATCAAAGAGCTTTACTTTCCCTTTATTCTTTACAGAGTGGCTGCATCCTCAACACCTTCTGCCCAGAGGTGTGATTCTTCAATTGTGGGGATCACTCTGGGTCCCCAAACTGATGTGGCTCCCTGGGCAGTAGGAGATTGGGGCTGTGGGTGTTCTCTGCTTCAGGGATGAATCTCTTTGTGCATGATTAGCTGGCTGTACTAAGGTGCAGGAGGAAGGGAAATGTTCACTTAATACAGAATTTGGGGGTACATGATTATTTAATCATGATCTTGTTTTGTATTATTTGGGCTTCTACAAGAAAGCTTCTGAATATCAACAGGAACATAAAAAAGTAGTTGGGCATTGCAGTACAGGAACTTTTAGCAAAGGATTTTGCAGTCTTTTCTCCATGCTGCAGCTTTGCCATCTGTGCTTTGGAAGGGGCCTCTACCCCTGCCTTTCCTTGGTTAAGATAGTGTTTGTCTGTTAACTCAGTCTGTCTTCCATTAAACAGAAAAATGATAACATGTCAGTGTGAGGTGGTCTTGAGCCTCATGTAGGAGATTTTCCTGAGAGTCACAGACAATATTGAATTCTCCTCTTTCTCAAACAGTTTTTTTTTTTGAGACGGAGCCTCGCTCTGTCGCCCAGGCTGGAGTGCAGTGGCCGGATCTCAGCTCACTGCAAGTTCCGCCTCCCGGGTTTACGCCATTCTCCTGCCTCAGCCTCCCGAGTAGCTGGGACTACAGGCGCCCGCCACCTCGCCTGGCTAGTTTTTTGTATTTTTTAGTAGAAACGGGGTTTCACCGTGTTAGCCAGGATGGTCTCGATCTCCTGAGCTTGTGATCCGCCCGTTTCGGCCTCCCAAAGTGCTGGGATTACAGGCTTGAGCCACCGCGCCTGGCCTCTCAAACAGTTTTTAATTGATTGCCCAGCATTGCAAAAGACATTTGACATACATTCTTACTTGGTCGATTCTTATACTAATTTAACAAAGTAGACATTGTTACTCATATTTTATCAATAACAAAAACAGAAACACCCCTCTTCCTCTTCCACCACCACCAAAGCTTAGAGAATTTAGATAAGTGGTCCCAGTTCACATGACAGATTTGATACTTGAACTGAGGACTGTTTGATTCCAAAATGTGTGCATTTGCCAGACTATGGCATGCCGTATTGGATTTGGTGGTACAAATTAAAAGCAGCCTTGAAAAACTAAAAAATTATTTATGTTTAATTCTTTACTGTCTGTAATTAGCATCTGTCTGCACTGGGTAAGCATTTTTACCACTAAATGTTTGTTTTCAAGCCCTAGTTGTCAAATTGGGTTATTCTCTTTGACTCTATGCTTGAAGAAGTACGATGGGTGTGTAGATTTTTAAATATGATTATGGAAAGTGATCATTAGTAAGCATACACTAAGCATTCAATGAATATTTGCTACTTGGTCATTCGAGGAAACTTGAACTTTGATTTTGTATTTAGTTTGAATCCCTTGCAAGCATTTTTTCAGCTTCAATATCAGCTTTTTTTTTTTTTCCTTACTATATTGCAGGTTTTGCAATTCTAGGCTGGGGAATATGAATTTTAGAAGACTTATGGTTCTGTCAGTTTAATTAGTGGCAACTTTGGTCTCTAACCTGTGTGCTAGACAACTGTGGGAGCTGCAGAAACAAAGGCTTATGAATTCCTGAGTGTTCCCAACATCATCTGTTGATTTAACAGAGTTTTAAAATTTTAAACATATGTATGTCCTCCCATTTTCAAACATGCAGGCAGTGTAGTGATTGTAAAAATATACAGTGATTAAAAGCTACTGTGATTCATTAATGCTTTCAAGTAATTTTGAATTACACAATGGATGTTGAAAGTATGTATCCGATTTGCTGGGGGTTGGATACTTTTTCAAAGTTAAAACTTACCCTCAGGCTAGAATAGCCTGGGAATCCCTGGTGTGGCCATAATCGGGTTGGGATTTGTTTCTCCCATTTTGACCATATGGCTTCTGTCTCTTCCATGGCTACGTGGCATATTCTTATCTACCCTCATGTGGCAGAAGCATGTCCTGTTGTCATTCTATCGGCAGCTCCTGGGTCTGGCTCCCACCCCTTTTTGACTGAGCAATCAATAAAACTCTCTACTTTGCTTCTAATCCAGCTCTGATTTTGTTTATGTGCTGAACGATATATTATTAGCAGATAGATGCTGAGATAAATTCTGAGATTGCACCTTGCATAGGATTCAATAACTATTTGCATAGAATTCGACAAGTATTTGCTAATTGAATGATTAATTATTCACTGGAATACCCTTATCTTGCTGTAGATTCATTGTTTACTAATGTCTCTTGATTTTCTTACTTCTTTCCCCTGAAAATTGGGTTTCTTTTATGATGCAGGATTCTTGTATTTGAAGCTAGGTAATATGAATTTTAAAATGTGCGTGGTTCTATTCTGGTAGCTCAGTTGTCTTTGTTCCTTGTCCCTCTGGTGTTCCTGGTTCATGCTTTCCTCAGCTCCCATCTGCATTAGTGGGACTACCCTTTGAGTGCTTATTATGTGTTGGGTGTTAGGTAGCTGCTTCAGGTGTTACCTTATTTAATACTCCTAGCAATCCTGTAGAAGGACGAAACATGCACAGTGAGTGGCTTGGCTGGGATTTGGAGTCAAACATGGTTTATTGACTGAACTTCCTCCATAACCTCAATTTTAAGCATTTCTCTTACTCTGATATTCTTAGATTTCATTTGACTCCTTTTGCTCCCACTACTCTGCAGTTCTTTGAAACTGCTAGGATTTACAATCCATTGGCCTTCCCACCTTTTCATTGTGCCATATCCCTCTCATATCTTTACTTCCCTCCTTACTTAGCCTAGATTTTGTGTTCACTGCTTTGTAATATCCTAACTGGTCTGCTGTATAGTTTCCAGTTCTAATTATTTCCCTATTCTGCTTTGTTGATGAGCTTTTACTTGTAGACTAATTTATAGTGTAAAGAAGAAACCTTGTAGGTATATGTGCACCTTGCTAGCTATCTACATTTCTGCTTATTATTTGGTGATACTGCATATGTAACCACTATGTGGACCTGGCACAAGCCATGAAATGTAAATCAAACACATTTTTTCTTTTTTTTCTACAGCATGCCTTTGAAAGTGTGTTCAGGGACACTTATTTTATTTTATTTTATGAAATGAAATGAAGTGTTGTGTGGTTCTAGAATCCTAATAAAGCCAATTGAGATCTTTCAACTAAAAAAGAAATGTGGTCATTCAGGGTATTCTTCTCCTGCCTCTGGATGAAAACTTCTTTCCTTATCCACTCCCCCTGTAAAGGATTTGGTGATGGGAAAGGGTTGGGGTGTATGTCTGGCTTTTTTTCTCTTTCTCTGCTTTCTCCTTTTCCCCTGAGCTGGCTGTTTACCACTTAGGCCACTGCCAGGGTGGAAGAATTGGGAGAGGAGAGGAAAGGACCACAACAGTCATGTTAGCTGGTGGCTTGGTACTCAAGGCTTTTTCTTGGGTTCTTCAGAAGACCCCTACTGGATCCTTCCAACTCCATCTTCCTTGAATTAGGCGATTCTTCCTTGGCTTGCTATATCGCCCTTTGCCCCTGGCTCTTCAGAGGTTCCTTTCAAGAAGAAATGTTATTGTTGATGTTCTCCAACCTGCCCAGGTGCTTTCTTGGGCAAGACTTACAGTGGCTTAGCACTGGTTCTCTCCTCTACTGCCTTGTCTGGCCCATGAGACAACTCACTGCTGGCTGGTGCAGTGACCTCAGCGGTGCAGTCCTCTGTGCTCACTCTTGGCCCTTCCTCAGGTTTCTAGTGCCCGTTGGGTGCATGTTCATAGTCTGCCCCATTGCATGGAACACACATCAGCCTCTTTCCCCAGGGGGTTGGTTGAGACTTCTTGAGCTTAGGAGGCAAACACTTTTCTCCCCTTCCCTTGGCTTGAGGCCAGGGGCTCCACCAAGCTTCCTCTGAAGGAATCCTTTTAAAATCCATCTCCTTTCAACACTCTGACTCCTTTTTGTATCTTCTTTGAACTGACTATAGTCCTAGAGTAGCAGAAGTAATTTTCATCCATTCCCTTTGTAAATTAAACATTTTGTTATGTGACATTTATTTATTTTTACCTCATTGAAAGCTTCATTTAACATCCTGACATACAGGTTTTGTGAAAAATGATACCCACTCATTATTTAAAAATCCAAACACGTTGGAAAAGAAGTGGGAGACAATTAAGCCACCCCAAGACTTGTAGTCTAGAAATAATGGTGGTTAATATTTGGTAAACATCATTCTAATCACCTGTGTTAGTTCGTTCTCACACTGCTATAAGGACATACCTGAGACTGAGTAATTTATAAAGGAAAGAGATTCAATTGACTCATAGTTCCTGGGGAGACTTCAGCAAACTTACAATCATGGCAGAAGGGGAAGCAAACACATCCTTCTTCACAAGGCAGCAGGATAGAGAAGAATGAGAGCCAAGCAAAGGGGAAAGCCTCTTTAAAACCATCAGCTCTCATGAGAACTTACTCTTACGACAATAGCATGAGGAAAACCGTCCTCACGATTCAGTTACCTCCCACTGGGTCCCTCTCATGACACTTGGGGATTATGGGAACTACAATTCAAGATGAGATTTGGGTGGGGACACGGCCAAACCATATCATCACCCCTCTGAGTTTTTTTTCTTTTTTGAAACAAGGTCTTGCTCTGTTGCCGAGGCTGTAGTTCAATGGCATGATCTTGACTCACTGCAGACCTTTGCCTTCCAGGCTCAAGGGATTCATCTACCTCAGTCTCCTGAGTAGTTGGGACTATAGGTGTGAACCACCATAGCCAGCTAATTTTTGTATTATTTATTTATTTATTTAATTTTGTTTTTTACAGATAGGGTTTTACTGTGTTGCCCAGGCGGGTCTCAAATTCCTGGGCTCATGTGATCCGCTTGCCTTGGCCTCCCAAAGTGCTGGGATTACAGGCATGAGCCACCGTGCCCGGCCTCCTCTCTGAATTTTTATGTCTATGAATGGAAACATGGATGGCTAGACAGTCTTTTACAAAGATAGGATCATACCACACATGGTGTTTTTAATTTTAATAAACATATTTAATTTTACTTGAATGTAACAGAAGAGAGAGAAATTATGAAACTGAAGGTATTGCTGAACTTCAATCATGAAACACTGATGTTTGGGTCATGATTTTTTTTGACAGAAAGTTTTGATTTTAGCTGGTCTATGTGGTTGCTTTGAAAGATGAATAAAAGGAGTGCATTTGCACTTCCTCCCACCTTCCCTCCCTGCTCCACCCTTTGATTTGTTTTATTTTTATGTTGTTTGATTTTTAACTTGAACTTTCTGCTGTTACCCAGTAAGTCCAGTGGTTGTTTAGCTATACTCTTTTAAGTGACACCAGTGTCCGCCAACCAGTTCTTTTCAAAGAGTTTTCCATTTCTTGGATGTGTATTTTGACCAACTTTTTTTCTTTTTTTTAAGGAAAGGTTTATCAGTATTATGTCTTTGAGTTATTGGATGTTTGAGAATATGTGTTACCTTTGTACTCCAAGAAACACCGGCCAGCCTTAAAACCGATGCCAGCCTAACTTTTCTGTTTTCTGGGTGACTAGCTTTTTCTGCCTAATCATACGGAATCTGGTTCCAGTTTCCATATTTTGAATGACTCTACTGTCTTTCAGAGCCCACGTGATGAATTCTTTTTCTCTGAAGTTCGGTACCTTTACCAGGCTATTAGTATTGATCATTACATATTAATTTTTCTCGGAGCATGGTCTGCTGTTTTAATTTAGGAGAGGTCTCTTTTCTATAATGTCTTTGAATATTTTTCTATTTTTTTTTTTTTTTGTTGTTGTTGTTCCTTAGGAGCATGTAATGTGAAGCTAGATCTCTTGTCTTACATACCCAGCATCTTCCTTCTGGTTATGCTTGTATTTGTATTCTTTGTCATCTTTTTTGGTGAGGCTTCTCAGGCTCGTCTTCCCTTCTTTTGACTGGATTTTTATTTATGCTTACTTAACATCTTGTTACTTCTAATATCACAATCATTTTGAATTAGTTTCATTTTTGTCCTCTATTTTTTGAGCTGTACCAATATATTTTTTGTCTTTTGTTGTCTTAAGATGTTTCTCTTTTTTTTTTTTAAATCTCTAGTATATCTTGTTTGACTTTCCCCTCCCAAGACTACTCTGTCGGTCTGTCTATCTATCCATCCATCCATCCATCCATCCATCCATCCATCCATCCATTTATTGAGACAGGGTCTCACTCTGTTGCCTAGGCTGGAGAACGGTGGCATGCTCATGACTCACTGCAGCCTCAATATCCCGGGCTGAAGATTTCCTCCCACCTCAGCCTCCTGAGTAGCTGGAACTATAGACATGCACCAACACGCCCAGCTAATTTTTGTATTTTTTGCTGAGACAGGGTTTCGCCATGTTGCCCAGGCTGATCTGGAACTTCAGGGTTCAAGTGATCCTTCCACCTTTGCCTCCCAAAGTGCTAGGATCACAGGCATGAGCCACTATGCCTGGCCTGTTTATTTTTTACCTTTATCTTTAGATTATGGATAGCAATTTGTCTAAACACATAGCCTCCTAGGGTAATTTCTGTTCTGAGGAGTGTACTCTTCCTCTTTTCTGCTTATATTTTCAGTTTTGTTTTCATCTGTCAGTGTCTATGGATAGTCTTTGATTTGGTTCTTTACTGATAATTCCTCATCTCTGGATCGGCAGTTTCTTTTTGTCAAAAAATAGTCACCGTGCAGCTTCCATTTTGGTTTGGTTATTTATCACAGTCTGAGGGCTCCTGGGTTTTTGAGGTTCAGGTCAATGTGGCTTATATTAAAAGCTTTGTATGTTGTGATGTAATGACTGCTGCTTTTTTGTTTCGTTCCTCAACCCTACCTCACGGTGGCAGTCACTCACTGACAGGTTGTAGACACTAAAGGTGGTGTGTCTTTGCCGTTCCTTTTCCTTCAGCCCCACATCCCTGTGAGTTTCAGGGTGTCCTACCTCACGGTGGCAGTCACTCACTGACAGGTTGTAGACACTAAAGGTGGTGTATCTTTGCCGTTCCTTTTCCTTCAGCCCCACATCCCTGTGAGTTTCAGGGTGATATTTGTAACACACAAGTCATTATTATTGCTCTTCTGATGATATTGACCTTACTTTTTCTTTAGGGCAAAAACAGGTATTATTAGCTCCTCAATATGTAGCCCCAAACTCCCTTTGTTTTCCTATTCTTTACCACCCCATGTGTTCTCTACACTTCATTCATCCTGAACGACTTGCTCTTTGATAGTCTTTACACTCTTGCCTCTAGTCCTTTGCACGTGTGGTCTTTGTTGAGTAGAACTTTGCCATTAAGATCATTGGTGTGCTGGTAGATGTTCAGTAATGGTTTGTATAGAGGGAGGCTGATTTGCAGTGTTTGGCCACGGGGGATGTATTTACACTCCATTTCAGGATGCTGACATGAAGGCACCAAAGAATTGGGAAGAGGTGTGCACAGTGTCTAATGGTGTGAGCGGTCAACCACTGAAGATTCCCTGTTGTGAAATCTTTGTTCTTCGTTGCTTCTTCTCTTTCCCCACGTTGGGTAGTCACTTCCTGTATTTTAGTTGCAAACCTATATATCTCTCACTCCTGGTTCTCTGGTAGTCTGAGAGCTGCTTGAAAGGTGTGACCAGGTGTTAGTTACGGTGCCAAATACTCAATTCACTCTGAAAAAATGGCTAAACCTGTGTAACAGTGATATTAGTTGTGATAGTTCAGAAGAGCGCATGCGAATGGATTTTTGTAGACTACTGGAAGAAGTAAGTCATTTTGATGTTTATATAATCATACACCTCTACTTCTCATCTGTCTTATTCTAACCATAATAATAATTATATAACATCATCTGTAGGTTGCTAGATTTCACAGGTTTATAATTCAAGTAGAAAACCGGTTGAGTTTCTTTTCTGTCAACCAATGGCAATTGTTCATCAATTGATCACATATCTCAGCTTTTGTGTCACTAAGTTGCAGTATTTGATACAGATTTCCTATATGAATCTCATAATTTAATGTGATTTGTTTGCTGCTTGGTAATTAATCTGTACCTCCGTAGAGTGCCCCTTTGAGACCTGGTCAGATGATGACAACTTCAAGATTTGGAAGGATATTACAGTCCATTGTACATGAAAGAGCAAGAAATAAATTTATGACATTATCATTCTTCCTCTTTTTAATCAATTTTTTTTTTTTGCAATAGTGTTGAAGTTCAGACATTGGAAATGTTACATAGGACTTGAAGTCAGTGTTCAGTGGAATTAACTCATCTCTATCTCAATTTGTGTCTTACCCTCTTCTTACCTTTCTAATTACTCATTTCCAAAAGGTAAACCACTCTCCCAAAGATACCTTTCTCGTGACTTTTAATAGGATTGATTGTGAATTTTTGCTCACTATGTTTGACAGTTGTTTGATTCATGAAGAAGAAATATTTCAGAGGTATTATTAATCAGAAACTTCTTGACCAGGGATCAAAATGTAGCTGGGACGAGGGAAATAAAGCCAGATTGGCCAAACATCACCTGTGCTGAGCACTTTTTCTACATTTCACTTTTACTTTTTATGAGAACTCTGAGAAAGATGGCAGAATCCCTGTCTGGTAGATGAATACGTTGAAGCTGCAAGGATGTATGATGTACTGAAGTGTTGAAGCTGGAGTTTGAACCCAAGACAGTGGGACTCCAAAGCCACAGGGATATGTTTGTTCTGGAATTTGCATTCCTTCTCTGCCTGTCAGTTAAGTATTCCATTCTTCTCTAGATGGGGGGCTGAGGCTCTTGAACATTTTTCCTTTGCTCTGACATTCAAGTTAATCACTTCTCTCCTTTTCAGAGTTTGGCATTACTGCCAATTTTGTTTAACAAGCAAGCTATGCTCTCTCCACGTGTTAGCCCTGAGGGATTTTTGGAGAAAAATTTGGAGATTGTGAAAGTTGTGAAAGTTTGAGAAATGATTTATTGAATGCTTATGTGTGAAGGGCTGAACTACGGGATGCTTCTCTTTGTTGCCGTAGCTCATGTGGATTGCTCAGATGTTGACACAGCTCTTACTTTTGAATACCTGTTGCACTACTTTTACATCTTGTTCATTTTAATCTTGGCAAAACCCGGATGAGATATAATTGAGTCCCATTTTACGTCTGGGAAAACCACGCCTGAAAGAACTCTCACAAATTTACCAAGATTACACAGCTAGTTATTGGTGATGCTGGGATTTGAACTCTTGTCTGGATGACTGTGAGCTCAAGCTCTTTTCTCACTTGCCTTCTATTTATATTTCTGTCTAGATTAGAGACCAAGGTTTGAATCATCTCACCAAGTCCAGAGGTCAGACCCATGCTCATCTAGTTCTGTGCCCCTTGAGTTACTTCCTGCCACATGACTTGGCAGATAGGTAACTTTTTAGTTTCATTGGCACTGGATAGCTGTCCTGGCCTCTCTTTAGACTGCCGAGAACCTTTGAAAAAATACTGATACCAGGGTTCTCCCTGTACCGAAGATACAGAAACTCTAGGGATGGAGCACAGCATAAGGTCTGTAAAAAGCTCCAGAGGCTTCTAACGTGCCACCAGGATGGAGGACCATGGTCATCAGGCCTGAGTCAGACAGCTCAGTGGAATGGCAGAGGGTACCCATCTGTGCCTATTGCCCCCATGAAGTGTGTCCTCGCCATTTCTTTTCAGCACAGCTGTGATGTGTCCCTGAATTCAGCAAGATGATATAAATGCCACCAGGAAAAATAATTGCCACTTTTGTCTCCACATCACAGATCTCCAGAAACAACTCATGACTGTGGGTGAGCTGTGTGCAGAGCTTCCCTTGGTAAGCCCCTGTGACATGAGAGAGAAGTTACTCTTAGGGTAGAAAAAGTCCTGTACTTGAACTTTTCCTTCCTTAAGCAGCTTTAGAATTGATTCTGTCCGTAATTTTGAAATACGTGACAGTTAACATCACACCAAGACTTCTTGCTACCTCATTTAACCAGTCTTCTTATAACATATGTGTGTCATTCTTTCAAACTCTTAACAGCAAAACTGTAAAGCAAAATCTGATGTTGCATAAAGGCCTGAATTTATATCTTAGCCTGCTGTTGAACTGGTCTTAGCAAGACTTTCTATAGAAGATGTGAAGATAATTTTAGGATCTTTCTGAAAATGGCTAGTATTTCTTGCTTTTTACTTCTTTGCAAAATATTTTTATTTCTGTTAAATATTCTGACACATTCTAGTAATTAATTCAAAATGAAATTATCATATGAAGTGATTTTACTGATAAAAGTGATATCGGGAAATGTAGATGAATTTAAAAGTGATTATCTAAATGTGCTTATAGCCTTCTAAGTTATGTTTATATACTAGTTGAAGTTCAAGTTACAGAAAGTCTTTTGAACATAAAGCAAAAAAAAAAAGGAAGAAATTGATGGGTAGTGTGCTAGGTATTTCATGAAATCCAAGACCGACTTGAACACCGCTTGACAGTTTGAGAACCAGCATGAGGAATCCTGGACCGTAGCGATGGTGGGAATTTGTGAACTGCTGGTTCAGGCTGTGGTTCTTGGTCCTGGCTGCACCTTGGAATCCCTGGGAGCTTGTAAAACTGCTGTCAGGGCATCCAGTTTCCTCCATCCTCCAATAAATCAAATACAAATTTCTGGAGATGGCACCTTGACAGAGATATTTTTAAATAGCTTCCCAGGAAATTCTAATGTTCAGTCAGGACTGAGAAACGCTGACCTTAGTGTTACCCCCAGAATATGTGACTTATGAAATGATAGTAATTGCCCATACCTCATTTCGGAGTCTTGCAAGGCCTGCCTTGTTAAATCTTTGAAAGCAAATTTCTTACTCTTCTTTGTTTCCATAATAGGTGACAGCTCCGAACCTCTCTTAAGTCTACAGTAAATATTTTCAAATCAGTTTCATTTGTTTTAAAATATGACAGAATTCAAGCTGCTTCCTAGCTGAAACGGATTTTATCTCCCTAGATAAGCACAGACTCATGTGCATAATTATTGAAACAACGACGCAAAAACCAAACCAGCCTGTTTTTAGGAAATGGTGAGCAGATGTGTGGCGTGGTGTGATGGGAGTGGTTGTCCAGGTAGCTGGGCATCCAGGAGGAGGGCATGTTGGGCTGTCCAGACACTCCCGGGGACTTGGCTGACCCTCAAGGATTTCTCTCTGCCTGTCCCTTCCCATCTCTATAAATCAGGCAGCACAGGAGGAATAAACACATGTTATTGTTATACCTTGAAGTGAAATCCAACTATTCCAGTGCAGGCTCAGGATCTCCTGAGCCAGCCTCAGTACATTGTGGTGTAAGGAGAAAGAATTTTTCTTCCCTGTGGTGTTTAAGCGTGATTCAAATAGAAGCTGCTCTGTAATTAACTTCACCTTTCTGTCATTCATTGATTAAATGGTGACTGAAGAAGCAGCTGGATGAAGGCACAGATGGTGACACAGATAGTGAGTGCAGTGTCATGTCACTCAAAGCTTTTTCATTTGTCAGCAGGATTGTTCACAGTATTTTATTTTATTTTTTCAGATCAATTGTTACTTGTCACATGTAGATGTCTGACTTTTTGAAAGACTTACAAGAAACCAAAACATTAAATAAAGTAGCAGCTTAGAATGGCAAAATGGCTGGTTTTTTAAACAAACTAAATTGACCCAAGAGGTTTTAGAATGACTGTATTTTTCAGTTACATTTTTGAGGAAAAGAAAATGGATAGCAATTACAAATGGGTGGTGGCAGATACATTTTTTAAATAGTTCCAATAACACACATTTTTTTATTTACCAGAAAAGTACAAGTTCAGCTGCAAAGAAAGTGCAGTAAAGCTTGGTAAAGTTAAGGAATGCCACCTTCTGAATACTTTATACATTTGTTTGTAAAGAGATGATAATATTGTATAATCTCTGTAGAGCATAAAGGGTGCTGGCAATTTCAAAACTAAAACCTATTTCTATGTTACAGCATATTATCAGCAATACCAGATTTAGAGTGAATATATTTAAGATTTGAAATATATTTTGGGGACTTTCAGTTTTTTATTTAATCTTTATATATCATAATTTATAATATGCAAGAACATTGGCTTTTTTTCCTTGCTCAGCATTATTCAAAAATTTTTTGCAATAAAATCCTAACACCATGTTGTCCATTTTCACTGCCTCCCGACCCCTCATTTTAAGGACCCCTCATTTTAAGGACCCCTCATTTTAAGCACTGTACCCAGTCCGTTTTGGATATCCTGACTTCATAAATGAGGGAAGTGTTAGCGGAATGGATACTTAGGAGTTTGATGTCTTATATTCTGCTCCGTTTGGACTAAAACCTTAATCTTTTCATTATTTTCTCCTTAAAGTATACTTCATCTGTAATTAATCTAAATTATAGTCTCAAAGCAGTTGACTGTTGACGTTTTCAGTTATTACAATGTGATCCTGAAATGGGGAAGGACTGAACAGAGCCCTGGAAGATGAGAGTTTGGCTCTGACTGTACCCTAGCTTGTATGGTCTGTGAGTAAATGACCTTTTGCTCCTTGGCTCTCTTCAATCTAAAGCAGAACTGAAGTAACCTATTCTCTTGTGTACCCCTAGGGACATTGTAAAGATTAAGAACATATTCTCATTAGTGTGCTTTGGTTTTCTGAAATAAGGAGGGTGTGTAGGCAGAGCTTGGTATTGTTGCCATGAGTGCTGGGGTCTGATAGGAACACTGGTTTTGGTTGGTTGGTTTTAACTTGCATGGTGTTTTAATAGCAAAAGATTATGGTTTCTTCAAAATATGATACAATGAAGGGATTTTTTACACAAAGTTTTTTTTTTTTTTTTACTAAAAATAACAATGTTAATGGCATACTTTATTTGAAAGAAGCCTTATTTTTATTACTGAAATACTTGATGTATGTTATAACATGTGTGGATTTAAAATGCATTCCTTAACATTCTCCTCCATAACTATTCAACCTCACTGGGTTTTCCTGTTTGGTTAGCAATGGTCTTTTCTTTATTAGACTAAAAAAAACCCATCAAAACCTGTCATGAGTAGCATGATTTCCATATTTGACTCTGAATTAATTTGGTTTGAGACGCAGGCTTCCCCTTCCCCACCCAGTATGATACACTTCAGCTCTTCCCAGCAAAAGAGGTTCTGTTTTCTCTCTCTGAAAGAGATGCAGCGGGAAAGGAAATGCCTAGATGGTTTGGCTCCCACTAAGTGGAGAGGAGGGTAGAGTCTTGCAGGCATCCTCAGGAGGCCTTGAGTGCACAAGAAGACAGGTGGCTTCAGCGCTTGCTTGTGGCCCTCCTGTCCACACGGTTCGGAGGTCTTGGTGATGTGTCCTGTGTGTCCTGCAGATGCTTTGCATAGGTCTTTGAAAGGAACTTGAACTGAGGATGGTGTGCTGTCATGAACACAGCCAGGGCTGTGAGATTAGAAAATCTTGAGGCCGGGCGGGGTGGCTCACGCCTGTAATCCCAGCACTTTGGGAGGCTGAGGCGGGCGCATCACGAGGTCAGGAGATCGAGACCATCCTGGCTAAGATGGTGAAACCCCATTTCTATTAAAAATACAAACAATTAGCCGGGCGTGGTGGCACGTGCCTGTAGTCCCAGCTACTCGGGAGGCTGAGGCAGGAGAATCACTTGAACCTGGGAGGCGGAGGTTGCAGTGAGCCGAGATTGCACCACTGCACTCCAGCCTGAGTGACAGAGCAAGACTCCATCTCAAAAAAAAAAAAAAAAAAAGAAAGCAATATTGAGTTGAAAATGCAATGAGAAGATTGAAAGATAATAGAATGACAAGCGTATGTAAATGGAGTTCAGTGAGTTGCTGAGTGTATTCGTTTGGTTATATTTCTCTCTATAAATAAATATAGAGAAATAAATAAAAAATATAAATATGTGTGTGTGTATATATATACACAGTATATATATATGTGTGTGTATGTATGTGCATCTATATCTATCTGTCTATCTATCTATGAAATAAGGAAGACGAGATCTGTAGTTGGCAATCTGGAGACCCAGGAGAGCACATGGCATAAGTTTCAGCTCAGGACTGAAGGCCTGAGAACCAGGAGAGCGGATGGTGTAAGTTCTAGTCCAGGTCCAAGTTCAAAGGCAGGAGAAGGCCAGTGTCCCAGGTTGAAAGACAGGCAGAGAGAGAATTCTTTCTTACTCAGCCTTTTTTCTACTCAGGACCTCAGTGAATGGTGGATGGGGACCACCACATTGGAGAGGGCAATCCGTTATACTTAAGTCTGCTGATTCAAGTGTTAATCTCATCCGGAAACATGCTCATAGACACACCAGGTAATGGTTAACCAAATATCTGGGCACCCTAAGGCCCAGTTACGTGGACGTAAGACTAACTATTACACTGGGCAAAGGCATTGAAAACACCTAGTTTCCCCTTAGTCCTGTCTTTTGAAGGCTAGGGGTGTTTTTGGTTTGCTGTGTATGAGCTGTCTGCGGAGCAGTGACAGTGCTGTGGCTGCATGTCTGCCAGCTACATTTCCTGGATACTGCTGCTTGAAGGCTATGTGCATTTTTTGCCCTTGGCATAAATAATGATAATGTGCCGTTAAATGGAAACTTTTGAATCTATGATGAAAATATCTTTTTATTTTTTATTTTTATATATCCTTTAACAGCTGTATGGAGATGTAAACCATATATCACACAATTCATTGATTTAAAGTATACCAGTCAATGTTTTTTAGTATATTCTTAGAACTGTGCACCCATCACCACAGTCAATTTTAGAACATTTGATGAAAATGTCTTAATTACTCATATGAATAGTGGCATGGAAGAACACAGCTAGTTAAAATTCACAGTAATTCAGAAACTCACTTACACCTATTCTCTTCTAAGAAGTAGCAAAATTAATTGCTCTTTCTGTACCTGCCCACTCAGAAACTGGTGCTTCAAGAGATTAAATGACAGGCAGGTGATTTAGAGGGAGAAGGAGAACTGCCTTGGATAATATATGAACTGTTGTCTAACTTCCCCGTTGGAATAGATTTGGGTGTCAGTTAAATGCTTTGCTTGGTGTTTCAGGTTTAATGAGACAGCTCTGTAGAATAAGCTAGACTCGTTTTCCAGAACGTGCTAAGCCTTTCCCATCTGAGTACCTTGATATATTTCAGTCTCTTTATCTGGAAACTGTCTTTTGAATGGCTTATCTTTTAATCTTGATTTAAAGTTTACTTCCTCAGACAGGCCTTCCCAAGCCATCCTTTTTTTTTTTTTTTTTTTAATTAAAAAAAGGTCTCCATTCCTATTTTTAGGTTTCTAATGATTCCTACTTGAATTGTTAGGCCTTCACAGCTTCAGAAAGTACCTAGGTTTACAGTAAATTATACACGTGTAATTCCTTTTTCAATATATTGTAGGTATATTTTAAGGTTTAGTTAAGAAGTATGTAGGGGTAGAAGATTTTATGTTTTTAGTGACATTTTATGATTTACGATTGTCATTGCATTTTCCTTCCATTTTTCATTTTTGATTTATATTATTTTAATTGTATTTTGTCAGATTGGCTGGAGCTATTCTGGACTTTAGTTTGAGGGATGACACTTTGGGGAGTAAAGATTGGGTTTACTTTGTACTCGAGCCTTCCACAATTTCCTTTATAGGGCTAACCGTTGTCAGCAAGTATTTATGCAACTGTTGCCTTATGACTCCATAGCATGGATTGGTCCTGCAGTCTAAAAGCTTCTTAAACAAAGCATGGGATTTAGAAAAGAAGAATTAGCAGATTAAACTTTAATAATACATTAATACTTTATAAGTGAAGGTAACACTTAAAAAGATTTAATGGAATAAACTGTAATAATTAATGTATTGAGGCATCAGGTTTAAAATAAACTGCTGCTCTTTCACTTATTTTGTCTTATTCCAGTCTTTAAATTAGAAATGAAAAGAACCTGTAGTTGTTTTGTTTTTACTGTGTCAAAAAAATGCTTAAAAGTCATGTTTCATGATGGATTTTTAAAATTGTGGTAAAATATATGTAACATGAAATTTACCATTTTAGCCATTTTTGATATACAGTTCAGTGGCATTAAGTATATTCACATGGTTGAGTAAAACACCACCACCATCCATTTTTCAGAACTTCATCAACCCACGCTGAAACTCTGTACTCCTTAAACAACAACTCCCCATTCTCCCACTCCCCTGCCCCTGGTAACCACTATTCTGTGAATTTGATGATATTTTAAAATTGTTGTCCTTGGCCGGGTGCGGTGGCTGACGCCTGTAATCCCAGCACTTTGGGAGGCCAAGGTGGGTGGATCATGAGGTCAGGAGATCGAGACCATCCTGGCTAACACGGTGAAACCCCGTCTCTACTAAAAAAACAAAAAAACAAAAAAATACAAAAAGAAATCAGCTGGGTGTGGTGGCGGGTGCCTGTAGTCCCAGCTACTCGGGAGGCTGTGGCAGGAGAATGGTGTGAACCTGGGAGGCGGAGCTTGCAGTGAGCTGAGATGCGCCACTGCACTCCAGCCTGGGTGACGGAGCGAGACTCTGTCTCAAAAAATAAATAAAATTGTTGTCCACAGTGATTGTCCAAACCAATATATAATGATGATATCTCTCTGTGTGTCTACAGGGATCACCTCCTTTAACATGACTGTAACCTAACTAAGTGCATAATTGCCTTGGATTGGGAAATGGTAGACATTTCTTAAGGACCTGAAACCGTTCAATGTGGTCAGTGCTCCTAGCCATCACTAACCGTACATGTTCACCCTGAGTCAGATCATTTCTCTCATTTAAGAAAACAATAATTCTAGAAAATGACTTTTAACTGACAGGTGGTAAAATGGACTGTCTTGGGTATGTGCTTGATATTCCAAACTTTTTACCGGTCTCCACTGAGAAGGCAAAAAAAAAAAAAATCAGTAACTGTTATGTAATATTTTTAATACTTACTGGCTTGTCAGTATAATGTCATTGTGAATGCTGTGCAACCATGCAAAATAAGTACATTTAAACGTAGGGATTCAGATGACTTTTTAGTCATTTAATGAGCAATAGGAATTTTGGAATTTCTTTTTTTTTTTTTTTTTTTTGAGACGGAGTCT
>NW_016807906.1:345821-354844 GCF_001698545.2 Rhinopithecus bieti
TGGAGTGCAGTGGCCGGATCTCAGCTCACTGCAAGCTCCGCCCCCCGGGTTTACGCCATTCTCCTGCCTCAGCCTCCCAAGTAGCTGGGACTACAGGCGCCCGCCACCTCGCCCGGCTAGTTTTTTGTATTTTTTAGTAGAGACGGGGTTTCACCATATTAGCGAGGATGGTCTCGATCTCCTGACCTTGTGATCCGCCCGTCTCGGCCTCCCAAAGTGCTGGGATTACAGGCTTGAGCCACCGCGCCCGGCCTACAATAGGAATTTTTGGAATTTCAAGGAAAGTGTTACCTTACCAGAGGACTTGCTCTGTATTGCTAGGGTAATGTCACTGAGGAACAGAGCAGGGCGTGCAACCTCTGCAGGGAGAGGCCTACCATTGCCATGGCTGCTTAGAAGGAAGCAGCAGCAAGCAGGCATGAGAGGCAGCCTATTGCAGGGGCTGCAAAAGAAAAACACAGTCCTCAGCGCTTAGGGGAGGGAGCATTCGTATCCCAGGTGGACACTGGGGGGGTAGGGGAAGCACCTGAGGTTGCTGGTGGTTTCAGTAGGTGCTGAAGGCCATTTTAGCTGGTGCACATGGGGAAGGGAGACAAACATGACATGGGCATTCCTGATAAAGGAGGCCACCGGAGTTGAGGGTTAGTGGTAGGGAAAAAAAGAGCAGCTGTTCAAGTTTTGATCAACTGGAGTGTGCGATGTAGTCCCTGGAAGAGAAAGGGGCTTAGACCCGTATGGAGCACTTTGATAGGCCAAGTGAAACCCTGATTTTGTGAAAGTTAATAAACTGGTGCTTTAGAAAGGTGGGTCCAGGAATGGTGCCTGACGTCAGTCAGAGAAGGTAAGTTATTTAAAAGGGAAAGTGGTTAAAGCCTGTTGTAATTCTCCAGGAGGAAGATGCTGAGGGTCTCTACGTTATGTCCATTGTGTTGAGGGTGGAAAGGAGGGCCAAATGGCAGAGATATTGTCAAGACCGAGGCTGGCTGAACAGCAGGGATAAAGGAGAGAGTGGTCATAAAGCCACTAGCTTGCAATGCATATGGTATAACATTCAAGGGCCAGGCATGGTGGCTCACACCTGTAATCCCAGCATTTTGGGAGGCCGAGGCAGGCAGATCACCTGAGGTCAGGAGTTCGAAACCAACCTGACCAGTATGAAGAAACCCTATCTCTACTAAAAATAGAAAAATTAGCTGGGCATGTTGGCATGCCCCTATAATCCCAGCTACTCAGGAGGCTGAGATAGGAGAATCGCTTGAACCTGGGAGGCGGATGTTGCAGTGAGTTGAGATCATGCTATTGCACTCCAGGCTGGGCAACAAGAGTGAAACTCCGCCTCAAACAAAAAAGTTAGCCAGGAGTCGTGGTGGGCACCTGTAATCCTGGTTACTTGGGAAGCTGAGTCAGGAAAATTGCTTGAACCTGGGAGGTGGAGGCTGCAGTAAGCTGAGATCACGCCACTACACTTCAGCCTGGGTGACAGAGCAAGACTCTGTTTAGAAAAAAAAAAAACAATCAAAAGGCATAAATGTATACAGGATGAAAAATCAGCTTCTCTCCTGTCTCTGTCCTTCAGCTCTTACCTGGTCTTAGACATTTTCTTATATATGTATGTATATGCATAAACTGCATTTATATTGCATTTCTAAAAGGTATCAGGTACCATTCACACTAATGGGTATCTTGCTTTTATCCTTTAACAGTATATCCCACAGATAACCTATGTCGATACATGTAGAGGTGCCTTATTCTTGATTTACTTAGCCAGTCCCTAATCAATAAAAATTTGTTTCCTGTCTTTGGCTTTTACAAATTGTTTAGTGAATATAATACTCTCATTCAGGCACCATTTTGCACACATACAAACAGGTGTATATGTAGGTTTAAATTACTACTTGCTGAAGTAAAGGATATATGCATTTAAAATGATAGATATTGTCAAATTATCTTCTACAAAGGTTTGTACCAGCAATGCCTTTTTCTTAGACCCTTACTGATCGTGTTATCAAACAATTTGATCTTTCCCAAACTGCACATTAAAAATGCTATCTAATTGTCGTTTCAATTTGCATTTCTCTCATGAATGCTATTGAGCACCTTGTTATAGCTTTCAGAGGCATTTGTAATTCATTTCGGGGGAGCTTTCTGTCATTAGCTCATTCTCATTTTGCTATTCAGAGGTTGGACTTTTATGGAATGCTGGTGGTGGTTTCTAGTAAATCACTACTCTGGAGTTTTAGTGGATATATTAAGGCTTCTATTTTATTAAAAGTTTATTTGTCTTAAGTGGGAATTTTAACTTTGGTCAAATGTCTGGGGAGTTGATGGTATGTTGTTTCTCTTTATCATAGGACAAATTAGAGAAATAGATTTCCTCTTTTGAATTATGGCGTGTGTGCCTGCTGTCCACCACCTGCTCTGGCTGTGGTCCAGCGTTCTCTCCATGGCCCCTGGGTTCTGGTTGTTAATATGTTATTTGGGATTTCTGCATTTAGATCATAAATAGTGCTTATGTTTTATATCTTATTTATCACTGGAACTACTTTTCAAAGATCACCAATCTTTGAATTGCCTCCTGGTGATTCCATTAACACTCCCTCACCTTGTTTACTGTCTTCCAACCCCTTCCACTCATCTGTGGCATTTCGCACCCTGACTAGTGTTCTCATTTCACCTTCTTGAAATGTTCTCCCTCATCTTCTGTGACGTGAAGAGCTGAGCTCTGTGGTCCTTGGTGGGTCTTCCTCCTCGCAGCACTTCTGTCTTCTGCCCAGAGCTTCCCTCCGTGGCCTTTGGACTCCCACGATCACTGGCGTGGGCCTGTCTCAGGCATTGCTTAACACGGCCATCTGCATGGCCTGCCATAGCCTGGAACTCGACGTGTCTGAAACAAACTCAGTTGTCACCGCCACCCCGAGTCAGCTTCTCACTCAACCTCTAATGTTCTTTTAAGGATCCTGGCTCCAGCATGTGTGGAGTGCCTGCCATGTGCCTGACTCTGAGAACCCAGGTAGCAAGGAGAAAAAGTAACAGCAAAGGGGGCAGGCAACAAATACAGATTTCAAGAGACTTGAAGCGAGAAAGAAAAGGCCACAGGTTGGAGAGGGAGAGGCTGACAGGAGCCTTATCTGTCTGAGGTGCAGAAGCAGTCAGGGTGAGAAGCATCAGATGCAGGGACCGAAGAGGCCAAGGGAGCAGTGTTCAGGAGGTGACTGAGGGGAGTAGTAAGCCGGAGGAGGAGTCCAGAGGGAGAAGGGGAGGAAGGTGGGATCCAGAGAGACTGATGGGGGAACACCAGCTGCTGGAGGATGAGGCCTGTGCTGAGAAGAAGAGTGGGGTTTGGTTCTTGAGGAGAGTAGACATTTTAAGTCCTCTGAACATTTTTCTTAACGTGTATTATACCTTTGTGAGCAAAATGCTGTTCTCAGCTACTTTTGAGAGACTCCCAAGGTGTGTAGTAGGATGCGGAGGACCATGGAGGGTTCATCTTTGCACACGGTGGGTACTGACAGTTACTCCTTGAATGTAAGGCTGCATCAGCAGGTGCATTCTGTCTTCAGGGAAGACTGCTTTTCCAGTCTCTCCATTAGCAGTTCCATATCAGCAGCTTTAGGGCAGGTAGAGAAGGAGTTCATATCTCTTGAAATGTCAATCAAACCATTTAGGTCAAGTTTCAGTGTCTCTCTCAGTGATGTTATCTCTGTGGGTGGTAAGGGGCCATGAAGCCCAGCTAGCAGTCACCCTCAGCACTCCTGAGAGGCCTCGTGGTATTCCCTGAATTCCTCAGTCTTGGGTGGTGCTGCTTTGCACGGGGCTGCTTCTCTCCAGTTGTTTGCCCCAGTTGTTAAGAAAGTTCATACCTGTGGAGAATATGGTTCTTCCACTTTGCTCTCTCCTTCCCACCCACCGTCTCATACATCTGCCTAGAACACATTTCTTCCTCCGTTTGCATCGTAACATTTCAAATATGACAGCCGTGCCCTTCTTATGTCTCTTTCTCCAGGATAAAGGTAACCTTTTCTGCTCATCCTCTAAATACTGATTTCCAGACACTTTAATTCATAGGCCTGCATTTTAGTACATTTTAAGTTGAACACTGGATTGATTGTTGCCAGTGGGGTCAACACTGACCCCTTTTTCCTAGATAGAATTATAATCTGACTGTCCATGTTTCCTTATAGTGTCTTATGGTGCTTATCCTAAGGGCACTATGTTTATACTTTTTTTGGAGACAGAGTCTCCCTTTGTCACCCAGGCTGGAGTGCAGGGGTGTGATCTTGGCTCACTGCAGCCTTGACCTTCTGGGCTCAAGTGATCCTCCTGCCTCAGCCTCCCAAGTAGCTGGGACTACAGTTGCATGCCGCCATACCTGGCTGATTTTTGCGTTATTTGTAGAGAGGGTTTTCTCCATGTTGCCCGACTGGTAACTCCTGGGATGAAGTGATTTGCCTGCCTCGGTCTCCCAAACTGCTAGGATTATAGGTGTGAGCCACTGTGCCTGGCCAGTTTGTACTTCTATTGAGAATATAAAGTGCTTTTTCCTACCCATGCTCTATCACTCTGTATGTAGAACTAAATTACATATATGTGTATGTGTATTATATACATAATTATATATAATGCAATTTATAAAATACATGTATGATATGGGTACCAAATACATTAATATCATATAATTATGTATATAATGTGGAACATGCATACTATATAGTTTTTATGTATGTAACACATATGTTGGCCTGTGTGTATGTATGTGAGAGAGAATAGTTTCTATAGGTTGAATAATTTCCACGTTAAGTTTGGTGCCACTGCCAAATCTTTCCGAGAGTGATAAACTCCTCCTGGGGCCTGTTCCCCTTCGGGCCCAGACTGCAGAAAGCCTGACCTCGTCAGACCTAACACGGGAAGACTGGCTGCACTTGTGGCCCCGGGCCTGGCCGCCTGTGGAGCACAGAGCATGGCTATTGCCCCGTGGCTTGACTCTGTTGAGGGCTGCCTGTTAGCTCCAGCTTTACTGTTAGCCTGGTTAGCTTTTTAGGCAAAGAGCCAGAACCAGAGAAGCTCAGTTTGGTTTTGGTATTGATTCTTTCCAAAGCAAAGCAAATTTTCCAGGTGTGATACGGTGTTCAGATTTGATTTTGCATGTTGAGCCCGAGGCATTCCTTTGCTTGACTTGGCTTCTCAGCTCTGTTTGTGGGGAACTGGGCTGTAGACATTTGCTGTGGACCTTGTGTCAGAGATGGCAGTGGTGCTAGTGGGGAAGGGAGAAGAGAAACGGTGGAGTGGTCCTTGTTATCATCCTGTTCTAGTGCTCAGAACTTCTCACGGAGGTGTTCTCAGCCCATCCCACGGCCTGTTCCTTCCTGGCTACACTGTTTTCCTTTTTCTATCCTGATTCTCTTTTTGGCATTGAGAGTGGCCATTTTTCCGTTGCCTATTTCCTCTTGCTCTCCCGTGTCCCTGAAGTTAGCCTGCCCCTGGCCTGGTGCGAGCCCAATGAGGGGACGTTTGGGCTGCTGTTCCTTCGTGCTTTCTCCCACCTTATAGCCCTTCGCTGTCCCACAGAAAGTCTTAGAGAGTTGGCCTACTTTCTGTCGATGCTACTCCCTTGGAGGACCTTGTAGAATGCCACAAATTCTTTGTCAGAAATAGCTCCGTTTATTTGAATGGTTGGATGTCAGCCTCTTCCAGAAAAACACTGTTAGTACATACGAGGAATTCCTTAAGATGCAGAGCTCTTCGAGTTGCTCCAGCCCCATGTGGCTCCAGTTGTTTTTTTCAAGAGATGATTCATCTTTGTGGCCACACTTGGGAAGTTTAAAGCTGTTCACTCTACTGAAGACAGAGGCTGGGGATGAGGAAAACAGTCACAGAAGCCTCTGATGATTATTAAGGTAGTGCAGGTATCTGTCATGTTCTCCTGTAATATTTTCTCTTTTCCTCTCCCTTTGGTCGTCTTCCTCCCTCCCACCTGCCTTTTTCCCTGAGCCCTCCTCATATTTATCCAGGGAGCGTCGCCGCATCCAACATGTTTGTTCCCATGTTGCTCATTGGCGGCATCACAGCCAGGACTGGGTGACAAAGATCTTCTCCTCTGGGTCTTGCTTTCCTACTGTGCCAAGTCCAGTGATCATCTCTCATGTTTTGTCCAACCATCTGCCCTGAGATCTTGCTGTCTGCTTCTTTTGATGTTTCTGGTCAACAGCTTGAAGTGACTTCTTCTTTTTTTTAACCTCAATGAATTATAACAAAGCAAATACCCTGACCATCCTAGTCAAAAAAGAACATCACATATGCCATTGAGCTTCTCCCAAACACCAATCCCTCCTGCCTTCCAAGAGGGAATCACTATCAGAACTCTTGGGGTCATCGCTTCTTTCTGGAGCACCTTTGTTTGATAACTTATTGTGAAGTCATGGTTGTTTTGTTACTGGAGGAAGGTGTCCAGGTTTTTGTCCAAAGAATTGGACAAAAAGCACAAACAAAGCAATGAAAGAAAACCACAGATTTTGAAAGTACACTCCCCAGAATGGGAAGGGGCACGAGCAGGTGGCTCAAGAGCCCAGTTACAGAATTTTCTGAGATTTAAATACCCTCTAGAGGGTTCACATTGGTTACTTGATGTACGCTCTGGGTAAATGAAGTAGTGGTCCACGACCAATCTGATTGGTTGCGGAAAGGGACCAATGGGAGGCTGAAGTGAAGTTACAAAGTTAGTTACACTCTCTAGGCAATGAAGACTTGCCTGTGACCAGTCTGATGTTGCGGAGGGGACTAAATCAGAGGCTAAGTGAAGTTAACAAAGTTATACCCAGTGGAAATGGACTTGGCCTGTGACCAGTCTGATTGGTTGCAGGAGGGGACCAATCAGAGGTACTTTCAATTTTTCATCTGCCACATGGAGAAGAGTGGGGAGAAGTAGGCTCTGGTTCTTTTGTTACTTGGGCATGGAAAGTTGGGGTTTTCCTTTTGATTTAGTTGTAGGAAGTCAGTGTGAATTGGCGTTTGGTTCTCTGCCTCCAAACCCTATTCTCCTGCCTCAGTTTGAATTCTTGTACCAGAGAAAATCCAAAACAGAAGGGAGGCCACTCTTTTGTGTTCGTGGTTCTTTTTGAAAACTAGTTAGAGAGTGTAAAATTTTCAAGATTGGTATTAAATAATGGTGCTTTAAAGTGTGAAATAGTTTTGGACAGAAACAAGAAATAGCTTACTGTGTATTACATTTCCTGAAACTACCGGAAAGTTGACTTTTGGTATATTTTGATATCCAGAACCTTCAACAGAAGTCTTAAGTCAATGACATTTTACCCCCATTTGTCTGTTTTGTACCGACTCTGTGTGTGAGGGAAACAGTAACGGTTGACAACTCAAGCTTCCTGATACAGAGGTTTCTCTAGGTAGGTAGTTCACTTTCTGTACAAAGCTGGCAGGCTCTGTGGATGAAAACCATGATATCTCACAGATTGCATTTAAGTTACCTCTGAGATTGCAAACTCCATGGGAGAAAAGATCAAAGCAATTTGGGTATCTGTTTTAAATTGACAACTTAAAATGCACAATATGTTTATTTCTAAATTTTCAAAGTTAGAAAACAAGACAGCCTATATTAAATAATATAGGAGTTTTTAAAGCAGAATATGCTTAATATGGTAAGTAGCTCAGTTTTTCTACTTGAAGGATAAAAATTCTAGGTTGACATACTCCTATTTTGATGACCTGTGATTGGTTGATGAGCTCAACTTTAGTTGGTAGTATTTCCCTTTTATCCCCCAGGGGGTGGTTTTAGATAATTCTAGAATGGCAGCACTGTGTTAATCTTTGGTTTGTTTGTTTTCTCACTCTGTCCTCTAGGCTGGAATACAGTGACACAATCATGGTTCACTGTAGTCTCCACCTCCTGCCAGCCTCCCACCTCCCACCTCAGCTTCTCGAGTAACTGGGATCACAGGCACACACCACCATGCCCAGTTACTTTTAAACTTTTTTGAAGAGACAGGGTTTCACTATGTTGCCCTGTCTTGTCTAGAACTCCTGGGCTCAAGTGATCCTCCCACCTCAGCCTCCCAGAGTGCTGGGATTACAGGTGTGAGCCACCATGCCTAGCCTGTGCTAATCTTACAAGGAAAATTTCTTTCCAAATGTCTTCTTGAAGCATGTAGTGCATATAAGAGTCTACCTGTATTTTTATTACTTTCATACACTTCAGAAATAGTTGTAGAAACTTTATGGTGCAATGTGCATTTACCATGAAGAACAGGCTTTGTTAACATTTACCTAATAAGTACCTAGTCATTCTGATTAATTCAGTCTTGTTGACATGATGTAATACAAGATCTAACCACAAGAAGCTGGTGCTTAGCCTCGATCCTTTCATTTATCATTGGGATTTTAGTAGGATGCTGATTTTGAATAAGTTGAACACCTTCTAATCTTTTTTTCCAAAATCCAGTGCTGTTTAAAACGTTTCTCTGAAGGTGAGGTCCTGGAGGGTTCAGCGGGAGGTGGGTGAAGAGGCTTTAGAGGCCAATGGTGATCTCAACTTCCTAAACTATCCAGTTTGGGGAAAAGAATCCTCTTTGATTTTATAATTTTAAGAAAATGAAGTCTGAGATCTTTCTTATGAAAAATAATTATTTAGGGCCGGGCGTGGTGGCTCAAGCCTGTAATCCCAGCACTTTGGGAGGCCGAGACGGGTGGATCACGAGGTCAGGAGGTCGAGACCATCCTGGCTAACACGGTGAAACCCTGTCTCTACTAAAAATACAAAAAAACTAGCCAGGCGACGTGGCGGCGCCTGTAGTCCCAGCTACTCGGGAGGCTGAGGCAGGAGAATGGCGTAAACTCGGGAGGCGGAGCTTGCAGTGAGCGAAGATCCGGCCACTGCACTCCAGCCCGGGCGACAGAGCGAGACTCCGTCTCAAAAAAAAAAAGAAAAAAAAGAAAATAATTATTTAGTCTTTCTGGTACTGATAATTAGTGAGAGATTTATCAATCCTTTTACCCTTAGAATTAAATCTTGAATA
>NW_016807906.1:354940-363106 GCF_001698545.2 Rhinopithecus bieti
CCAGCCCGGGCGACAGAGCGAGACTCCGTCTCAAAAAAAAAAAAGAAAAAAAAGAAAAATAATTATTTAGTCTTTCTGGTACTGATAATTAGTGAGAGATTTATCAATCCTTTTTACCCTTAGAATTAAATCTTGAATAACTGAGTGGTAGCATATGACTATGGTCTCGGCTACTAGGGAGGCTAAGACGGGAACCCAGGAGTTTGAGGTTAAAGTGAGCTGTGATTGAGCCACTGCATGCCAGTATGGACGACAGCAAGACCCCATCTCTTTAAAAAAAAAAAAAAGAATTAAATATTGAATATTTTTGATGAAGAATCAGATTTCTTTATGAGTATTCATTTGTTAATTTTACAAAGATGTGCTAATTGTTGCATATACAGAGTCTAGTGAGATATACTATTTTCTTCCTCCAAAGAGTGCATAGTCTGTAGGGGAGACTAATAAGTGATCAATTACAATAAAAATCTATAATATGGGTGATCATATTATAGATAAGTAGACAGATATGTGCTGTGAGGTCAGAAAGGACGACCCAGACAGATTGAGTCAGAGAAGGTTTTCTCAGGAGGGTTGTCAGAATGAACAGGAGGTAAGCAGGTGAAGGGGCTGGGAGACCTTTCCTTGGCTGAGGGAACTATGTTTGTATGACACATGTGTCTGTATGGTTGATGTTTCCAGGGAGGTAGTTGATGACAAGACATGAGATTGGTTAGGTATTCAGGAAATAAATTATGAAGGCAAAAGACGTTAGATTTTTCTGAAGAGTCTTAAGCAGAAAAGTGACCTCTTAAGACTTGTGTTTTAGATCATTTTGACAGCAGCCTGGAGAGCAGGCCAGAGGCACGTGTGTGAATTGGTGGCAGAGAACTACGTTTGTGTTATACTTCTGGTAATCTCGGTGAGAGATGATGAAGTCTTGAACTGCCAGCAATAGACAAAATGGAGAGATGGACAAATGCCAGAGTGATTTGGGATTTGGAAGTAATCAGGCCTGGTCCCTGATTGGATATGAGGAACTGAAGAGAAGGAACACTAAAGGATGCCTCCAGTTTTCTGGATTGGGTACTCAGGTGGTGGTTGGTAGTGTTCACCCAGGTAGTAAATGCACAAGGTGGTATTAGATTTGGTTGTGTTGAGTTTGAGGTACCTGAGGGGCACCCATGTGGAGAACTCCCGCATAGACAGGTGCACGTGTAGCCTGGAGCTTTTAAGGGAGACTGGTGTTGGAAATACAAATATTTAAGAGACCTTGGTGAATAATTGGTAATTCAAGCCTATTATATTTGTAGGTAGATGAGACCAAAAAAGGGTATGTAGTAGAGGGAGAAGAGGACCAAAGATGGAACTCTGTATTGAGTGATAGGGATGATGGAAGATCCTTAAAGAAGATGAGCGGGAGTGTTCAGGGAGGTGAGAAGGCCAGAAGAGAGGCCACAAAAACTGACGGAAGGCGCAGTTCTGAAGAGGGTACAACCAATGTGCAACCAATGGCGGCCAGTGCTGCACAGAATTCAAGTAAGAAAAGCACTGACAAGTGGCTGCTGGATTGAGTAAACAGGAGGGCATTGGTGACACTGTTGGAAATAGCTCCAGTGCAGTGGTAGAGAGAACCCAGAATTCACTGGGTTGAGAGGTGAATTGCAAACAAGAAGTGTTTAGTGTTTATGTCTCAGTGCCTTCTTGGGAAAGAAAGACAAGGCCGTGAAAGAGGGGGTTGAGCTATCAAGAGAGGATTGTCAAGAGAGGGGGTGCTTTTTGTTTCAGTAGGAGAAATTATGTGCTGAAGTGAATGAGCCATGAGGCTTTGGCCTAGGCCAGAAAGCTTCTGCTTGCATCCACATAGGATGCGAGCAGGAAAGATGGATGCTAATGCAATTAAGGTTGCATGTATGCTGGGAGGGGAGGAGGTGGGGACGGAAGGATTATTACTTGACCATTCTGTATACCTACATTATAAAAGATAGCATTTAAAGCCACAAGTAGGCCGTGTGATTTTTGTGGTGAAGAGACTGGATTCACTACAGGAAACTTGGATGATTTATAAATCTCTAAACCCCAATGGGAGAAAAGTTATTACTTAATAATATCATAGATATTCACTTTTATTTAAAGAATCTTGTTAGAAAACAAATTAGAAACTCCATGTACCATTTTTTTGGTGGTTGTTGTTCATCGATCAGAAGGTTTGTTCAGATTATATCCCTGTCACTGGCATTTTGGAACTTGAGGACAACAGAACTGTTACAACAGGAATTTTTAGAGTCAATTTTGACCACAGTGAAGTGGCTGTGAAGGCTGAAGGTCAAGAACATGATTGATTGGGTGATTAGAATTCCTTTTAAAGCAAATTAGAGGTGGCAGGTCTGCCACAGGTGAGAAGTACTGCAAAGAAATGAATCTCATTATCAGATAAAACTTCTTAGATCATCAAAAAATAAGTTTAATGTTTAAAACACACACACACACACACATACACACACACACCAACGAATGACCTGCATATGAATTCCTGCTTGTGATTATTATGCAACCTAGCATCTAGCCCGATGTTCTATATAGTTATAAATAATAAAGAGGTATGTTTTATAATTTTAATTCAGGAACAAGTGCCCTAATTGTGAAATACATTTATCAGTTCAATTTAGCCACTTATTTGGGGTCTTCTTGATGATTGAATTGGTGACTAGGCATTTGAGTTTCGGATTCTTGGTGTGTAAGGAGGTGGAGGGGCAGGAAGGAAGCCAGGACCAGTGTTTAGAAAGGGAAAGGAGGAGTAGAGGACAAAGAATGGAGAATGACGTGTTTGTGGTGGTGTGTAGGGGAAACTCTCTAACTGTTTTTCCTGTACTCTCACACTACAACAATCATCAACACAGAAGAAGGCTTCTGTGACCAAATGTGGGGGGTTTTTTCCCCATACACCAAGCAGCAGGCACCAGTTGGGTGTCCTCTAATTCAGTTCTGACACTCTCTACTCAGAGATAGTGTCAGATCCCACAGGTTCAGGGCTCAGTCCCCATGACTCTCCCCCTCGCTCCCCGACAGTCACAAGTCCTGGCCTACTGAACTTCTGACTGATGAGTTCCTCTTTGGGTGTGATTAATTTGCTGGAGAGGCTCACAGGACTCAGGGAGAAACTTATGATTGCTGGTTTATCATAAAGGATATTACAAAGGGTACAGATGAAGAGACGTGCAGGGCAAGGTATGGGGGACGCAGCGTGTAGCTCCCACGCCCTCCCTGGGTGTGCCACCCTCCAGGAACCTTCACATGTTCAGCTATCAGGAAGCTCCCTGATCCCTTTCCCCTTCGGTTTTTATGGAAGCTTCATGACATCAGCATTCCTTCCCCCAAAGTATAGGGTGGGACTCTCTCATGGAAGGATCTTAAGACCCACTATCAGAAAGCTGGGGGAACATACAGCGAAAGGAGGGCAGGAGACCTGCCCCTAAGACCTGAAGCATCCGACGTGGCCTAACACACCCACAACAAGGGCTGTAGGAGTTATGAGCCAGGAACTGGGCAAAAGCCAACATACCACTTAACACCGCAGATGGGGGGTGTGTCTCAGTCTTGGAGAGTGGCGTGAGGCAGCAGTCTATGGAGAACTAGTATTTCTCAGGAACTAGTACATGCTACTCACCAAGCTATGTGCCTTCATATACATTACATCCTCACAATAACCTAGCAAGGTGGGCATTGACATTATTTGAAGTTTCAAAGGAAGAAATGAAAGGAGGTGAAAAGATATTTTTAAAAGATCTTTTAAAAGTAAATAAAAATAGTGATGATGATGATTGTTGTTAAGAGTTAGAAATTCTTTCAATTGTAACTGATGGTGTTATTCTTTTTTTTTTTGAGTCTTAGGTGTTTGAGTCAACAGGGTTACGATTGGCTTTGAAGCTGGTGACCTGATGCTAGCTGAACTCTCCTTTTGTGTGTGCTTGGAAATTTAATAAGAAAACATTTTAAAAAGGGTCAAGCAAAGAAGTAAAATAGTTTTGGTAACAAATGCTAAAATGAGAGAATGTTTATGAATAGCAAGGGGACTTTTTTCTCTCTTCTATCAGATCTATACGATAACCATAGTCTTTGAACCTATTTTTGAGCCAAAATTATTAACAAACCATTTAGGAAGTAAAGACAGTAGACTCGGTTGTTTTCAGTGGGTCATCTCAGCTTTATATAAGGTGAAGACTCAGTTCAGAAATAGGTGGCTTCTTCATCTTCATCCTGTTGCAGTGGGAGTTTTCTCTAAACGAAGGAGTGTTTATGCTGGAAAGAAGCCCAGGGCTAGAAATGTTTTGTCACAGAAGGTATATAGCTCCAAGGGGGAGAATCAGAGTCGAGGCAGTGAGCATCTTTTCACGTAAAACACTGTGGCAGGGACTGTGGGGAGCTACAAAGGTGGGAAGGTAAGATAGCAGTGATATCCACGGAGGGCTTACTGTGTGCCAGGTGCATGCTAAACACTTCCCGTATGTTTAATCCTCACTGCAACTCTAGGAGGTAGGTACTATTCTTTCTCATTTTTTTATTTTTGCTTTTAATTGTGGTGAAATGTACAAACATAAAAACTATCACTGTAGGCCGGGCGCGGTGGCTCAAGCCTGTAATCCCAGCACTTTGGGAGGCCAAGACGGGTGGATCACAAGGTCAGGAGATGGAGACCATCCTGGCTAACACGGTGAAACCCCGTCTCTACTAAAATACAAAAAACTAGCCGGGCGAGGTGGCGGGCACCTGTAGTCCCAGCTGCTCAGGAGGCTGAGGCAGGAGAATGGCGTGAACCCGGGAGGCGGAGCTTGCAGTGAGCTGAGATCCGGCCACTGCACTCCAGCCTGGGCGACAGAGCGAGACTCTGTCTCAACAAAAAAAACAAAGATGATCATTGTGGCCATTTTTAGGCATACAGTTTGCTAGCATTGAGTACATTCGTGGTCTCATACACCATCACCAACACCCATCTCTAGAACTCTCTTATCTTCCCAAATTGAAACTCTGTACCCATTAAACACGAACTCCCCATCCCCTCTCCCCCAAGCCTCTGACAACCACCATTCTCCTTCCTGTCTCTGAATTTTACCACTCTAGGAACTTCATATGAGTGGAATCATACAGTATGTGTCCTTTTCATCTGGTTTATTTCAGTGAGCATAACATTTTCATGGTTCGCCCATGTTGTAGCGTGTACCAGAATTCCCTTCCTGTTTTAGGCTGAGGAGGATGCCGTTGTCTGGACCGAGCACACTGTGTTTCTCATTCACCAGTGGACACTCAGGTTGCTTCTGCCTTTTGGCTATTGTGAATAATATTGCTGTGATCTGGGGCATATAAGTATCTTTTCAAGATCCTGCTTTTAATTATTCTGGGTACAGACCCACAAGTGGAATTGCTTGATCATATGACAATTTTATGTTTAAATTGTCAGGAACCTCCGCACTGCTTTCCACAGTGGCTGTACCATTTTACATTCCATTTACATTTTACAGCAGAGCACAGGGGCTCCAATTTCTTCACATAGGAGGTAGGTAATTCTTTCAGTGTTACAGCGGAGGAAGGGTAGCACAGAGAGGTTCAGTGAGCTCACATGGCTAACATGTGCAGACCTGAATCTGAATTTGACTCCAGAAGCTTATCTTCTGTGACATACAGGTAAGGTGAGGCCCAGAGAGTCCAAGGGGCGTGACTGAGGGCCCCTGCTTAATAGCATCAGTGATTCAGAGCCTGCCTTCAGAGTTCATGTCGTGAAGGACTCGTAGAGTTCGCTCTTTTTAAATCAAAATTCTCTTAAAAAAACGAATTTTGGCCTGTAATCCCAGCACTCTGGGGGGCTGAGGCGGGCGGATCACTTAAGGTCAGGAGTTCGAGACCAGCCTGGCCAACATGGTAAAACCTCATCTCTACTAAAAATACAAAATATAGCTGGGTGTGGTGGTGGGCACTTGTAATCCCAGCTACTCGGGAGGCTGAGGCAGGAGAATTGATTGAACCCAGGAGGCAGAGGTTGCAGTGAGCCAAGATCGTGCCATTGAACTCCAGCCTGGGCAGCAACAGCAAAACTCCGTCTCAGAAACAAAAAATAAATAAGAAACCAAAAGAACAACAACAACAAAAACTAATTTTCGCATATTTTATACGACTTTTCCTGGAATGTATGCTTTAAAATGTATGCTTTCCAAATGTATGCTTTAAAATGTTCTTGTTATTTAAAACATCATCTTTAAAAGTCTGTAGTATTTTGATTTCCCTTTTATTTAAGATTTTGGGTAAAATTTTGCCTTTAAATAATTTGAAGCAAATATGCGTTGGTTCCTGTGGAGTTTTTAAAAACATCTCCACTCTACTCATTCCCATCAGAAGTTTACTTTTAAATAAAACCAAGCAACAGCATCTAAAGCTGGATATAGGTTAGGGGAAGCCTGAAGGGCATCAATAATAAACATTGAGGACTTCTAACATTTAGATAAAGTGAATTTTGCAGCTTTATCAACAGAGGGGCAACAGCTAAGAAACCTACACATTTGTCTGTATTATTTTTGTTAAGAGGATATACATTTTCCCTCAGTCACAGTGGAACTGCGTGGCCTTCTGAAAATAGCGCCGCCCCTGGATGCCGCCGCTCTGCTGGGCCTGTGCGTCACTTCATGTCACTGTCTGTCTCCACTGCTTCTTGTATTGTTGTCAGGGAGATGCCTCTTGAAAATACAGACTGAGTGGCGTCCTGGACCCTGCCTCATCAGGGTTGCATTTTAAGGCTAGGAAGCCGGGGTGTACCTGGTCCTCAGCTCCACTCCCGGGGCCCCTTCTGGGACACTGGGATTTGTTTAAACTACAGAGCTGTATCCATGTAATCTTTTCTTCTATAACAGCAATGGCTGTCTTGGACTGTGGCTTGTGCAGTGCACCATCTTAGCTGGTGGTTTCAGATAAACACTTGCTTTAGACAAATGCTTCTTGTCCCAGCACATCAAGGGCCCGTGATCTTGCAAAGAGGAACTCTCTGACTTGGAAGATATCTTTAAAATAATCTCTAATTCGGTGGTTCCCAGCTATGGCTGTACACTGCAGTCCACCTGGGGAGCTTAGAAAAACAATGATGCTAAGAGTCTCACGTCCAGAGATTCCAGTGTAACAGATTTGATGTGAGCCTTGGTCAGGGGGATTTTTAAAAAGCTTCTGAGATGATTCTAACGTGCCATCAAGATGTGGGACCACTGCTGTGATTTCTTTTAATACCTTGTTCTTTGGGCTTTAAATAAGATTTTACTGTCAGAAGATACAAAATACAGGAGACAGAGGTTGCAGTGAGCTGGGATCGTGCCACTGCACTGCAGCTTGGGCGACTGAGACTCTGCCTCAAAAAAAGAAGAAAAAAAATCGTTGCTTGGAATCTGGTCGTATTAATGGTATATATTCAGAGTTTGTTCTACTAAAGGTGATAAAAGTGAAAATCCTTAAGTAATTGGATTTTTAAAAACATTGATTCATTTTAAGGAATTCAGAGATATGGTGGTTTTCCTCTGGACCCTAGCCTCGTCGATAGCTTCTCCGCTACACTACCTTTTGTGTTCTTGTTTCTCTATAGACTTTTAGCCTTAAATTGGCAGTTAATGCAGCATTGGGGTTGAATGGTAGTGGTGATAGTGGTGGTATAGATACTTATAATGTAAAAACAATATGAATTAGCTCTTTGATAATTGGGAGCGTTTGATAATTGAGTGAGTAGTAAAAAGTTTAATTAGGGGAAAATGTTTTTTCAAAAGTTCACTAATTAATATAAGCATAACTTCCAGAAAATTATTTAAAATAATATAATTTGTATATATTTTTCACATATTTCAAATATTTATTTACATGTGACCCCTGCCCTAATTGTAAATAATTTGCATCTGTTTATACAAATTCCCTTTGGTTCTCTGTAAATACACACTATAAGTATGTGAAGTTAGTAAGTTAATGAAGACTAATGTTTTGCAGTAATGCCCAAGTTAAACCAAAAGAATAGTATAATTAAAAGCCTATATTTGACAAAAGCAAGTTAAATTAAGATAATTGTATTCTTTAAAATATAGAGTTTAGATTTTTGTAAATCCAAAAACTTGTCCAGGTGGTGCAGCATTCTGTAAAAAACATAGGGCTTAAATTTTGTCTTTTTTTTTT
>NW_016807906.1:363515-374759 GCF_001698545.2 Rhinopithecus bieti
AAAGACAAAAATGTCTTTTCTTGTAGGGTGTCCTTATTAGATGAGATTGCTGAAATTTATTCCTTACGTATGAAGGGAATTTCTTCTATTTTGTTAATTTGTGGTGGAAGATCATTTTTATGTCTTTAATGGAGTATGTTTTTACATTGAAATGATACAGTGCGAGTTGCTAAAAGATAGGTCTAGTTTACTCTGCAGAGCCTTGCATTTTGGAAGATAAAGAGCAACTGTTTGCTGCCTAGATTTCAATGCAAGCTTTAGCTCACTTTGGGTTTTGATGGCAGTTCCATTTTATAAACTGAAGACTATATACTATGTAGATATCTGTGCTGATATTTCTGATAGTTCCTGAAGGTTTCTCATTTAGACTGTCATCTCCTCTGGCGAACATAGTTATAATGCTTCCTACACTTCTGTGTATTTAAACACTTAGCCTCATTATTAAATTAGAAAAGCTAGGTGTATCTTTGAACCATACAGTCAATCTGAGAGTCTTTTGGCTTCAAGGAGTGCTTTGTCCAAGCCCCTTCCGGGACCCTGGGATTTGTTTAAAACGGCAGAGCTGTATCTGTGTTATCTTTTCTTCTGTAACAGCAGTGGCTGTCTTGGACTGTGGCTTTAAGCTTATTTGGTTGAAAGTTCATCAAAGTTTGGGGATGACACTTGGGGTTCAGGGGAAACAAGTATTCTCTTTGCCTTGCTTTTGTTTAAAAGATGAGTTTAAACAAATCATTTAAACTGTTGGTTTGCTGCACCCATCAATTTGTCATTTATATTGTGTATTTCTCCTAATGCTATCCCTCCGCCAGCCCCCTACCCTCCAACAGGCCCCGGTGTGTGATGTTCCCTGCCCTGTGTCCAAGTGATGTCATTGTCAGTTCCCCTCTATGAGTGAGAACATGCGGTGTTTGGTTTTCTGTCCTTGGATAGTTTGCTGAGAATGATGGTTTTTAGCTTCATCCATGTCCCTGCAAAGGACATGAACTCATCCTTTTTCCTAGTTCTCCAGTTTACAAATTACAGGACTTCACAGTCTCAATAGCCACATAAGCCAATTTCCATAATAAATTCCTTTATCTATTAAAAAAAGATGAGTTTAGATATAAAATTTTAAAATTTGCCATTTTAAATTTATATATGAGAGCTCTGTCAGTAGTTGGAGCAGAAAGTTTAGATGTCAAATTTAAAAATGTTTTCATTTTTTGTTTTTTATTTATCTATGAGGACTCTGTGAGTAGTTAGAGAAAGGATGTATGATCCGTGCTAGATTTCCTGCTGTGTATCTTTTAGAGCCCTCACTGAGGGCAGAAAGTGATTGGATTACTCTGGTGGTTGAGGACAAGGACTTCTTACCTGCTCCGAAACCTTTTTTGATACAGGTAGAACAGAGATATGTGTGTCTGTGTGTGTACATGTAAGTATATATAACATAAGCATATCCAAATATATCTGTTTATAGTCATACATAGCTGCTGATTCAGAGAGACACAGTGGAAATTCTTCCTGACCTTTGACTTGGAAGGGACATCTGACGCTGATCCTTACTTTTTTTTTTTTTTTTTTACCAAAGAGAAGCACGTTTGGGTTTGATATGGCATTCATATTTAGAAAATTTCATATCTAAATGAAATTCGATGGGGACTGGGAATGTAGCTGTCTTCTCACTTTTATGCAGATTTTTCCCTTAGTTAATTACTGAGGTGACAGGTGTCTGTGTGGAGGTGGTGGGTGGGGCAGGGAGCACTGTTGGATGAGAGAGACAGATTGCTTAGATAACAGTCATGGGCATCTGGTCATTTCCTTTCTTTCCTTCCTTCCTTCCTTCCTTCCTTCCTTCCTTCTTTCTTTCTTTCTTTCTTTCTTTCTTTCTTTCTTTCTCTTTCTTTTCTCTTTCCTTGCTTTCTTTTTCTTTCTTTTCTTTCCTTTCCTTTCCTTTTTCCTTTCCTTTCCTTTCCTTTTTCCTTCCCTTCCCTTCTCCCTTCCCTTCCCTTCTCCCTTCCCTTCCCTTCTCCCTTCCCTTCCCTTCTCCCTTCCCTTCCCTTCTCCCTTCCCTTCCTTTTCTTTTCTTTCCTTTTCTTTTCTTTCGAGACAGGGTCTTGCTCTGTTGCCTAGGCTGGAGTGCAGTGATGCCATCATAGCTTACTGTGACCTTCATCTCCCAGGCTCAAGCGACCCTCCTGCCTCAGCCTCCCAAGTAGCTGGTACTATAATCATGTGCTACTATACCTGGCTACTTTTTAAAAAATTTTAAACTTTTTTTTTTTTTGTAGAGATGGGGTCTTGCCACATTGTCCAGGCTGGTCTCAAATCTGCCTGCCTTGGCTTCCCAAAGTGTTGGGATTACAGGCGTGAGTCACCACACCCAGCGACCTCTGGTTTTTTCTGAAGTCCTAGAAAATGAAGGCTGTGCTTACTGGGGGTGGGAGGGAGTGTTTAAGGGCCTCTTGGATCAATTGGTATGCTTTTTCTAGTCTGTAGTCTTTTATTTTTCTCCTCTATAATTATTATTCTCTGGTTGTTGACCTCCAGGGTCTGGTTAGTTACATGTGTCACTAAGAAAAGATCAAGGGTTGTAGAAATGAGGCACTTAACTTTTCTGATGCCTTAGCTTAGTTTGCAACATCCTGGAAGTCTGAAATGAAATGGTAGCAAAGTTTGGGCATAGTGGCATGCCCCTGTACTCCCAGCTACTTGGGAGGCTGAGGCAGGAGGATCCTTTGAGCCCAGGAGTTTGAGGCTGCAGTGAGCTGTGATCATGCCACTGTACTATAGCCTGGGTAATAGAACAAGACCCTGTCTCTAAAAAAACAAAGAAAGACCATGGCAGCAAAGTAACTGCAAGTTCTCTTTCAAAGCCCAGCCCAATGTTTTGCAGAAGATATTCTGCCAGCCCCATCTCTTGTCTCCAGCCCACCCACTCCATCTTCTGGATCAAAGCCAGCATCATTTCTGGGAAGCAATTGTGAAATCATTCCCTTCTATCAAGAGTAGTTTGCATTGTCTCCATGCAGAAAGTGTGTAGTTTAATATATTAGGGTGGGTTGGGGAGGGGCAACTAATAGAAAACAATTTTTTTTTTTTAAACTTAACATTCCAGTTTTGTTGAAAAGTAGTCCAGCCTGCTGGGTGACAGAGTAAGATGCTATCTCTCTCTCTCTCTCTCTCTCTCTCTCTCACACACACACACACACACACAAAGAAAGAAAATGGGAATAAATTGGTGGACCCCACACAAGTAAGGATTATGTCAGATGATTTTGGTGAACCATCTCCTTCATGTTGGGAATTCTGTCAATAAAACAGATTCAGAAGACTTGGTCCCTACCCTCTTAAGAACTTGCCAAGGAGCTCCTTATGCTGTTGGTCGTTTATCTTCTTAGCCACACACTTTTCCAGTTACCAGTCATGCCTACCTACCCTCCTTGTCACTTACAGACTCCAGGTGACAGTCTTCCTGTGTGCTGGAACACTTCTACTTAAGAACTTTCCTCTAGAGCTCTGCTCTCCTAAGTTTGGTCCTAGGAACAGCAGAATCTCAGGCCCCATCCAAACCTGTGTTGTTGTGTTGTTTAACAAGACCTCTAGGTGACTTCTGTCTGCAAAACGTGTTAAGATTCAGATTTTGTTTCAGTAGGGCTTGGTGGGGCCTGAGATTCTAACGGGCACCCAGGCAGTGCCCGTGTTGGTCTGTGCACCACGTGGTGGATAGCAGGGCTTTGCTGTTGAGAGATATTATCTCTCCCTTGTGTCAGAGAGTAGCAAAGCTGCTTGGGTTATCTGATGATATGGGATGACATAGGCTAACCAAGTACCTCTGGCCTTGGGGAGTTGCAGTTAAAAGAGAAATGTGCCTGGTTACTATGTGCTAGCACAGTTCTCAGAGCTTTACTTGCACACTGAATCCTCTCCTGGGTCTTAGGACGTAGACACTATTACTCTCTTTTACAGATGGGGAGATGAGGCACAGAGAAGTTGAGTAGCTTGAGCAGTCACATGAACTAATGAGTGAAAGAGCAGGGCCCTGAGCCAGGCAGTGTGGCTTCGGCACCAAGCTTTGAAATTATTGTGCACTTCCTGAGTGGGGGGGGCTACAACTGTCGGTAGGGAGAGTTGGCTCACGGTGCAGAAGTGAGAGTGTCTCAGTTTGGGCAGTGGAGTGGTTCCAGAAGGCACGCTGAGTTCAGGACTGAGGTCAGCATAAGGAGGGCTGAGCAACAGAGAGTGGGACTGTGTGGTTCATGTTCAATGGACAGGGTTAGTGGAGGAAGAAGCTACACAGGTGCCAGCTGCTGAGGAACGAGAGTAAATATAGCAAACTTCTATTAAGCATTCGTAAGTGTCAGATACTGGGGTTTACATTTGTTATTTCATTGGACCCTGATGATGATCATGTGGTGCAGGTACAAATCTTTTAGAGAAGGAAACTGAAGTTCAAGAGAGTAATTTTCCCAAGGTCGTCTAGGGAGAAGAGTAGCTTAACTCGAATTTTAGTCAGTACCGTCTGATTTCACAGCCTCTGTCTGAGGCTTCTTTGTCCTGCTGCTTCCCTGGCAGGGACTCAGTGGGGAAGTGAAGGTATAGAGGAGAGAAAAGAACTTGAGCATTGACACTAGGGTATAAAGAGGTGCCTGGACACAGGGATGAGGGGCAAGAACGCAAGAGCAGCCCCTGGGACTGAATGGTTAAAACTGGACTGGAGATCTCTGAGATTTTCCTGAGTAGGGCTGGTGCCTGGATTGGCACAGGGCTGAAACTGCATGTGGGGTTAAATGGCCCTGAGGTGAAGTCGGTTGCCATCTGATGGTTCAGGCTTGTTAGGGCTGAACACACATCTTTACCTCCTGTGTCTTCATCCTTGTGTCATCTCCGGAGAGCCATACCTGCCCTCCCTTTGACCCTGCCCTCCCCACGACTCTGTTTCTTAGACAAACATGTTTGCGGCCACGTTGGCTGCTCCCCAAGCCCCCTGCTTCTCCGAAAGTGAAAAGTTGCTTCTGTTTGCCTTCCTCCATCCTTGTGATTATTGCATTTCTTGCCACAGACATTTCTCAATGCTCCCAATGTGAAAATCTGGGCTTGTTACTTTAACCAAATGATTATACAGCCCCATGTGACCTCAAATAAATTTTTTAAATGGGTAACTAAGCTGATGGTACGTGAAGTGCACCCGGGGAATTCTCTGCCTCAGGATGCTCGTAATGAAGGGAATTGACTGGGGTTAGCAGATGGACATTGCTCATTTTTTGGCAATCATTGACAAGTATGCAACACCTCCAGGTGGCTCTCCACGGACTGCTCTGTGTGGCTCAGCCCGTGATGCCTGTGCATCTGTGGAATGCTAATGGTCCCTCTTCCTCCCTGGATAACATAGCAGGCTGCATGGTCTGCTGTGGCTCTTTCTTTATCCTTGAGATCAAAGGCATGCATATCATTTTTAAATAAAAGATTATCTTTTAATTATAGAGGCATCATAGCAGTATTACAAAAAGCTTAGAAATAGAGAAGGGGAAACATCCACATTTACTGCCCTAAAACATGGTAATCAGTTTTTAAACAGTTGTTCAGTGGCTTTTCATAGTTGTATCAGTTGTTTTGTATGTGCATTTCCCCTTATTGCTGTATAATCTCCATAGTTACCATTTGAATGGCTGTATCGTATTCTGTTGTGATGCCACATCATTAATTAACTCTGTTGTTGACATGTACATTACTTCCGACTTTTTACAATTACTAATAACAGTTCAAGGTATACATTTGTGCATGTAGCTATTTTCATATTTTGAATTACTTTCTTATGATAGAGTCTCAGACATGGCATTACTGGGTCAAACAGAGTATGAACATTTTTATGGCTTCTAAAGTGTATTGCCAGATTGCTTTCCAGAAGAGTGGAGGCAATTTACAAGGCCACCACAAAGGCATTCATTTCCCAGATGGCCAACTTGGTTAGGGATGCAGCCTCTCACAGTAGATGAGAAGCTGTGTTTGTGTTTGTGTTTGTGGGTGTATAAAACTTGTTGGTGCCTTTGTGTATTGATTTAAGCCCGGTGACACCATGCATTGCCTTTGTTAATAGGAATGTGCTAGATGTCTAATGACAACATAATGGTCATCCATTAGTGTTTAAAATAGATGTGTGCTTGCTATGGATTAAAGCAAGATGTAGGTGTTTCCTCTTTTCCTAGAATTCGGACTTCTAAAAAAAATTGACAAAGGTGAGTTGACAAGAGCATTCAGCCAGTGTGACTAGGTTCTTAGTGGCTCCCTTTTTTTTAGGAATACCTAGTGATTTGGAGGTGAAGGTGGAAGTCAAAGGAGCTTGCCAGGAGCAGTAGTGGGAGGGCACTGGAAGTAGCTGGGCATGTGCTCAGAAGAGGGCCTATTGTGGACTGCCCAAGGCACCTCACCTCACCTGGTGAGGACCGTCTTTTGGGTGCTGAATGGAGTGCTTGTGTTGAGAAGGATTTTGAGGTCACACCTAGGCTCAGTGGGAAAGATACTGTGATTAGCAATTTGTTTGAGATTTTTGTCATTGCAATTTTCTTCAATTTGTTATCTATCCAATTGGATTATAAACATTACATGCCTTCATGTAGGAATTGTACCTTTTAAAATTATAATTTTCTACCCATTTCCTAAAGTGTCTAGCACATTGTATTGTATATGATGTACGTGTATGGTAGTTTTGTGTCTCCTGATTGAATGAATGAGGGAAATACTACTTTATCCTCATAGTCCCAGGCATTTTATCAAAGCCCTGTGTTTAAGTAGTGGGAGCCCACAGTTTGCCTGCTCACTTGTGAAACCTCCAGCAGACCTCACAGGGGTAAAGGAAAGGAAATTTCAACTGAGAAACTTAGGGAAGGTAATGCCAGCAGAGACCTTTGACTCATTTATATAACCACCCAAATCATTTAATGAGACCTCATTGTTTTATACAGGAGTAAAGTCAGTCAAATAAGAGCAAATGGCTTCCCCACCACCACACAGATGGTGGGTGACTGGGAACTCCAAGTTGGGTCCTGATTCCTGGTCCAATGTCCTTTCCTCTACACCTTGTTGGGAGAACTTGGCATGCTTGTTTTGCTTGCCCCTCTCCCACCATAGCCCCTACAGGTGTATATTGGGAGTTTTCTTTGCTGTTTCACCATGCTTGTCCTCCTATGTAACTGAATTAGGAATGAGTTTAGAGACTGTGGCCTTGAGGCAGTAGTCAGATGGGGGTATGAAGATTTATACTGAGTGCCAAGAGACAGTGCCAGATCACAATTCAATTCTATTCAAAGTTACAGCTTTGCCTTACCTCCAGTTTGGAATACAACCTTTTTTTCATTTTAAAGGGAGAACGTATAATGGTAGATGTGATACATGATTTGAGTGTGTATTTGATACAATTGTGATCCTAATAAAACTGCCATTCTGATCCATATGCCTAGTGTAGAGATTTAAGGTTGTTAAGGGAGCATTAACTTTGAGCTTCTTGATTTATCTTGTGTCACTGAAATCTAAACCTCAATATTGTATCAACTCTGTGGTTGTTTTTCCTCCTTTCTTTCCAGAACCCCTTAGCCCCAATCTGATGAGCACATTTGGTTCTGTAGTTGAGATTCAGAAGCTAAATGCATTAATAGTGAGGGAAGTATTCACGGTGAATGTCGAATGAAATGACTGAGGAGACAAAGCAGGAAAGAGAATTAACAGTCTACTGGTTCTTTTAACAGCCATGTGATGGCTGCCCTGGGAATTGAATGATTTGTAGATGACCAGATCCTGCTCATTCCATGGTGGCTTGAGGCCTCTTGAAATTGATGTGAACCTTGTAGGCTGTCAGCAGTTACAGCTACTGGGTAATCAGGTTTGGAATTTATGGGTGTTTACATGTCAGGGGGCCTTTACTATGTTTCTGTGATTTTGCATTAGAAATGCTTGTCCTTGATATAACTGTTTGTTATGCATGGTGCTACAGTGTTTAAGCCCTTTCACATTCCCAGTGTGTCCCAGTGTGTAAGCCACTTTCTTTCTGGGACAGCAAAAAGATGATCTACTTAATCCTCCTTTAGGATTAGTAGACAGGATGATTTTTCTCTGCTTCTCTGCTAAACTAGCTCCATACTGTCTTCTGTACAGTAATAAGTCACGTGGTAAAAAGAAGTTATAAGAGTCTTACTGACCTGCTGTTGATAAATATTTTCCTACAGTATGCTGAGGTGGGCATATTTTGACTTTGCTTGGTTTTGAAGGGATTAACATTTTTTAACTGATAAATATGAACTTGTTTTGAACAACTTAAAAAAAAATTGAGAGAAAACTTATCTAAGACCCCTCCAATGGAATGCAAACCCCTTAGGACATTTTAAATTTTATTTCATTCTTTTTTAATGCATAATTTTTATGTAGTTGTAATCTGTTTATGAAAATTTGATATTTGAAAATTATTACCTATGTTTTTCTTTGTTATTATATGTTTTTCCTAGAGAAGCTTCATTTTCCATTGAGGGGCATTTGTTAAAATCTTTACTTGTTCTTTCCACATGTTGTCCGATGGCTCAGTCCTTTACTTATCAGTGGGATGTGAGTGGCTAATGGCACTGTCCATCAGTAATTACGACTGACGAGTTGGCTGTCTCTTCACTCAGTAGTGGCCAGGCCTCCTCTTTCATTTGAGAGTCATTGATCTGAACGGCTCATATATTTTTCCAATTAAAATTATCCTCTAGTGGGCTTTTTGTGCATTAGTTCTTTGGGATATTTTTTCAGAGTAGAATTGCTGTCCATAAAAGGGACATTTTGTTAAGTTCTATGAGACATTTTGATATTTTACACACACGTGTGCACACACACATGCACAGTTTACATCGTATCATATTGTATATATTGTTTTCTGCAGGTTGCCACTAGTAATCTCAAATGTATAAACCTAACCATATACTACACATAACATTGGGTATTATTGCTGTTTTAAGTTCGTTAACTTGATAGGCAAAAAATAGCATCAAGTTTTAAATTTCTTGGCTTAGTAGTGAGCCTGAACACTTCAGCACACATTGATTAGCTACTTTATTAGCTACTTGATCTCCTGTTTTATGAACTAATTCATCGTGGCCTTGAAGTTGTAGTGGTTAGAAAGGAGTGGCACCTGTCAGAATCTCAGTGGGGCCCACGGGGTTAGGAAGCAAGCCGCTGTGCAGCCTCAGGGGTCAGCCTCAAGGCTCCTGACCTGAGCTGGCAGGAAAGCTCTTACACTGCCCACATTGCTTTAGGAAGACAGGATCTCTCAACAGTAAGGTAAACGCTTGTTTGTTTTTGACTGCTACTTCAGTTTGAGTTGGCAACTATTTGCAATTTATATGGAGATTTTTTAAGGACAGTAGGGAAGGTGTGAGATTTTTATGTTTATCAAATAAAATGGGTCATGGATGTGAGAATTTTTTCGCTTTTTAAAAACAGCTTGCTGCAAAATTCTTCTTCCTTTCTTTTTCTTCTTATTTCCTCAATTTATTGAGTATCTCCTCTCAGCCAGCATTCTGGGCTGAGAGAACGCCACATGCAAAGGCCTCAAGGCAAAAAAGGGAGTGATCTGTCCCGGGAAGAATGATGAAACCAGGGTACCTGGATGTTTACAAGGAAGACCTGGATGAAGTCACAGAAGGCAGGAGGGAGCCCAGTGGTGCAGACATTAGTAGATCGGGGCAAATGCTATGGCAAATCACCAAAGGGTTTGAGTTGCAGGCATGTGATTCACAGAAGCATCACCCTGGAAAGGCCAGAGAGGAAGCAGCAACTCCCGATGGGTGCCTCCTGGGGAAGCCAAGGCAAGAGGTGGTGGTACCCTGGGTGCTTGTGCTTCCTAAACCATCTCTGGTGAAGGGCCATAAGTTTTTATTTCTAATCTTTTGTACACTGATACTGTTATAGAATACAAGAAACATGGATTACCAGAAGAATGACCATGAGCTTGAATGTGACAGTAATGTCAAATTGCTACAAAAGTTTCTATGTACTTACTCGCGCCTTGTGTCCTCACCTTATCATGGGCTGGTATTGGGTGGACCACGCTTTGATAGCCTTGGCTGACAATGCAGCTGCAACGTCTAACAATGTGTTGCATCTTTTCTGTGGACCAAGCCCTGGTATATGGCTAACAACTGTGTTAGTTCATTGGGGCTGCTGTAACAAGATATCATAAACTGGGTGATTTGTAAACAATGGAAGGCCGGGCGCGGTGGCTCAAGCCTGTAATCCCAGCACTTTGGGAGGCCGAGGCGGGCGGATCACGAGGTCAGGAGATCGAGACCATCCTGGCTAACACGGTGAAACCCCGTCTCTACTAAAAATACAAAAAACTAGCCGGGCGAGGTGGCGGGCGCCTGTAGTCCCTGCTACTCCGGAGGCTGAGGCAGGAGAATGGCCTAAACCCGGGAGGCGGAGCTTGCAGTGAGCTGAGATCCGGCCACTGCACTCCAGCCCGGGCGACAGAGCAAGACTCCGTCTCAAAAAAATAATAATAATAATAATCAGGGGTTTTTACATTAAGAGTGTTTTTAGTTTTCTAAAAGTTTACAATTAATTTCTGTGATAGACTTTTTTTTCCTCCCCTGTATAAAAACACTTCACTGTGGGAAGAATTTTTTCCTGAGTGATGAAATGATTGAAATCTTTATGGTATCCTTGGGAATAGAAAACAATGATTTCTGAGCAACCTAGGAAGAGTTGTTGGTTACACTAAAGAATATTCATGGATTTTATGAGAAGGCTATGGTGATTGTGTAAAACTTAAGAAAATCATGACTGGTTTAGCAGAAATAACTATTTCTTAAAAGCAAATCTATTTTAACTGCTTATACATAATTTTTTCTGTTTGGGGCTGGAAAAAGTATATATTATTTAACATATAAAAAGCTCATATAAGATTATGACTTCATGTCTTTGATGTGCCTCTAACATTGTGACATTAACATGTAATGTTTTTATTTTCTTGTTAAGCTAACACGTTTACAACTTTTTTTTAAGGCAAATCCTCCTCCAGTCCTGGTCAACACAGAGAGCTTGGAAACACCAACTTACGTAAGTTCCATTTCCTTCCCACGTTTAAGTAATTCTGCCTTTCCTGTTCTGTTTTTCATACAAATACGAAGACCATGGCATTTTCTCTAATACATTTCTCTTAAGATGTCCTATCACTATACTATAGCTGTAATAGCTATAGTAAATGAAATAATATGTCCTCCTTTGGTTTTTTTTTTT
>NW_016807906.1:377240-381238 GCF_001698545.2 Rhinopithecus bieti
AAAAAAAAAAAAAAAAAAAAAAAAAACAATGGAAATTTATTTCTTATAGACCTGAAGGCTGGGGAGTCCAAGATCAAGGGACATATTTGATGTCCGGTAGGGCTTTCTGGTTCATAGATGGCACCATCTCCCTGTATCATTATGGAAGAGGCAAGGGATCTCTCTCAGGCCTTTCTAATAAGGGCACTAATTGCATGCATAAGGGCTTCGCCCCTGTGATCTAACCACCTCCCACTGGCGCCATCTCTAAGTACCATCACCTTGGAGGTGAGAATTTCAATATATGAATTTTGGGGGCACACAAACATTGAGTTTATAGCAACTATTTACACCATACAATGTGGTGTGTACAAGATAAACAGTGGGATATGAAATAAATGTTGTCTCTGCCTTTCAGATTTTATAGTCGGGTTGAATTGGGAGAGAAGTAGATTAATATGAGGCATATATTGCAGATAGACTCTCTCAGACTTACTAATGGATTGGTTGTGGAAGATTCGAGGAGAAGGAGGACTCAAGGTTGAGAGGCAGGGATGGGGCACGGTTTACAGAGGGGAGAGAGACACTTTCTTTAGACTTGGCAGGGTGGTGTGAGATTCTTGTTAGTCTTGAACTTTTATGTTTTAGAGAGATGATACACTAATTTCATAAAAGCAAAAAGATGGCCGGGCGCGGTGGCTCAAGCCTGTAATCCCAGCACTTTGGGAGGCCGAGACGGGCGGATCACGAGGTCAGGAGATCGAGACCATCCTGACTAACACAATGAAACCCCGTCTCTACTAAAAAATACAAAAAAACTAGCTGGGCGAGGTGGCGGGCGCCTGTAGTCCCAGCTACTCAGGAGGCTGAGGCAGGAGAATGGCGTAAACCCGGGAGGCGGAGCTTGCAGTGAGCTGAGATCCGGCCACTGCACTCCAGCCCGGGCGACAGAGTGAGACTCCGTCTGCAAAAAAAAAAAAAAAAAAAAAAAAAAAAAAAAAAAGGAAAAGCAAAAAGATTAGCATACTGATACAGATTTGAAATGAATTTCCCTGATGAGATGCTGCCTCTAGGAAGAAATCTGGGTGGCTAAGGATAAGGGTGGGGGAGTTTCGAATTTTGTACTATGCCTGTGTACCTACTCAGTAAAATGTATTTTAAAATAGGTTTCTTGTGACAGCCAAAATAATAAAATACCTGTGGATAAATTTGAAATAAGAAATGTGGAAGATATATATGATGAAAACTTTAATACACAAAGAGATTTGCTAGAAGAGTTAAATGGAAAAAGAAACAGGTTAGAAAGGAAGACAATATTGAAAGATATCAATTCTTTGTAAATTAATCCAATAATCAATGAAATCCTAATTTAAAGAGCAACAGAGTTTTTGTTGCTCTTGTACAGATGAATTTGGCACACTGATACAAAATGCATCTGGAAAAATCAAATTGTGAGAATAAGTTGGAAAATTCTCCAAAGATAAGTAATGAGGGGCAACTTGACTTACTGGATGTTAGATACATTATGAAGCTATAATAATTTAAACATTAGAACTGAATATTTTAAGATCTTGCTGCAGAAAAAGAAAAAGGCACACAGATCAATGGAACAAAATAATTATTCTAAAATAAACCTGAAATGGACCTGAAATTAAATTATGATAATGATGGTTTTCACATCACTAGGGAAAATAAATTTTCCAGTAATTTTAAATGTTTAAGGAAACAAGAGTAAACAAAATGCAATATCTTTATTTCATTCTTTATACCCAAGTAAATTCCAGGTAGATAAAAGATTTAAACATAAAAGCATAAATTATAATTTCTATAAGAAAACATGAATAGATTTATTAATAATTTTGGAGTGGTGAAGGCCTTTCTTTAAGCAAGGCAAAAACCTCAAAGGTCATAAACTAGTAATTGTTAGATTTGCTTATATAAAATTTAAGAAAAAAAAATACCTACAAAGGCAGTCAAAAGATCAGCCACAAACTGGCAATTATTTGTGATACATATGACCAAGAAAGAGTTGCCAGTAACAATCTTAATAAAAAAAAAAGTTATAGAAATAAGTAATGAAAAAGCTATCAGTCTAATACATTTTTTGTGTGTGTGTGTGTGTGTGAGAGAGAGAGAATTGGTAGTTTAAGAAAAAAAATACAAATGTTAAAAACAAATGAAAATGTGCAGCTTCATTGATAATTAATGGAAGGTATGTTAGTGAGACATCATTTTTGACCCGTTTGGCAAACAGTCAAACAAAAAGAATCGAAGCACTCATGAGGATTTGGGCAAACAGAAACTCCCTACCAAAACGTAAGGTCTATAGGCAGAGGCCCTTTTTAACAAAAAATGTTTCACTGCCATATCCTGAAAATAGAGAAATATAAAGAGTCAGTGAACATGTGGTGAATGAATGAATGCATGAAAATACTGTTCTTGGTAGAGTAAGTTGAGCAATCTCACTTGAGTGGAGTATAGTTCAGCAATATCAAAATAAAATTCATGTGCCCCTTTCTCCAGCAATGCCACCGTTAAAAAGTTACTCTTCTTCTGTGCTTACAAAAGTTTGCTAAAATATGTAAAATATGTGGGCAAGGATGCTTATTTCAGCACTGGTTGTCATAGCAGAAACCTGGGAACAGTCAGAACACATCAGTGAGGCATTGGTTAAATAAATCATGGTGCATCCAGATGATGGTATGGTTTGTAGTTGTTGAGAGTGAAGAGGATCTGAATGTGCTGTCAGAGAAGGAATTCCAGTGCATTTTGTCATTAAGTAAAAAGAAAGATGTGGTACATGACCCTGTTTGTGTTAAGAATCAAAAGGAGTATGTTTTACTGATAAATTAAATAGACGCCGCACAAGATGTGGTACATGACCCTGTTTGTGTTAAGAATCAAAAGGAGTATGTTTTACTGATAGATTAAATAGACGCTGCGCAAGATGTGGTACATGATCCCGTTTGTGTTAAGAATCAAAAGGAGTATGTTTTACTGATAGATTAAATAGATGCCTCAGGGGTTCCCTCAACCCCTTCAAAAGGGATCACGGGAAACTTAGGAAAAGTCGCAAAAGCCACTGAGTTGGAGATACAGAAGGGGTCCTATTTCAGTCGTGTGTGTGTGTGTGTACATTTGGTGTGTTTTATTATTCTCATTATTTTTAACTCAACAGTTACCTGAGTATGAGGTTACAGAACTTTTCCTTCTTTTTACTTCTGTGTATTAAAACATACATACACTTACACAAACCTAGTAAGTGTTCCTTAGAAACAGATTTCCACAAAATGTTCTTTATTTGTTGACTGTGGTATTGGCCTCAGATCAAATTATTTATCCTATCTTCTTTGTCTTATTTAGCTAAGACTAGGACCATGTGCCTCTTTTTGGCATAGAGGGTACGTGAGAACGTAATGGTTTGTACTTGTTGGGAAGAAGCAGCTCATATTTGGATCTAACTGTCAAAAGTGAGAGATAAGAAGCCACTCACAGAGTCCTTTGTTCCACAGCTGTAATGTAGTTCTGATTCACACTGAGATAATATATTAATTGTGGCCTCAGGTGAATTTGCCCGTTGTCTGGGGGAGCGTAAGTTAAGCTTAAATAACTTTCCGTGCATCATAGACTCTACGGTGTGTTTAGGGGTTTTATGTAAAACAAACATATTCATCCACAAACCATATTTAGGTACGTAAAGCTCCTTGATTTCTAATGAACCTTTTACATGTGTCGAATGTCTGAAACTTATAAATAATCTAGGAACAAGCAAATAACTTGGGACCATCTTCTGAAAGTGATTGAGATTATGAATTAAGCTGCAGTCCTTTTGAATGTGCCTTGAACTCAAAAGGGTGGCAGTTTAATTCATAGCATTCATTTATCCTCAGAAATTGAAGTCTAAAAATTTTAATAAGAATTTATTTTGGGCTTTGCTTACTGTTAATCTGTAATAAGTCTCATAGCTTATGTCTGTGTGGTATTTTTTTGTGTTTCAGAAGGCTTTTTTTTTTTTTTTT
>NW_016807906.1:381566-427845 GCF_001698545.2 Rhinopithecus bieti
GGATGGTCTCGATCTCCTGACCTCGTGATCCGCCCGTCTCGGCCTCCCAAAGTGCTGGGATTACAGGCTTGAGCCACCGCGCCCGGCCCAGAAGGCCTTTTTTATACACTTGTCACTTAAACTTCATAACAACCCTGAGAAGTAGACTGGGACTCTTCTTTATTATCCAAGGACTTACTGTTTGGTATTTGAGGACTATATTGCCAGCTTAAAGAAGACGTTAACAATGGTGCAGAAGATTGGACCAAGACAGCAGAAAAAGGGAAATATCAAAACTTCAAAGATTTAATTCATCTCTAGCCTCTGGGAATGTGCTTGTGGAGGAGGGTTTTGAGAAGCAGGCTTATTCCCAATGCGTGTTAGAAAGTGTAGGGCTCTCTCTTCTTGCCTTCTGTTCTGGGCTCTTGTTCCCTAAAGAAGTGCCTCTCAGATGTTCAAGACCATAGTGCTAAGTATCAATTGTAAGGAGTCCAACCTGGACTCAAATAAGAATTTGAGTGCCCAGTATGTGCAAGCACTGTAGTAAGTGCTGGAGGCACGGTGTTGAACAGCAAAGACACAGTCCTTTTTTTTTAGGAGCTTATATTTGGGGCTTCCTGTTGGTGACTTGTGGTCACTGCGGCGGACACATTCCTGCCCCAAAGAACCTGGGGGATACGGTCAGGTCAATGAGCAGTCCCAATACCTTGTGTTCAGTGATATAATAGGGGGTGTATGAATTGCTGGAGAGCACATAGCTATGGCATCGAATCCAAATTTGAGGACTCTGGGATGGGAAAGGGAGAGTGAGAGGGAGAGGGAGAGGAAAAAAAAAAGACAGAAAGAGAGAGAAAAAGTGTGTGGTGGTACTGCAGAACAACCCAATCAGCAAAGTACAACCAACCAACACCTCCTAACACAAACTTCAGTGTTGTTTACACATACAGTGGTTCATTGAAAGATCATCAGATAATGGCTTATTAAAGGATCATCTGAATTTGATGTTAGAAGATCACCTGCCCCTTGTTATCAGGCTGGGATGTGCTACCAAATTCTGTATGCAAATCGCACGTTGTCTGTCTGCTGAGGGCTGTCCATACTCAGACAGACTACCATCAGCTCCTTCTAGTTTCCCAGTTATTCTAATTTACTACTGGCTTTATATTTTACTCTTTAGCTCATCTGTAGTACTTACTGCATAAAGGCTAGTTGATGCAGAGCCATACCTTATCGTTTTAGCTGATTCCTGGCTGTATTCCCTAATTACATATCACAGCTTTCACACACAGATCTGCATTTATTGCCGTCTCATATATCTTGTCCTGGTTGGTAACTTCATATGGATTTCTCCAGTAGGCAGTTTTTGTTAGGACATTTTTTAGAACTGTACTGTAAATTGAGTTTAGCTATTTTGGGAAGGAGATTTGCATAGGACTTAATAGGGGAGAAGTGTTCAGAGGGAGGGAACAGCCTAGGTGGAGCCTTAGATGTAAGAAAGCATAAGAAAGTATTGAAAACAGGAAAATGATTTTTATATGTGGTGGAGAAGTGGTAACAGGTGAGCCTAGAGAGGTAAGTCATTGGTTCAGTGGTTCCTAAACTTTGCTGCACAATGGAGTCACCTGGGAATTTAGAGGAAAATTAAATTAAAAAAAAAATAAATGAAATAAAATAACCTCCCATTCCCTAGCTCCTCCCCACCTCCTGTGCCCCAGACATTGTGACCTAATTGGTATGTAGTGTGCTGGGGCATTGCGAATTATAAAACCTTCTCAGATTACAATGCATAGCAACATGTGGGCCCCTCTGAGCCAGTTTATTAAGCATGTTACAAATTAATGCTAAAGCATTTGGATTTTATTCAGAGCGGGATTTATGGCATCGAGGAACCACTGAAAGTCTTTAACCAGCAGATGTGTAAATTAGAAAGATCCTTCAGATTGCTTTGGTGAAACTGGATTGAGGAGTCTAGGCGGGAGGCAGTGAACCTGGTTGAAGGTCCCTGAAGGTTAAGGTGGCCTGATGGAGGAGGGAGTGGCAGTAGAGGTGGAAAGAGACAGATGGTTAGCTGGGATATTGAAGAGGTGGATTCAGCAGAACTGTTTATGGATGGCATGGGTGTGATGGATGGGACAGGTATGATGGATGGGACAGGTGTGTGGGGGTGGAGGAGAGGGATGAGCTGAGCTTAGGTGGGTGGGAGCAGGGAGAAAGGGATGATCCCGGGAGATTGTTTCCATGTTTCAGCAGGGGTCACTCTACCAGACCTGCTGAACCAGGGTGACCAAGTTATACTAGTTTCTCCTCTCAAGAGGTAGCTGAGAAAATCCATTAGCTGTTCGCTGAGCACTTACCTTATATCATAAACTGCCTGTGGTCTGTTTTCTTCCAGGCAGAGGTGATGCCTTGTTCCTCCTCAGTTTGAGTGGGTGTTTTTCTCTCTAATGATTAATCATCTTATAGCTCATTTGCATGAGACATCTGTGGCCTTGATTAAGGGATATTCTCCTCACACTTGTGACCCACGCAGGTCCTGGTCGATATGGGGTTACCACTGGCTCAGTGGCCTCCAGAGAACTTCAGATCTCTTGTGCAAAGAATGAGAGACAGCTGGGGAAGTACAGATTTCATTACTCTTTCATGTAATTGAATTGGAAATGTATCTCACTTTTATCTGAAAAGTTTTTGGAGAAATGTGAGGCAAATTTTATGTAGCAATCTAGTGTTCTTTGAGAAAGAAATACAACCTCTGTAAAAAAAGTTCAGTTGTGTTCTTTCTTTAGGAAAATCCAATATACAAAATCTGAATTTACAAAGCAGGCACACTCTGTGTAGAGGTAGTTGGTGGTTGATGATTTGGTAGCGAATTCTTGGCTTTGTGAAAAGATGTCCTTTGAGAATCTTTTGTAAAGTAAGTTTTCTATGTTCTTTAAGTGACTTGGATTTTAGGAATAAATTTTTGGAATAAGTAACAGCCTATCTGGGTATTATAATGTACATAATCTACTATGTATTGTTATGAAAATCTTGGCCAAGGATTAGCAAGGATTAAGACCCCTCTGCCCCCATGTAATGCTAGAATGTCAGAAAAAGGAAGTCTTCTTCCTTTATGTATACACTGTCTAGCCTTTCCCCATTACCATGTCTTTGGTGTAAAGTTTTCCCATCTCCTTCCTTGCATGCAGCGCCTAAAGAACTCCATAGTGAAATCCGAATCCCTGTGTGTGACATTTTGGTCTGTTGACATCAATGTAATTCTAAAGTCATAAACTGTAATGAAATTCACTATAGATTTATCTAGGTAAGCAAGTAAGTCTTGAAGCCAAAAATCACAGGAGTAAATGGGAAAATCATTTGATGGTGAGAAAAAGGAGCAAGGAGAAATGATGAAATCACAATCTAGAAACCAAACAAAACCCATCTACAATCTGAAAAACAGCAAGTTTTCCCCAGACACCAAAATCTACTCTTGCCAACATATTATTTTGAAAATAATGTTTGTTTCATTTCTAAAGGGTATATTGATTTCTTTCTTTCTTTTTTGGAGAAGAAAGGAAGGAATAGAGGACGCAGAATACCTCACACATTTGTGATGGGCTGATTATAAATGCACGTTCAGAGGCACATGACCATGATAAACTACCGTCTAGGAAACTGCTTTATTTAAATGAAGTCATTTCCCTCCTGCTCCCGTACAGGGCATCGACAAATGAGTCATGCGTGAGGAAGGGAGAAGCACGTAGTGCTGATGCTCACTGTGTCATCTTGCAGGGGCTTCATTATGGAGAGGGATGCCGATGGTGATCCAGACAGCCTAACTGGCAGCCCGAACTGACTAACGGAGCCATCTGCCTGTTGGCTGACATCTGGTTTCAGAATTTATTTATAAAGAAAGGATCGTTGTAATCAAAACAGCCAGAGAGATTTTAAATGTCAGATGTACTGGGAAAGATTCACTTAGGGTGACTGACACTGTGGGAGGGATTAGCAGTTTCTCTAAATGCTTGTATGTGCAGAGTGTGTTTCTCCTGTGTGTAAATAGTACTTTAAGACAGCATGTTATAACAAGGTATTTGAAACAAACATGTTTTGGAAGTTATGAACATTGTAAATGTAGAGGACTATAAAACTACCCGAACGACCCATTAATAAGCCAAAATATTAATGAGACAAAATGTAAAGAGCTTGAACGTCCGTACTCCTGTCCTTGCAATAAGAGAAAAGACTGAGCAAACTGAAAATCGATGACTCTTTCTAGACCTGTGGGAGAACTGAGGTGACTGGGTAAACCGCTTCCCTGAGAAATGGAGAGAGGATACCTGGAATGACAGGTTACCAGAAACAGAAGTCCAGGAGCAGAACCTCACTCCAACCCCCTATACTAGTGGGAACAGATAAGCTGTAATTGATGAATTGCTGGGGGCCCAGCATGCACTGACTTTGAGAGTTAAAGACCTTGGGGCCCAGTGTTAGGGGAGCTGCCACACTTTCATGAATTTTAGTTCCAGGAGTCTCACCAGTGTCTCACCAAAATCCTACTTGTTTCTGGCAGAGGGAGGGGGAAAGTAACCATTTTGAAATATGTCCAAAACAGGCTTTTCTCTTTAACAAAAGTCTGCTCTCAAACTATTTACCAAAGCCCAGCAGACTTAGCTTTTATTGGAGTCTAACTGACCCAAGGGATGGGAAATGCCCAGCTCTTGTCCCCTTCTAGCCTTCCTGTCTCCATTAAGGGGGAAAAATAAAGCTGAGACCCACTTGTGAAGGGCACAGCCCAGTACCTAATCACACTCAGCTCCTCTCACACTCACCTCCACATCAGTTAGGCTCTTGCGTGGTAACGAGGGATTACAGTGAAAAGTAATGCAAGGGTTAAAGGAGACCAAACAAGAATACTGTAGGAAATTTTAGCCTCCGGCATCTACAGTTACAGCAAACAGGAAAAACAGCTAACTCCTACTCAGATAAACATAAAACCTCACACCAAAAGCCTGTTTACCTCAGTTCTTTTACATAATAGGTTCTGTCTAATATTCGACAAAAAATTACAAGGCGTGCTGAAAGGCAGAAAGCACAGTCTGAAGAGGCAGAGCAACCCACAGGCCCAGACTCAGGCAGAGGTTTTTGAATTATCAGAGCAGTAACGTAAAGTAACTAATATTAATATGCTCGGGGTGCTCATGGAAAAAGGGGAAGCATGCAAGTGCTACTACAGTTCAGACTCTTGAGTTCTTGGCTTTCCCATAAACATAAATTAATACCAGGCCAGGCTGCGTATGGTGGATGGTGGTTCATGCCTGTAATCCCAGCACTTTGGTAGGCTGGGGCAAAAGGACTGTCTGAGCCCAGGAGTTTGAGACCAGCCTGGGCAACATGGCAAAACCCCATCTCTGAAAAAATACAAAAATTAGCTGAGTGAGCATGGTGACGTGGGCCTGTAGTTGCAGCTACTCGGAAGGCGGAGGCGGAAGGATCTCTTGAGCCAGGAGGTCCAGGCTGCAGTGAGCCATGATTATGCCACTATACTCCAGCTTGGGCAACAAAGCAAAGACCCTATCTCATAAAAAAAGGAAAAATTAATACCAGCCAAACAAATTTTTCTCAGACAAGTTTTAGTAGGCTTACGGCTTGAGGAGCAGTCACAAGGGAGCAGCGTCCAGGAAAGTGGTCTCTGTGCTGTCTCTCTGGAGGGCTTCGTTCTTATAATTTTCAGGAAGTTGAGGCGGGGAAAGGAGCAACATATAGACATGTAGAGGTGGGGAACTTTTCACACCTGTGCAGTACATGGGTTATGTGTCTCATTAGCCTGTTAAATCTCCACCCTTGGGTCTGATTTTTAGTATTTTAACAAGATAGGCCAGGTGCGGTGGCTCACTCCTGTAATCCCAGCACTTTGGGAGGCCAAGGCGGGAGGATCACGAGGTCAGGAGTTAGAGACCAGCCTGGCCAATATGATGAAACCCTGTCTCTACTAAAAATACAAAAATTAGCCGGGCATGGTGGGTGCCTGTAGTCCCAGCTACTCAGGAGGCTGAGGCAGGAGAATCGCTTGAACCAAGGAGGTGGAGCTTGCAGTGAGCCAAGATCACACCACTGCACTCCAGCCTGGGCGACAGAGTGAGACTCCATCTCAAGAAAAAACAAAAAAAGCCCAAAACTCCCAAGAAGATAATGAGGAAAAACTTGGTGGAAGGTCAGTGCTGGAGTCCGTCTTGTCTTTAGCTGACTGGATCTGGTCAGGTTTTTATCAGGAGTGCCAGAGTCTCACTATGTTACCAGTTGAGGGTAGTGTTCAGATTCTTGGCATCTTAAAGAGTTGGACAAAAAGCACAAACAAAGCAAGACAGCAAAAGCAGAGATTTATTTTAAATGAAAGTACACTACACAGAGTGGGAGCGGGCTCCAGCAAGTGGCTCAGCCTCAGTTACAGAATTTTCTTGGGTTTAAATACCTTCTAGAGCTTTCCCATTGGCTCACTCTTTTCAAATGAAATAGTGGCCCACGACCAGTCTGATTGGTTGTGGGAGGGGAAGAGTAGGCCCGCAACCAGTCTGATTGGTTGCAGGAAGGGACCAATCAGAGATACTTTAATTTCCGACTGCCAGTCAGCAACTGCCATGCAGAAAAGGGCTTGGTTGAAAAGGGAGTAGCCTCTGATATCCACTCAGCATGCATCGGCCTTAGGTTCCCTGCCTCCAGACCGTATTGTCCTGTCTCAGCTTCAGCAACCTGCTAAGAAGTAACTCAAGGTACTAAATGGTTAGGTTCTTCCTTATGGTTGGGAATTCTGCTTGGTCAGCTATGTTAGAAGGGGTTGTTAGAGTAGATAGCTATCCAGACATAAGCAGGTGGAGAGGCCCCCTGCACCCTCCCAGGAATGTCAGGTGACCATCAGGTGATAGTCAGGAAGTTGTTAAACTGTCTGTCTAAAATAATAATTGGTCACTACCGGTGCCAGGGAAAGGCAGTCTCCCAATAGTTAGAGGACCCCTGAGCTTTTGACGAGCAGCTTCCTGAGAAGATCTCAGGAGTTGGGCAAGTGGGCTCCGCTCCAGCATGCACACTAAGAGGTAAAATGATGGATTTTAACTGGTATATAGCCTTTCTTTAGGAACACTCGACTGGTAAGGGAAAAATGCCTCAAATGAGCATGTGCACAACTTCAGTAAGCATACTATGCATGTGGCCCCTCCCAAGTGCTGGTAGGCCGCTGCTTTTGCAGACAGCCCACCCCAAGGAAAAATTAAGGGAGGAGAAATGCCAACTTCGGACCATGCCAGTGTATAAAACCCCAAGTCAAGGGTGAGACAGTGCTCATGGATCTCTCAAGTTGCCTACTTGACCCTCTTCCACGTGTCCTTTACTTCCTTCTGTTCCTGCTCTAAAACTTAATAAACTCTCACTCCTGTTCTAAAAGTTGCTGTGGTCTGTCACTCTGCCTTATGCCCCTTGGCAGAATTCTTTCTTCCGAGGAGGAAAGAATCGAGTTGCTGCAGATCTGTATGGATTAGTTGCTGGTAACGGGAAGCTTTCTGTTACCTGACCTGGATCAGCTTAAAGGGAGGTGAGAAGGTAGGGGTGGGAAATTCCTAAGCAGGAAAGCATTCAAGATGTGGCCAGACTGCTTCTAACAACCTATACTTAGATGTGGGAACAAAGAAATGACTGAAAGTTGGGATTTATAATTAGAAGGGAAACAGAGTGTAAAAGTTTGGAAAATTTGCACTCTACCCATGTGGGAAAGAAAGAAAAAGCAAGTGCTTTCCTGAAGATGTTCTTCAGAACACACAATGCTTGGGATAATGCCACTCGATAAATAGATCCCAAGGTCAAGTTGGTGCAGAAAATGCAAATGTCCATCGTGACTCTAAAAAGGAGAAGAGTCCATGGGTTTCCAGAAGGTTTGGGCAACTTTTCACTTGAGCGTCTGGAGAAACTGGGCGCACCTTGGGAAACACCTTTCCAGTGTTCCAGTGGCATGGATGCTCCCTGGCTGGTCTTAACAGATGGATCCTCCTGAAGATCTGCTGCTCTCCAGAGAGATCAACACACGCTAGAAGCAACTGGAGGGAGGGCCTGCAGAAGTGTTAATGATGGGAGGCCAGAAACAGAGTCAGAGGAGCTGTCCAGAGGGCTGAGGTTCACCTCTGCTGACTGCCCATCCATTAGTTCTGTGCTGGGGACCAAGCCCTTCAGCTCCCCAAGTGCCAGCTTTCTGCTGTGGCTGAAAAGCACCTGCTTCTTTCTTTCCTCCTTTGCATTCTTTGGACCTCTTAAGGTGGTACTGTGACTTGTATGAATTTTAACATCAACAATTTATTTTCATAGCTGTAATATTGGTGGGAGAAAGTAGGAATTCTTGATAGGGAGAGGAGAGGTTAGAAAATAATTGATGTTTTTTGGTACCTCAAGCCTTGAGAAAATGATGCTTTCTAAGACTTTCGTTTTCAGTGTCAGAGGCAGTTTGTTAGTTCATTTAAGCTGCTATAACGGCAGCAGCATAATATGAGTGGCTTTTGAACAACAGAAATTTATTTCTCACAGCTCCAGAGGCTGAGAAGGTCCAACAGCAAGGCACCAGGAGATGAGGTGTCTGGTGAGGGCTCATTTCTCGTAGATGGCACCTTCCACCTGTGCCCTCATGTGGTGGTGGTGGTGGGGGCCAAGCTAACTCCCTGGGTCCTCTGTTACAAGAGCATTAATCTCATTCATGAGGGCTCTGCCATTTAGACCACAGCAGGAAGCTGGCTGAATTTTGTTAGAGAAAGTTACATAAGATTCATCTCTCAGCTATGTTGGAAATGTCAAGGTTACCAATGAGGGCAGGTCATTTAGAAAGGATCTGACCTTCTCTTGGACATCAAAGCAATAAAAAAAGTTATGGATTTCTCCTGATTCCATAAAGCCTTTGTTCTTGGGTCACTTGTACAAAGTGACCATTGCCCCAGTTACTCTCCTGATGCCACTGTGTACCTTCCAGGTGTTAATTTCAGTAAGTATTTCATTTGTGTTTTTCATGGTGCTCAGACTTCTAAAATCCTATGGGTAAAAAAGGTCTTTACACATGATGGCAGATGGTGCATTGGACTTGATGTGTTCTTGCACTGTTTGTAGAAGTAGCCTTTAAGGTGGATCTGGAAGGATGGGTGGAGCTTCTGCATGAAGAGGGGAGGAAACAGTGTGAGCAGAGGGTGGAGTGTGGCCTGAGTGATGTGTTGGGGGAAGCATTCCTGTGTTTATTTATCTTTCTCTCTTGTCATAATTTGAGTGTGGCCTCTGTGCCTTGTAGGAGACAAGGTTAGGACTGTGCAGGGGTGAAGAGGTGAGGCTGTTCAGTCAGGGACATTTGCACTAAACTTTGCTGTAACTACTTCATCCCCATTTGGTAGGTGTCTTCTGTGTTTAACTCATACCCTAGTGTCATTTTCATCCATATAGAAATGTATCATATAAAGTGCTTGAAGGATTGTCTCTACAATCAAATCTGGTTAAATGCGGGAACCTCTGGATGCTACCCTTTCCTCCCTCATCCACTAAATCTGCCTCATATTTTGATTGCTTTTAGGAAGTCAAGTAGCCATTTCCCGGGATCTTTAGTAAAGATTAACTAGATAACTTGATCACCCGCTTTCACATGTGTGTTATGACACACATAGAGTAGAGCTATTCAAAATTTATGGTGTGGTGGGACATAAATTATGTCTTACATTATTTCCAATCAGCTCTTGGTGCTAAAACCTTTTGCAGAATAGGCTGGTTTGAGGCAAGAATTGAAGGGCAGGTTCATTTATTGACCACATGCTATTTGTACCTGTTATATTTTAGGTTTTGCTAGAGAATGCACAATAATGGTGACCAAAAACAAACACGTGTTTACAATCTGATGAGGCAGGCAAGCTTTCATCAAATAGTTATATAAATATAAATTTAACATGAGAAGCAACTTGAATGTCCAATAGGGAAATGATAAAACAAACTGTCATTTTGTTTTGGCTTTAATGTTGGGTAGCCACTGAAATTATTTCCAAGAATTGTAAAATGATTTTAGTAGCACTGGATAGTTTAAAAGTTTGATAATAAAAGTACAGAGTATAATCTGTGTTTTATAAAAACAAATTCATGTTTGCCAATGTATAGAAAAGTTGGTTATGAACCACAGTGAACAGTGTTTATCCCTGGTGATATAATGAGGAAGCATAGAGCATGTTCTCATTAAGGAGTAAGTTTTTTTTTTAACTAGAATGAAGGTAGATTGTTTCCATTGCCTGAATTTACAATTAAATGCATTGGCTGCTTTAAGTGAGGAACTGAAGCTTTAGCGTGTATTGTCTTTCTTCCTTTGGTTTGTTTCCTTTTGGTTGTAATAGGATGGGAGGTAAGATTAGGGTCCTGGAGGGCTCATCTTGTTGTGTGGGACCCTTGTTGTTCTGGTGAAAGCCCTCACACAGAGGGACAGTGGGGCTTGCAGAGATGTGACCTTCGGGCACTAATTCCCTTTTATTGCCTGCCTAAGCAGGATTCACCTTCCTCTGCATGTGTTTATTTTGGTTTTGATTTTGTCTGCTGTTTTGAAAGACAAAAGCTTCTGTTCAGAGAGAAAGCTTTAGAAGTGTTTCCAGTGATGATTAGAGTTTGATAAGTGAGTATTCCTGGACATCTGATGACCCTCTTTGTTATTGATCAATACGTGGATTGTTCTGATTAGTTTCATCATTTCACAGCGATAGCTCCCATCTTCAGTCCTTACCAAAAACGATTGTTTTATTTGAAAGCTTTCTTTTGCAAGCAACTAGTGCAGTATTACTTTTATCAATTTAATAACAATTAAATCTGTGTTACCAGGTTTTAATTTTTTTATTAAACATCTATACATTTTGAGAGGAAAATTAAAAATAATTATTTTGGAAGTACTCATATACTCATAGATATAGATATTGGATATTATAGGGCATATAATTTATTTTTTATAAGATGCAAAGATTCTAGATTTTTCTCTGATCTGTAAAATGCCACCCCTCAAAAAAGTTTTTCTTTGTTTATGCTCCATAATTTATTTATTTTAAAGACCCACTGGGTCATTTAAAGTGAGAGAGCTTTGTTGGACTGAGGATAATAGTGCATAAACCTGTCTTTTATGACATGTTGGACTTAACCTTCTTTGCACAATAGAGACCCCAAGGTTTGGCCTTAGGAAGCCTGGGTTGTTTTTATGTTATGATTTGAGAGATGCTGAAAAAACCTCCTGCTGCTTTCCTTGTACCTCAGCTTATACAATTAGAGATGTAGGCTTTGAAGTCTTGACTTTTCATTATGAGTTTCTGTTAAAATATGACAATTAGGATGTAAAGGAACTGCCATCCAGAATCTTACCAAGGTTTCTACCACCAACTGAGAGGACAGAATAGAATGACCCAGTGACGGAAGGACTCATCCCTGCTGGGCCTGAGGGAAGAGCTGGAGGGAAGCTGGCTTCCTCAAGTACTTTCCAGAGCTGATCCTGGTTCTGTAGTTGATAGAGCAGGAGTATCACCATCTTGGACAAGCACTGTCATTTTAAAATTCACCTTGATCAAAAACCACCTGAATTCAAAGGGCATCAGCCTAATGGCTAAGGTCAGCACGACCATAAACCACAAATAACATCTTCAACCGGAAACATTCCAAACTCCTCCCCGACCAGAGACATTATAGCCCCAAGATAATCCCCCTCCAGCCGGGAAGATGCCAGCTCCCAAGATAACTTCCCCTCCTCCCGGAGACATTCCAACCTGTCATAAAACTTCTCCCTCACATGGAAACATGCCAAGCTTGTGATAGGCCCCCTCACCCTAAAACCAATATATACTCTTAGTCTGTAAGAGAAAGCACTCCTGAACGAAATCAGCCAGAAGCCCCTCTCAGGTTTTATCTAAAGTAAACCAATCTTTAACTGTCAAGCCGCAGTTCGTGTTTCTTTCCTCTTGTTTTAGCTCTTAACGGTAGTGACAAACCCTATTGTATGGGGCTGTAAAATTATTTAGAAGAGAGAGGATCATGCATATGCATTTCACCTGCTTGAAGCTGCTTGGGAATTTACTTCTGGGATTTTTTTTTTGTTTGTTTTGCTTTATCAGTTAATTTATAATCTATTTCACCTTTCTCTTTCCTTACCTGCCAATCACTGATCTTTTTAGGTACTGTGGTATTATTGTGGGGAAGAGACTATGATGTTTTATTTTATTTTATTTTTTTACCAAGATGTTGGTTACAATTTCATCCTATTATTCTGCAAAAATGTGGATTCCCCCACCTTTCAACCATCATCCCTTTCTTTTGTCACTTATTGCTCTGCTGTCTGGCAAGTTTTTGGAACATGTCAGTGAAGAAACAGTTGAGCCCTTTTGTGAGAAAATTTCTGTTTACCAATGTGTGAACAGTACACATACTCCAAGCATAAATATACAGTAAACTGTGTACAGACAGTGTTTGAAGAAACCCAGCTGTTTACTACCACAACTTGATGAAATGAACAATGAACTCGAGCCTTTCCAGACTTGGCTGGTAGCCCCTGAGTCTTAGTCCCCTTCTAGGAAGAAGTGCACCAAGGTCACTGTGTACTTCACCCCGTGCAGGGAGGGAGAGTCACAGGACTCTCCACCAAGAACAGATCCTATCCCTCCTCAGTCTCATCCCTGCCTCCTGAGAGCATCATGTTGAGAGACGTGTCATCCCTGCCACAGGAAGGATTTTGTTAGCAAGCTCTGGCAAACACATCTGGTTTCTTGTACATCTATGTACTTCATGGTGGCAGATTTTGAGAAATTTCACCTTTTATCAAAAAAGGCTTTCAGTGTTTGAAAAGTTCCTTTTTGGTTTTGTTTAGTCTTTCTTTAGTTAGGAAAGAATGGCTGAATATTGCTTGGCTACTCCACAGATGCACGACATAGCAGCTGCTTCTGGATCCCTCACCCCCTTGTAAGCTGGGAGCTCTGGTGGGTGCTTCTCATATCTACTTTTCTTTTCCTGAGTCAAAGGGGAGAGGAACTGCTGACATTGTGGGAGCCAGAGCACCTGAAGCAAATCTATTTTCAGCTTGAATAGTGCAGGTAAGGAAATTGACAGAGCCACGCATCACTGATTTTGCTTCCTGGTGCTAAATGCACCTAGTGGGCATGCTGAGTACTGCCCCCTGCTGCCATCCAGTGGCAGCAGGGACTGGCATGGTTCCCAGTGCTTTGGTGCCTGGGCTGCTTGTCTGTGCAGGGGCCAGTTTCAGCTGTGTGCAGCCTCCAAGCTTCAAGCACAAAGGGTCACTCAGTCGTTGAAGAGCAGCAGCCACAAGCACCTCTGGTAGTTTATTGTAGGGCCCAGTAATCTTCCTACAACTCAAGCGGCAGGCTCCTAAACAAGTATCCGGTAGAACTACTTGTACTCATTATCAAGCTAGCCATGAAAAAATGGTCTACTTGTTTATGAATATGCCTCAATTTATCCTTTTTGATGAAAATCTTAAACGATTTTTTTCTATTATTAAGTTTCATAAGGAAGCATGAAGGAGAAATTACCAAATATTTGCAGTACATATGATGGATAAATTGATCAGCAAACAACCAACACAGTAGTAGTAAAATGCCAAGGATAGGCTGTTAACAAAAAGTAAGTACCAAAGTTGAATAACAAATTTTAAGCATCACTAATACTATAAATAAATATGAAAGCATACATTTTTAAGCATCAGATTGGCAGAGATGGAAGAAAACTCACAATATACCATGTCAGGAGGGAAATGGGAAAAGTGCCTTCTCATATATTGTTGATGGGGGCATTTACAGGGACAATGTTTATGACAATGTTTGGCAATGTGTGATAACAGTTTGGAATATGCACACTCAATTTCTGACATGGGAATTTCTTCTTAACTCATCCTAAGATAAACGGACAAATCCCAAAGGAGACTGGCCCAGGATGGCTGAGTGCAGTGTTATTTATTTCCCGCGCCGTCAGTGGAGCCTGCTCTGCCTCCTGCTCTCTCTGATGTGTAACTCACTGGATTCAGAGCTTATGCGCAGCCCCAGGGCAAACCCAGGGTACCTGCCTAGTGACTGAAGGGACATTTCTTCTGTTCTGGATAGAACAGTCACAGATTCTAGTGCAGGGGCCCTGACACTTGGTGAGCAGCATCCACTTTGTCTTTCCCTGAAGCAAATCATTAACGTCCAACACACGGCGGTTGTGTCAGCTCTGCAGATGGAGCCTGGCCCATGTGGCTGCTGTCCCCAGGGCTCAGCATGCCTGCTGTGAGATCCACCAGCAGGTATTTAGCCAGGGCAGGTCTGGTCTCCCACACTGACTGGCACCAGCCAAGATTAGAGTCTGGCCTGGGCTCCCTCCTGTGTCACCTTTGTTAAAGCTTCAAGTTCCAGGAGCAGCAGCCTTCTCCTTCCACCCTCTTCAGGAACACCACTGGAGCCTGGTGGCCATTTGGGTGACCCGATGCACTCACAGCAGCAGGATTTGCTCTGTCGTCATGAATGGCATCTCCATGTGCCAGTGTCATCAGATGGTGGGGTGTGGGGAGCATGGGGCAGTTGTGCTGTGGATTTTTTTTTCTAGAGGCAATATTTGGAATTAGAAACCTATTTACATAGTCTTAGCATTAATTTACATATAATCCTCTAATAACTTCAGATAGTCTTCTATTCAACTAATTAGTGCAGCTAACCAGTGTTGTAGCCCAACTCAGCGGCATTAAACTTGTGAATTAACGGCATTAAACTTGTGAATTACTGAATAGATTTGTAAAACCGTAATCATGGTAATGGTAAATCAGCTTAGGCCGCTCACAAATGCAGCTGGCAATAGCTGTTCCTTAGCCAGGATTCCTTACACTGGAGTGATATCTCAATTAACAAATTCCAGGGAAATTGTGCCTTCATAACTTTTAGCTGAATTAGCCTACACCCTAACAAAAAAGGAAGGACAAGAAATTAACATTTATTATCTTTCATTTTATAGGCTGTGCTAATGCTAACCGTTATGATTCTACTTTAATTCTGTTATTACTACAAAGTCTATATCATTTGTCAAATTGGTTTATGAAGAGTTGAAACATCTAGGAAAGGCTATACTATAGATTTTATAGATTATGTGAAGCTTGCCTGATAACGGTTTGGCTGTGTCCCCACCCACATCTCATTTCGAATTGTAGCTCCCATAATCCCCACATGTCATGGGAGGGACCTGGTGGGAGGTAATTGAATAATGAGGGCAGGTTTTTCCTTGCTGTTCATGTGATGGTAAATATGTCTCATGAAATCCGATGGTTTTATAAAAGGAAAGTTTCCCTGCACACACTTTCTTGCCTGCCACCATGTAAGATACACCTTTGCTCCTCCTTTGCCTTCTGCCATGATTGTGAGGCCTCCCCAGCCGTGTGAGGCCATTAAACCTCTTATTCTTTATAAATTACCAAGTCTTGGGTATGTCTTCATTAGCACTGTGAGAATAGACTAATATATTGCCCTTAGGGTTTAGAGTGTACCACTGGAGCTGAGTTTATCTTTCCCTCCTTTTCTCCTTGCTTACCCTTTATCCTGGAGTGAGTTGTCTACCACCTGCCTCACTTGAGAACAGATAGTACAGGAAAGGGGACAGCTCAGCTCGCTCTGCCACTGACCCTGTGTTGACTTCCACTTGATGGATTCCACTGGATGTTGATATGGTCCTGCACATTATTGGAATGACATGCTGACTACTGGTGTGTACAGATGACTTTCAATACCCTTTGGGGAAATTTTACCCCTTCATAGGTTGTGCAGAGAGTAGGGAGACCGGTTGTCAAACAGTAAAAGAGTACCTGCAATTCATGTCATTCTTTGCATTCACCTTAAAATACTGATATTAATAGATTTTTGATATCTAAATGTATACCTTTTGTTTTTGTTGCTGTTAAGTCACTTATTCATTTAGAGTCTACGTGTTAGCTTTGGTGTATTTTTAAGGAATTAGGAAAATAATTTTAGCCAGAGAATGCTCAGTCTCCCTCCTTGTTTACCCTTCCTCAAAAAGCACTATTGACCCTGTTGGTTGAGAATGTTGGTCTAGGAAATAATTTTATATTCTTTATAATTTTACGGTTATGTTCTCCCATGAGTTTTAAGCATGAATGATATAATGATAGGGGGTTTTGTTTGTTTTTTGTTTTTCACACTGAGACCGTGAAATAGGCTCTCTATTGGCAGTGTCATGTCATCAAAGATGAACAGCTCGAGATTCAGGAGACCTAGGTTCTGGCTGAGCTCTGTGCCCTTGAGCTCCCATATGATGGGGGGCAATCTCTGCCTCCATTTCCTAAACTGATCCCTCTGGTCCATCATGTCTCTGACATCCACTAAGGCTACATCTTTTCATTGGTGTTACTGTATGGTTTGAAGGATAACTGATGGCAGTGTATTTATGGTATCTTGGTGACTCCTACCTTATCCCTGTTGACTTTTAAGATTTTATGGCAAATTGAGTTAGGAATCTTTTCCTAGCAAGAATGCTTTATAAGTAAGAGGTCCTTAAAATAAAAGAAAAAAACCTAACATGTAGACTTTTCTCTGCAGCCCCATGTTCCGGAACCTTCTGTTTTTAACCTGGCTGTTAATATTGGACTAATTTCTTATTGCAGTTTGCCCAGTTTTGTGCCAAAGAGCTCCTTTTTCGTACTTCCTCAGGCATGACCTTATACATCTTCGCTGGAGATAAAGTGGGATTAGCGGGCCTGAGCAGCTCGAGGGAGGAAAAGTGTCTTATCTCTATAACTTTCCAAAGTCATCCTCTTCTGTGTGGTGGGTAAGTTCTGTGGTATTAGAGTGCTGTGTTTCAGTGATAGTGTAGCCTGGTCAATTTCTAAAGTCTCTGTTTAATGTTGTTTCTATTAAAACAAAAAATGTGGCTACCAACCAACTTATAAACAAGTTGATTGGAGGCAATCCTTTTTTACTGTGAGGTAAACCATGTGATAAAATATTTTAAAGTTAATGTAGCTTATCAGTTTGTAAAACAAGTCATATGCTTTACCTTATTCAGTTTCTCCCAATGTCAGAGTGATGGTTCCAGATTATGAATTGTGATTGAGATCTGGAATGAATTCACCAGTGTTTTTCAATTGTCTTTTTGTTGCCCTGGCATGGTTCATATGCTTTCAACCTGTTTTTTTGTTTGTTTGTTTGTTTGTTTGTTTTTAATAAAACTTGTGACAACACATGTATGAGTTTTAAAAAAATTTTTTTTATGTCAACCAATCATCCAAGTCTCTGGGCACCAACTGAGTGTTCTACAATTCAATTCAGACACTGTCTGGGGTTAGCCCAGACCCCACAGGTTAAAAACTGTGTCACAAGATTACCCGCAGTAGAGGCTCCAGTTCCAAATCCCATGTTATCACCTGCAGTTTTGACCAACTGGCTATAAATTGGGGGTCTCCTTGATCATTTGCTAGAAAGTTTCCCAGAACTCAGGAAAGCACTGCAGTTACTATTAACGGTTTATTATAAAGGATACAACCCAGGAGGAGGTACACAGGGTGAAGAGGTCTGGGTGTGACGCCTCCATGCCATCTCCCGGCACACCGTTCTCTCAGCACTTGGATGTGTTCACCAGCCGGGATATTTTCTCGACTCTGTGGTTCAGGAGTTTTGATCGAGCTTTAATTACTTAGACATGATAGATGACATCATCGGCTATTGGTCATTGCCTGAATCTCCAGCCCCTCTCCCCTTTCTGTTCGTGAGGCCCTCAGTTGTTGCTTTGATATTTCTGGAGACCTGTGTCCATCCGGAAGCTGTCTCATGGGCCACCAAGAGTGGCATTATGAGAACAAAACGTACTCCTAGCTTCCTAGAAATTCCGCGGGATTTGGGAGTTCTCAATCAGGAATGGGACAAACACCAAATTTTAGAACACAAGCTGCTCCTATTATTCCTATCAATCAAGATACTACAAAGATTTTAGGAGCCCCTTGATGGGAACCTGGGACAGTGAGCAAATATATATATTTATTATTATATCAGAGTGTAGTGTAGTGTTGTCTTCCAAATCTTATCCATCCTCACTTTTTTCTTTTGTGATTTCCCTTTCTTTGAACATCTCTGAGACCTACTTCGCCATGTAGATGTTTGCTTTTTCAGTTTTACATCCCAAAGTAGGTTTTAAGTCCCATGAGAGAGGAGATGTAGCTTATGCTGCTTCTGGGCTGGTGGCTCCATTCAGCTCAGTGTTATGTATCCTCAGAGGAAGCTATGTTTCTTATGCTGGCTCCACGGGTACCCCAGGAACATTGAGGGCACTGTGTGGGGTGTTGCCTCCTATATGGTATAGGCTAGGAGAATAACTGTAGCGCATCTTCATGGAGTTTTAATCTCACTCAAAGCTCAGGAGGAAATTAAAATGAATACAGGAACATTATGGAGTAGCAAATGATTCACAAACAGGTGGCATCAATGAAGTTTTATGTTCATTGACAGATACCTTTGGATTATGCATGTTTCCCCAGAGATGTATTGGTTCACTCTTCTCTAATGGGGTAGTTAAATTTGAGAAGTCAGAATATGTATGTATTTGAGTGTGTAGTTTGTAAATTCTACAGGAGTGAATGTTACTGTAGTAGACATTAATTCAGTAATTTTTGACTGGGTGGAGTGGGTCACGCCTGTAATCCTAGCACTTTGGGAGGCCTAGGCAGGAGGATTGCTTGAACTCAGGAGTTCTAGAGCAGCCTGGGCAACATGGTAAAACCCCGTCTCCAAAAAAGTCCCAAAAATTAGCCGGGTGTGGTGGTGTGGTCTGTAGTCCCAGCTATTTTGGAGGGCTGAAGCTGGAGAATTGTTTGGGCCTAGGAGGTCGAGGGTGCAGTGAGTCGAGATCACATCTGGGTGACAGAGTGAAACTCTTTCAAAAAAAAATTGGTTGATGGTCTTACTCTACATATATATTTTTTGAGTCTCATTTCTACGGTGTTTTCAGTATTTTACTTAGATGGGCTTTAACAGAATGAATTTTCTCTTTTATTTTGCTTGGCTGTCTTAATCATGGCCTTCTTCATGTTAATGTTACCTCATTCAAAGAGTTTTTGCCTGACTAATGAGTTGTAGTTTTAAAGTGCAATGTAGTTAGATATTCATAATGAGAGATTAACCAGAGCCATGGATCACATCTCTGGGAGCATTCACATGTCCCATGTCCAGCCTGCCAAATTATACCCCTTAGGATTCCCTGGCCACAGGGAAGAGCTTGAATAACAGTGTTCTGGTGGCTGGGATTTTCTCCTGTCTGATCACATAAGTTAACTTACCTGATGTCTTGTTCACATTTGTCTCTAGTTCCCCTGGTGCTATTATTGCCAATAGTGAAATACCAAAGGTTTGATATGAAGATGGACATGTGTAAGGGAGAGCTGGGGATTAGCCAGCCCAGTTTTACCTCAGCTGGTATCGTTACTGGGTCAGAGTGGGGTTGAGTCTGAAAGGCAGAGCGAGGTCAACATTGACAGAATTGAACTAAAAACAGTGTGTGGGAAATAATTCAGCATTATCAAAGTGAATTTCAGAGAGCATCAGCTACTTCTTGGGGCCTGGGGTCACACCTCTATAGTGACTGGTCTTAGAGAGAGGGCTTTACCCCTGAACCTACTGCCCTACTCTGAACCTATTACCCAACGTTTATGATCTCCAAAAGAACTTGAATGAGGATATGTGCATGGTTTAGTGAATTGGCTCCAATTTCCTGAGCCCTAATATGCCATGGCACAGCTGCTGTAGTAGTCACTGTAAATACATTATTTCACTGAGTTTTCACAGAAAGTCAATGAAATAGATATTCCTGATCCCCTTTAGTTTCAGACAGGAAACGAAATCCCTGAGAGGTCACATGATTTGCCCAGGCCTCAGGTTAAATTTGGGAAGTACCAGCGCTGAGATTCAGACTGAGGACTGTGTAACTTTAGAGACATGCTGTCATCTTGCTCCAGTGATAGACACTGAGCACCCAGTGTGCAGCAAGCAGTGGGTCGTGTGCTGGAAATATAAAGAAGAATGAAGCCACGCACTTTGCAGGGGCATAGCACATCATCTTCAGCAGAATGCTAAGGAGGTTCCAAAATGACTTAATTGAAAGCACTGCATAAATGCATGACGTTAGGCTGGCAATAGTTTCCTGCCAATATATGAAGTGCTAAGAATCAATAGAAAGAAGTATATGGTTATAAAAAAGAAATGAGCAGAGCCATAGAAAGGCTAATGGAAAGCATGGAATGTTAAGAAACTAGCAGATTTATTTATGTGAAGTTGGGAAGATGCTACTCTAGCAGTTTTTGGCTGATTTTGATCATTGATATTATACCTAAAGTAGCTGAGTTACTCCGATTAACATCACTTGTTTTATTTAAAACCATGCTAACTCAGAGACCCTTACTTTTAATACACCTGAAGGTATTTACCTATTTGTGTTGGATGTAAGATGTTACAGAGTCAGAGGAAACAAATAAACCAAGGGCAGTGTTAGGCGGTTTCCACACCAATCGTCTGCATATTGCATATGATATTGTGCCCAAGGGGTTAGTGATGATGTGTGCAGGGCACGTAGGGCAAACGCTTTCATGGGAGGGTGATGAGAATCAAGACAAGGATGAAACGCATTAAAAAGGTAATGGCTCAGTATTAAGTTGTAGAGAAGAGTGGATACTGAACATTGGTTTTTATTGAGCAAAATGAGTTATTCTTAGTTGACCCAGCTCTTAGGTTTATAGACCAAATCAAGAATGTTATACTAATATTGATTTTCTTATATGATCTTTTGAATTTAATCCATAATACTTTTTCTTGGCATTGGTAACCTCTAAAGTGTACCATTCTGCTTTCTGAATCGCCTTGACGTTTTTCATCACCAAATACTTTTTTACTGTTTTAATGGAGTTACGGCAATGAAATTAGAAAACTAAAAGATTTTGGGAACAGTCAATAATTAAGCAATACTGTTTATTTTGGTCTTACTTGAAATAGATGGACAGGGAGGAGAAGGAGACTTGTGTCTCTTATGGCCCTCTAGCTTCATACCTATCCCATTTCATCTGCGTAGCCTTGATGACCATTTTGCAGATAAGGACATTGTGATTTTTTAAGAGGTTGAATGAATTTGCTAGTTACGATGCAGTCAGAATTTGAGCCCAGGACCGTTTCTTTCAAAACCCCTTTCTTTTGCTGGAGTGTGCTGCTTCTTGCAGTTTGAAATGACTAAACTGTAACGACCAGCTAGATAATGAAACACGAAGCGGGAAAGTTGTGGTTATTTTCTGACTTACTTATTTTGAGCAATGCTATCATATTAAGTAGATATTTTATACAGTCTAGACATGTCTGAGGAACCTCCTACCTTGCTGGGCAATGAGGACGTATTCACCTTCAGCAGAGGCAAGTGTCTTTCTGAACTGGTGGTGGCTGAGTATAGTTGAGTTTCCTGCACTTTAAAAACTGTACTCTGGCCACTGTTTTGATTCTCTTGTTTGACTGGCCTGTTTGTATTTTGAGCAGTCCCTAACCAGGTGTTAGACCTATAGCTTACCATATAATTCTCTATTGACTCGAGCTCTGCCATTGTGCACTTTATACTTACATCATCTACCATCTACTGCATCATCCCTGCTTGCTTTGGGCTCTCCCAGTATGATTCATCGTTAAATATCCAGTTGGAACCTCAACCTCTTCCAGGAATGTCTCCTCTGGCATCCTCTACATTTGCTGTTCTTTCTCCTAAGCCTCCAAGGGACTTGATCCCTGTCCTCTTGTTAATCATATGCTCTTTTAGAAATGTATTTATATTTCCCTATGAATACGGTGGCCCTCTGGCTTCATACATTTTAAAATGTTTGTGGCCAGGGATGATGATTTAAACAACAGTATTTTGGAAAGTGGGACATTTTTTTAAAGTCCTCTCACATGATCACTTAGTGTACAGTAACTATTGTAGTAAAACTACTTGGCAGTATAGCGGTAAAATAGTTTAATCACAGTGGTACAAAGGGTGCAGGGAGTATGGCACTTGTACATTGTTGATGGGAGTCCTAACTGGCGCACTCCCTCTTAGGAGATCCATTTGGCCCTGTTAAAATATAAAACACACAAACCATTTGACTAGCAATTCAGCTTTCAGAAATTTATTCTAAAAATGCTTGCATGGGCCGGGCGCGGTGGCTCAAGCCTGTAATCCCAGCACTTTGGGAGGCCGAGACGGGCGGATCACGAGGTCAGGAGATCGAGACCATCCTGGCTAACATGGTGAAACCCTGTCTCTACTAAAAAATACAAAAAACTAGCCGGACGAGGTGGTGGGCGCCTGTAGTCCCAGCTACTCGGGAGGCTGAGGCAGGAGAATGGCATAAACCCGGGAGGCGGAGCTTGCAGTGAGCTGAGATCCGGCCACTGCACTCCAGCCTGGGCAACAGAGCGAGACTCCGTCTCAAAAAAAAAAAAAAAAAAATGCTTGCATGTGTATGAAAAGATACAAGTATTTCCATTATAGACTTACTGATTTTAGCAAAATATTGGAAGCAAATGTTTATCAGTAAGGAAACAGCTAAGTAAACATGGGCTTTTATATGACGGAATACTTGGCACCATTGAATAGAATGAGGTAGATCGCTATGCACTGCTGTACTGCTGTGGGAAGTCACCAGTATTAATTCTTATCAGACAAGAAGAGGTGCAGAGCAGTTTGCTCATGTTTGTTTGAAAATCAAGTCTGGCGGAAGATGTGTGTGTATACTTATACATACAAGATGATGATGTAAAGTGTGAAATATTTAATAGTTTTGGGGCTTCAGTTACAAAATTATGATTTTATTCTCCTCTGTAATATTTCCCCATTTGTCTTTAACATAAAATAATGATAAATCGCTTAATATCAAGAAAACAATCCAAAAATATTATCTCTCTAGGAATAAAAATATTATTCTGTGAAAATGTGTAGTCTTGGCCTATGAGCCATGTTTATCTTAGGGCAGCGTGGAACACCTGCTTCCCAGCTCCATATGTAGGCAAGCCCTGTTTTGAGAAGCAAAGCTTTCTATTTATAAATGAAGGTTGGGATCTGATACTGCTTTTTGATGGTTTCTATGATAGTTTGATGATTTAAGTTGATGAAACTGAATATGGCTTCTAAGGCATGTCACCATCTCTTGACATTTGACCTGTGACAGCATTAGTTCCTTGACATGCATATGACTGTACTCTAGAAAGGTGTTGTCTGAATTCCTACTTCCAAATCAGTCTCCTCACTTCAGGATTTTCATTGCTTTAAGTGACTCTTGTATTTGCAAAGTCCATGTCCATTTCAGTTCTGCTCCCATCTGATCCTTTGTGATCTGTTTAACAACCCTGGCCTGAAAGAGGAACAAACAGAGAGGGGAAATGAGAATAAGAAATGAATAAGTGCCAGAGTTAACTGTACAGGTGCTTTATGTTGATGTTTCTTCTTCAGTGTTGAAAGCTTACTATATTGATGAACGTTTTTTCATCTTTGTAGTTTGCACTTACATATTGATTTTTTTTTTTTTTACCAAAATTGAAATGTAGAATTGATTTGATTAATTAGACTTATCATTCAGATAGAAACTGTTCCAAGCTCTTTTTTTAGGAACAGATCTTCTTAGGTGAATATTAACATGTTGTTGAGCAATTAGCAACTAGTTGTAATGTAAATTAGTTTTCTGTAATACTTTATCACTGCTGTTTGGTGAAATCAAGTTTTATTGGATGATTCAGTGTGTAAGAGTGTCATAAATGAGTTTTTCACTATTACTGGAGATTTAAGTTTTTGGAGAAATTGTGTGACCAGTAATCAAAAGGTGTAAAACATTTAGCCAAGTGGAAAGTGAAAAATTGTTAACATTTGATATGTAAACATAGGCCTCATTTTAATTTAGTCATACTGTCAAGTAGCAGGACAGTATGTGTAGTAGATTGTGACACCTGTGCTTTTAATTCCATTCTTTTTATACTTCTGAGTTATTTTGCTTTGTTTAGAGGAGAAGAGAGAGGAATAGATTTTATTGTTAAGCCTGTGCTGAATCTGAGGTGCCTCCCCATTTGCCCACTGTCTTTCTAGTGCACACTCAGAGGAGCAGTGGACCTGTTTCTTCAGCACAGAGCTCTCTTAAGACTTAATAGGAAAATTTGCAGAGGTATAAATGTAGTGGAACCATTAATTCTCAGCTTTTCTTCCTATTGTGTTTTAATTTTGTTTTCAGATATTAAAAGTATCTGACAAATAGACCGAAAGGTAAGCTTGGTTTTGGTAAAACACTCAGAAAGGAGAAAATAAAAAACACCTTAGTTCTAAATATAACACTTCAGGGTTATAAAAGAAGACAGCCTTTTTTTCTGGAAGAACAGAGACGTGGCAGTCTGATGGATTTTAAAAGTCTCGGTGACTTTATTTTATACCCATATAGCTAGAAGCTATGAGTCTTTTCAAAGTGTTTCTAAAACCAAAGACTTTTCTTTACATATGTGGATCTCATAAATCTATGGTCAGATAACCTATTTTCAAAAGTCCAGATTTTAAAATTTCTTTTAATTTTTTTATTTTAAAATTGTGGGTACATAGTAGGTGTGTATATTTATGGGGTACATGAGGTATTTTGACACAGGCACGCAGTGTGAAATAATCACATCATGGAGAACGGGGCATCTGTCCCTCAAACATTTATCCTTGAGTTACAAACAATCCAATTACACCCTTTATTTTAAAACGTACAGTTGTTACTGACTGTATTCACCCGATTGTGCTATCAAATAGTAGGTCTTCTTCATTCTTTCTATTTTTTCAGATTAGTTTTGAAAGAAAATATATGCATGTGTTTCCTCATTCACTGCAGATATTTTCCACAATTGCTTTTTCACCCTTGCAAGTTTTTGATGTTTGTAAACATCAGAAGTTTTCAGTTTTCATGTGGTCAAATGTATGTATCTTTCATTTGATTTTGTATACTTCTTTTAAATTTCTTTTGTAAAATAGTCATTCCTCACACAAAATCAGTTAAAGAATTACCAGTATTTTTTGTTTTTCTTTTTAAACAGGTAATAAAACCCTGTACATTCTATTTTGGCATGTGACAGGAAGTAAATATCACTTCTTCTTTTTTTTTGTACCCAAATAGTTTTTCAACACTATTTTGTACGTAATTTATTCCTTCTACATTGATTTATGAGATTATATATGTGTGTGTGTGTGTATGTGTATAAATAGATATATATAGAGAGACTGAGAGAGAACTAATATATCAGAGTTTGTTTGCTGTGTAAAGTCTTGTGTTAGTTTTCATTATTGTTGCTCTATTTTTTTTAAATAATAGATAATAATAAAATTTAAGGAATTAAAAAAAAAATTCCTGGGTCCTGTCAATTGTTTCATCTTTCCAACGAACTTGGGAATCATTTTCACAAGTTGCTCCCTTTGTTTTCCTCTTTCTTCTGCAGACCTTTTCGCTGTGAATTCCAGGACAATAATTTGGATAGAGCGTCATTGTATGCTATTCCATCTTCATATACAAGGAATATCTCCCTTTTAAATTCCAGATTTCTTTCATGGTTTCTTATAAAGTTTTGTGACTTGTTTCACATAGGTCCCTTTATATATTTGTTATTGTAAAGGATGTTTTTCATTATGTCTTTATTTACTGTTGGTAATTGCTGGGATTTAAGCTGTTGATTTTTCAAAATTGTATGTTAATTCCCTTCACCACGCTTTTATTTGTTCTAATAGTTCATGAGTTGATTCACTTGAGCATTCTGGATATACCATTGTGTTGTGGCCAAAAACGTATCTCAGTTTCTTCCTTCCAGTAGTCACATTCCATTAGTGCCCATCTAAGTAATGTTCTTACAGTGGCTAAAGTCCTATACATTTTAGAAATGATGGACTGTAAGGTGCCTATTCGCTGTTTGGAGTGATTTTGTAACTAATTCATCCAGAGACCACAGATTACTGTGAAGAAAGGCTTCTGGGAAAGTATCAAGTTTACGTGGTAATGACCAATGACATCTTTTCATATTTGTGGTAGAACAATTAGAATTTTAGGGAAAATCTATTAAAATAGTAGCTTTGAAAACTTAAGGCAGATTTTAAAATAGATAATTATATATTTTGTCCTTTTCTGTTTCTGGATAGAAACTTGGTGATACTGAGACAGAGACACTTAGAATAAAAAAATAATGAGTTCACGGATTCAAAAGTAAAACCCAACTTTTATGGATGATTGTTTTAATAGACCTATAGATTGTATGGAATAAAATAGTTCAGATTTTTTCACGAGATTCAGGTAGAGTTATCTTTTTAAAAAAGTATTCGTGTGACCTTCCTACTAACTTGCTCTCACGATGTGCTGTTTTAATTTCCTGAATTGTGTACGGCGCTTTTGTTTTACCAAAGCTGGAAACATCTATCTGTTTGCTTTCTGGGTGTGTTTTCGTCTCCCTTTCTGTACTTTTCTTGGATGCAGACTTTTGTCTTTCTTTTCTCCTCAGCAATCTTTTACATAGTCTTTCAAATGCCCCACAGTCCTGAGCAGAATTCATATGAAACATGGCCTTGTCCAGGTCATCCTGACCGCAGTGACTTTCCTCATGCTCTTTCTTCTGCTCTAAAATGCTCTCCCTTTTCCCCACCCACCCAGCCCACCTGCACAGAAGTTTACCTCTTTGATAGAGCTCTCTGATTATGTCAGGTTTGAGTTCTTGGATTTGCAGGGGCACTTCATGGGTTCTCTATGGCATGTAGTGCTCTGTAGCTTGCTTCAGTGTATTTGAGACGTGTTTAGAGTGGCCATGGCGTTCTCTATGGCATGTAGTGCTCTGTAGCTTGCATTCAGTGTATTTGAGACATGTTTTCGAGTTTGCCCATGGCGTTTCTCGTATGGCATGTAGTGCTCTGTAAGCTTGCATTCGTGTATTTGAGGACATGTTTCGAGTTTGGCTCATGGCGTTCTCCATGGCATTTAGTGCTCTGTAGCCTTGCATTCAGTGTATTTGAGGACATGTTTCGATGTTTGGGCCATGGGTTCTCTATGGCATTTAGTGCTTCTGTAGCTTGCATTCAGTGTATTTGAGACATGTTTCGAGTTTGGCCATGGCGTTCTCTATGGCATGTAGTGCTCTGTAGCTTGCATTCAGTGTATTTGAGATGTGTTTAGAGTTTGGCACAGTGTTTTCATGGCTGTATCACCTTCTCTGTGAATCTTCAGTGCTTAGCATCACCCTTGTTTGTTGAATAAGTGAGTGAAGGGCTGCTGTACTTCGGTGCTCAGTGCCTTGGAACATGCAGTTTTCTTGCGATTTTTCTATACAGTCCCCAGATTTATTAGCCTTCCCTCAATATACTGTTACTTTCAGTAATATATTAATGACTGTCAAGATACGTACAGGTATATGCTTTTGTTTTATTGGGTGTCATATGTGGCTATTGGTAAAATGAGTTGAAACTAAAGTTTATATTTTATATGGCTTTTCGTTTCAAACATTTAAAAAAATTAAAAACACACCAAAAGGATCAGAAAAAATGCAAGGTGACAAAAATACAACTGTGACCAAAGCCAGGAGTTTGTGTCCAGTGGCATGGCTAGCCTACTCTGTCAGTATGTTATATCCTCTAATGAAAAATATTGTACTAGTGCCAATGTGTAATGTTTTAGACACTGTCATGTAACTGGGAAAGTTCTATCTCAGTAACCAACAATTTTACCTAGCAAATATTCCTTATTGGCTCAAAGATAACTATATTTTAAAATCATGTTTAATAATATCAGTGATAATGTCAACAATGAAATCAGGGCAAGTTAGCAAATTTTTTGTTTGTTGTGCATACCAAAAATTAATTCACACACCAGGAGACTTCTTCTTTTTTTTTTTTTTTTTGGAGACAGGGTCTCACCTTTTCAGCCAGGTTGGAGTGCAGTGGTAGAAACACAACTCACTGCAGCCTTGACCTCCTGGGCTCAAGTGATCCTCCGGCCTCAGCTGGCGGTAGCTGGGACATAGGTACATGCCACCTCACTTGGCTAATTTTTATATTTATATATTTTTTGTAGAGATGATGTCTCGCTGTGTTGCCCAAGCTGGTCTCAAACTCCCGAGCTCAAGCAGTCCACCCAACTTGACCTTCCACAGTGGTAGGATTACAGGCATGAGCCATGGCACCTGGCCAGACCAGGAGTCTTCAAACAGATAGTGGTAAGAAGCTTGGCTCACAGCAACTTATAAAGCATAAATGAAGAAGTACATTAATCTCTGTTGCTGTTATTATAATCTTACGTTCCTTTCAGGGCCAGCAGAGCTGTAAAAGCTTATTTGCTTGTAGATGGTTGGTTCGCTTTTATCATGCTGACAAGGACAGAGAGCTTACGTTTTGTTTATGGCCAGAGCCAGCATTTCAGAGAAGTCAGGATAGCTTACATTTCTCTTATGTGGCTATGGGTGGTTGGCCTAAGGATATGCCCACACTGTGGCCTCCATTTGATTTTTCTTTAACAATAACAATATTAATAACAACCAAATACTGACTGAGTTCTTATTAGGTGCCTTTCACATCTGCTTATCACAGTGACCCAGAACTGATGTTGAGTCTGCTTTGCTATGCATTTGCTCTGCAATGATGAGGCCATACTTTGTGATAAGGTAGCAACTAGTCACCTGTAAGATGTTTTTCCACATGGCCTTGCTTCTGTCAAATACCCCACATGTCCGGGAAGCAGGCTTTGTTACATGACTTGGAGCATCAGTATGTGTTCAGAAGGATGCGTGCGTGAACCCTAGAAATAGCTCAAGTTTGTTGATTATTTATTAGGTCAAGTAGAAAATTCTATCTAAAGTCTACTCTTGGTGAATGATTAATCCTACTGTGTTTTCCTTCCTAAGGTCTCAGAATACTTTTATAAGAATAATCACCTTTTTTCTCTGATCTTAGTGTAAGTACATGAGCCCATAAAGTTTTTCCTTAAAAATCAATCAGAATTTTCTGTTTTTTTTTTAATAATCATTTTTAGCCTACATTTTCTTAATATTAGGAATGGTTAGAGCACCAACAGTGCCATAGGTGATAAAAAATACATGCAAAGATGTAAGTAGGTCTCAGGAAATGGCTACATTAAGGTCTCCGCTTCTTTCAGTAGGAACTCTGGGAGCTCCCTGTTGTTTCTAGTCAAGGCTAAGCCATCTTCCGCCCTCCTGCCTGAGTGCTGCTGTGGTTGTAAATCAATTGGCTATTGTGGGGAGGAGGAGCCATCTGCCTGGGGGCTTGGCTGGGAACAGAAGACACAAAATGGATGAGGAAATATTTTTATTGACTCCGTTTCATGTGCACACATTGTTTCACTTCCATTTGCCTGCTCTGTGGCCATGGAGAGAGATTTTTTTTTTTTTTTTTTTTTTTTCCCCCTGTGAGAGCAGTTGTTTTGAGAAAACTGTGAGAAGCTTTTCCTGGGAGACAGTGGGTGGGGTTTGACAGCTCCCCCTTCCGTCATCAGTGTCCCAGCTGCTCTTGACCTGCCTACACTGCAAAACATCAATAGGTCCCTGATCATCTACGTATTTGTGATACTTTTGTATGGTTCTGATTTTCCACTCTTATTTCTGTTTCCCTACTTGGGACTCTGTTTTTATTTTTTTTATCATAACTTTATTTATTATTTTGTTATATTTTATTTATTTTTTTTTTGAGACAGAGTCTCGCTCTGTCACCCAGGCTGGAGTGCAGTGGCATGATCTCGGCTCACTACAACCTCCATCTCCCAAGTTCAAGCGATTCTCCTGCCTCAGCCTCCCAGTAGCTGGGATTAAAGGTGCCCACCATCATACCCGACTACTTTTTGTATTTTTAGTAGAGATGGGGTTCCACCATGTTGGCCAGGCTGGTCTTGAACTCTTGACCTCAGGCAATCCACCCGCCTTGGCCTCCCAGAGTGCTAGGATTAAAGGTGTGAGTCACCGCATCTGGCTAATTTTTTATCGTAACTATATATTCTGCTGTAAGCTGATTTTAATTATTCAAGTTAAGAGGAAGGTTAAAAAAAAAACAATTCCAGTTCTTACCTGAGCTGAAAAAAATGAGATAGGTAAAATAAGCCGGCTCAAATTACACTGAAAGTAAGAAAACTCAGTTTCTTTGTAAGGATCTGAATAGCCCAAGTAGAATCACATGATCATATTTTAAAGCATCTTGAAGATCATAAAGATTAATTTGGCCATCTTGTAGAAGAGGGAACTGAGACCTAGAAAGCAACTTAAAGCTTATAATGCTAGCTATTTATGTGTTTTACACAACTTGACAATGTGACTTTCATGCAATCAGCACTTTCAAATATTAAAAGATAGATATCCTCAAACTGCCTTTTCTAGGCCTAATTGGGACTTCCATGCATCAGCTGATGAGCAGTTCTACTACTTTGTTAGAGTCAAGCACAATAGTCAGCAGTTGCACTTTGCTAAGCAATGTTTATTTGCACAACTATTTGAATACTGTGGTGCATTTATTTATATTAGTTCCTAAAAATGAAAAGAAATGGTAAAAATATAAGTGCTGATACTAACAGCCAGACAACTGAGACAATGATGAACACAATTAAGTGACTCATGGTCAACTAGACCAGTTATAGAATATAAGGTGCACTAGGCCAGTTGTAGAATATAAGTTAATCCCAGCACTTTGGGAGGCTGAGGTGGGCGGATCACCTGAGGTTGGGAGTCCGAGACCAGCCTGACCAAAATGGAGAAACCCTGTCTGTACTAAAAATACAAAATTAGCCAGGCTTGATGGTGCATGCCTGTAATCCCAGCTATTTGGGAGGCTGAGGCAGGAGAATTGCTTGAACCCGGGAGGCAGAGGTTGCGGTGAGCCAAGATTGCGCCATTGCCTTCCAGCCTGGCAACAAGAGTGAAACTCCATCTGAAAAAAAAAAAAAAGAATATAAGCTGATCCACTCAGTGCACAAAGGGGTGAAAATTAAACATATCCCAAATTCCAAGACTACAATGTCCAAGTGATAGGAGGAAGTGAGAGAAAATTGAGAAAAGATCACTAAAATATGAAATGAAAATTATTATCAGAATATTCTGGGAACTCAAATACTGGGAAAGAGTTCATGGGTCCATTCACTAGGTATCCAGCTTACTACAGACTCGTCATCAACAGAAGGTAGCTGGTGCCTTACAAGAAAACAGACAAGACCTCATTAAAATCTACATCACTCATTTCTGCCCTAATCTGTATGAAATGACCATTGATATCTCCTTACAGTTAATAATGGTAGTAATAATTTATTTTACCGATTAGAGATGGTACTACTGCTGACAAAACTGTTTATTACTGTAGACAAAACTGTACAATTCATTTATTTATCTATTTATTTATTTAGAGATGGAATTTCGCTCTTGTTGCCCAGGCTGGAGTGCAAAGGCGCGATCTTGGCTCACTGCAACTTTCGCCTCTTGGGTTCAAGCGATTCTTCTGTCTCAGCCTCCCTACTAGGTGGGATTACAGGTGCACGCCACCACGCCCAGCTAACTTTTGTATTTGTAGTAGAGATAGTGTTTCATCTTATTGGTCAGGCTGGTCTCGAACTCCTGACCTCAAGTGTTCCACCTGCTTCGGCCTCCAAAAGTGCTGGGATCACTGGCGTGAGCTACTGCACCCAGCCTACATTTCAGTTATTCTTGATGTGTTTTAAAAGTGTGCATTCCTTAACAGTTGGATATAAAAATATACATTTTTTTTTTGTTTTTTGTTTTTTTCTGAGATGGAGTCTTGCTCTGCCGCCCAGGCTGGAGTGCAGTGGCCGGATCTCAGCTCACTGCAAGCTCTGCCTCCCGGGTTCACACCATTCTCCTGCCTCAGCCTCCCGAGTAGCTGGGACTACAGGCGCCCGCCACCTCGCCCGGCTAGTTTTTTTTATTTTAGTAGAGACGGGGTTTCACCGTATTAGCCAGGATGGTCTCGATCTCCTGACCTCGTGATCCGCCCGTCTGGGCCTCCCAAAGTGCTGGGATTACAGGCTTGAGCCACCGCGCCCGGCCAAAAATATACATTTTATAACTAGAAATTTTACACATTTTTAGTTTTCTGGAACATGTAAACCCAGTGTTGAACTTCTGTACATTAAGTTTTTATCACCTTTTCCAGGAATGTATCGTGAATGAAAGTGGAGGATGAGCTGGTATGACATGGGTCCTGTCTGGGGATTCTCCTGTGGGAGGGAGAGGACCTTTGCCTTGGTAGCTGACTACTGTACTAATATTCATGCCTCTCTGCCCGGGTCTGTGGTGTCAGTTTTACCACTTGAGAATTTCAAAAATGAAGTTTACCTCCCCAGTACCTTTAAAGGATAAAAATAAATTAGCTCAAATTCTAGCCACAGCCATAAGTGGTCCTTGTGTGTGGCAATGGCTAAGAATGGACACTGCCTGCTTCTCAGGTGTCCTCTGTCTTTGCTCTGAGCTGCGTGACAGCTGTGCCTTCTGTGCTTCTCTTCGGAGGCTTGTTTCTGGGTATGTGTTCACCTCAATGGATGCTTAGATTTTGGTTTACCAAACAACACAGAAGTCACTGCATTTGATGTGGTGACCTAAGAGCAAGTGGCCTCCAGGTCCAGTTTATCTAAGTCAGAAGCTGAGATTCAGGAAAGCCACTGCAGCTGTTTCCTGTAGAGAGGCTGGCGAGGCAAGGACCTCATTCCCTGTGGGTGTATCTGCTGGCTAATACCACTGTTGCATGGGAATGGGTTCCTGGAGATGGAGGCACACAGGCCCAGAGAGGAAGTGACAGGGATTTGTAACAGATCACACTGACCCGAAGGAAGGCCCTGACGTAGATATGTCCCCTTTTGCCATTCAGAGTAGTTGCTGCTGCTTGTCTTTATGTCTTGGATAATCCATGTTGTCGTCTTGAGTATACTGTACCCCCCTAATCTGCTGGGCTGAAAGGTCAAGTGCAGGCAACTGAACGTTTACTGACCTTGAGTGGTTTAGGGAGGAGGCAGTATGTTATGGAAGCATCTCCTTGAAGTCTTTGTATGAAAGGACACATTACACCAAGTGATAAAATCTGCTCCACTAACTGGAGGCAGTGAAGTGAGAGTGAGCTCGCTTGGCTGGGATAACTGACATTTATCTGTCAACCAAAATCAGTGGAAAAAAAGTATGGGCATTGGAGTTAGATCTGGATTTCCAATGCTTGCCAGTCCCGCTTCTTCTCTATGTAACCACAGTGCCTCATTTTCTTTCTCTTTTTTTTTTTTTTTGAGATGGAGTCTTGCTCTGTTACCCAGACTGGAGTGCAGTGGCATGATCTCAAGCTCACTGCAACCTCCACCTCCTGGGTTCAAGCAGTTCTCCTGCCTCAACCACCCAATTAACTGGGAATACAGGTGCGTGACACCACACCTAATTTTTTTTTGTTTTTAGTAGAGACAGGGTTTTACCATATTGGCCAGGCTGGTCTCGAACTCCTGACCTCAAGTGATCCACCCACCTTGGCCTCCCAAAGTGCTGAGATTACCAGCGTGAGCCACCGCGCCTGGCCAATGTGTTCCCTTTCTATAATGTAATATTGATCTTTAGTTATTTTGATGACTAGATGAGACAATGTATGTGAAGTGCCTGGTTGGTGAATAAAGAAATAATAATAATAAAAAAATAAAACGCCATTATAATTATTTTTATTATGCGTCTGTTCTTCCACCAGATGTTTTGCTGGAGGTGTTAGTAAGAAGGTAACCAGCTTTTAGAGATATTCCTCATTGATCTGCTACAGAGGTGAAAAACCTTAAAGGCAAGCTGCTGTTTTGATTTTGAAAATCTCAGAAAGACCCAGGACTGCACAGATTGTAAACCTGGTCGTTAGGCAGAATATGTTTGGCAGGAGTGTCACTTCACCTCCAGGTACATTAAATTAAGAGCAGCATCTTGATTACAGCAAAAGTTCAGTTCTAGGTCTCCTTTACGTAGCAGTTTACCCACAGCTTCTCAGGCATGCATGTGTAAAATGAGGTCCACGTGCTCTCTGTGCAGAATACAACAGAGATGAGTGGTAAGAGATGTAGAAAGCAGAGTAATTTCAGGTTAGTGTTTGAATTTTGTGTTTCAGAATAGCTCACAATTAAATGCTGGGAAGTGGCACAGGAAAGTGACTTGAACTTTAAGAATGTTCCCTTTTCTCCGTTCTTCCATTTTACCCTGAGATTTTCCATTTGTATTAATTATCTCCACAGCTCCTATTAGGTTATACAGTAGAATCTGAATTTCAAATAAATGTCAAAATCAGAAAATAGGCCTATAGTCTTTCACAGGCAGTGAAGAGAATGGACTTCGTTTCTGAAGCATTTTGTCCTGTGAAGCACAGACCTTATTTTTCAAATGCCTTGTCACCAGAAACCATGAGCAAGTCTCATTAAAAGACTCTTGAGGAGTCCTGGGGATGGTGGCAGGATATGGCGGTGTGGAAGAGCAGGGCTGGATCAGCAGTGCTTATGGACCGGGGCGTCCTGCCACCTCACCCTGACTTCCAGGGACATGCAGTCACCCAGAAGTCTCTTCCCTCGTAGGACCAAACTTTCTCATCCATAAGGTCAAGATATTAAACCAGCTGATCCTTAACGTTCTTTCCTGAGTTCCGTGTGTTTGGGCATACATATGAAAAACCAGTCTGCATATCAACCATTCTTGAAGAATACATGAGTACATTTTTATTCACTGATGCCCATAGTACTTGGGTGGATAAAATTCATCGTCACCTCCAGCAGTGATTTTCTGTGTATTTGGGTTTCGTTGCATCATTGGAGTCATGAAAATTATTTTATATGAAGGGCCAGTTTATAAAATAAATAAAGTAGAATTGCTGTGGTTTCATCAGGGACTGAACCCTATGTTCCTGTTTCACTTTCACTCCTGAGCATCCCTTGAGATATCCATAGAGCCCCAGGATTTGAAAATTAGACATTCAGGGTTAGATCCATGCTCCTGAGTGTACCGTTGTATTCTTGATCCAATCCTGTGCCTACTTTTCCCACCAACATTTTATTATGAAAATTTTCAAGCATACAAGAAAAGTTGAAAAAATTTTACAGTTAAACCTCACATAGCCACCACCTTGATTCTACAATTTACATATTACTGTACTTGCTTCATAGTCACATATTCATCTGTGTATCCCTGTATCCTCCACCAATTCTTTTTTTTTTTTTTGATAGGTTTCAAATATGTTGCGAATTCCCCTTAAATGTAGATAACGATAACTAATTAGCTGGAGTTCAACATTTATATATAATTCTTTTTTAGAGTAAAATTTCCATATAGTGAACTTCACAGACCTTGGTTATAGCATTAAGTAGGTTTCTTTTTTTTTTTTTTGAGATGGAGCCTCGTTTTGTCGCCCAGGCTGGAGTACAGTGATATGATCTTGGCACACTGAAACCTCCGTCTTCCAGGTTCAAGTGATTCTCCTGGCTCAGCCTACCGAGTAACTGGGATTACAGGCGCCCACCACCACACCTGGCTAATTTTTGTGTTTTTAGTAGAGATGAGGTTTTGCCATGTTGGCCCGGCTGGTCTTGAACTCCTGACCTCAGGTGATCCTCCCGCCTCGGCACCCCAAAGTATGGGGGTTACAGGTGTGAGCCGGTGCACCTGGCCCCTTCATTAAGTTCTGGCAAAAGTGTGTATCTTTGCAATTTAAACTTTCTGTCAAGATACTAATCATCCCCTTTACCCCAAGAAGTCCCCTCATGCCCCTTTCTGGTCAGTCTTCATTCACACCATCTAGAAGTAGGTATTGTTCCGATTTTTTTCCAACCAAGAAAGTTGTTTTATCTGTTATATAGTTTCCATATATATATGAGATATATATGTATATAAAAAATATATTCTTAGTGTCTGGTTTCCTTCACTTATCAAATGTTTTTGAGATTCATCCACATTGTGTATACAGTAGTTTGTGTGTGTGTGAGTGTGCAATCCATTTTATGAATGTACCACTGTTTACCCTTCTGTTGATGGCTATCTGGACTGCATCCATTTTGAGGCTGTTATGAATACAGCTGCAGTGGATGTACAGCTCTTCTTCTTCTGAGTATTTTTTCTTGGTTAAATACCTAGGATTAGAATTGCCGAATCATATGGTAGGTGTGTGTTTAGCTTTGTAAAACATTGCCAACCCTTTTCCTGAAGAGCCTGTACCATTTTACAACGTTACCAACAGATTGAGAGTTCTGCCTGTTCCACATCTTCACTAACATTTGGTGTTTTCAGTCTTTTTAAATTTAGTTTTTCTCCTGGAACAACAACAACAACAATAATAATGATGGTGATAACTAATAGTGGTATTGCACTGCCTTTTATTTGCATTTCCCTGGTGACTAATGATGTCAAGCACTTTTTCATGTGTTTATCAGCTTTTTTGTATCTTCTCTGGTAAAGTGTTTGTTCAAATCTTTTGTTGATTTGTTTTTAACTGAGCTATTTGTCTTTTGATTATTGAGTTGTAGGAATTCTTCATATATCCAGCTGTCAGTTTGTATCATATTCTTTGCCAGTCTTTGGCTTCCCTGTTCATTTTCCTAAAGATGTCTTTTGAGGAATATAAGATTTTAATTTTCTTTTCTTTTCTTTTTTTTTTTTCGAGACGGGAGTCTCGCCTCTGTCCCCGGCCTGAAGTGAGCTCAGCCGGGATCTCAGCTCACTGCATAGCTCCGCCGCCAGGTTGACCGGCCAATTCTCGCTGCCTCAGCCTCCCAACGTATGCTGGGAGCTCACAGGCGCCCGTCCCCACCCATCCCCGGTCTAGTATTTTTATATTTTTTAGTAGAGACGGGGTTTCCACAGTGGTTATGCCAGGATGGTCTTGATCTCGCTGACCTCGTGATCTGCCCCGTCCTTGGCCCCTCCCACAAGTGCTGGGATTACAGGCTTGAGCCACCGCGCCCGGCCAAGATTTTAATTTTCAAAAAAATCCATTTTCTAAATATTTTCTTTCATCATTATTGCTTTCTGTATGCTAAAAAACCTTTGTCCACTCCAAGGTATGAAAGTATTCTCATATATTTTATTGTACAAGCTGCACATTTGGTCACTAGTCTTTACATTTAGGTCTTTGCTGTGTCTTGAATGGATGTATGTGTGTGCTGTGAGATAGGAGCCCTGCCTTCTTCTGGCCACTCCTTCAACATAATCTCTGCTACTGTTACCCTGGCTGACTGGCCATTTTCCAAATATATATACATACATGTCTGTGTACTTGTCTGTTGTGTTATTGGCTCACTTACTTACTTGTTTATTTTATTTTATTTATTTATTTTTTGAGATGGAGTTTCGCACTGTGGCCCAGGCTGGAGTGCAATGGTGTAATCTTGGCTCACTGCAACCTCCATCACGTGATTCTCCTGCCTCAGCCTCCCAAATAGCTGGGAATATAGGTGCACACCACCAGAGCCGGTGGATTTTTTTGTATTTTTAGTAGAGACACGGTTTCACCATGTTGGCCAGACTGGTCTCCAACTCCTGACCTTGTGATCTGCCTGCCGTGACCTCCCAAAGTGCTGGGATTACAAGCGTGAGCCACTGCACCTGGCCCACCTCTTTATTGATTGATTGCTTATTATGTGCTAGTGGCTGGGATAGGTATTAAGTATGTAGTACTAAATAAAACATAAATAATCTGTGCCACTGTGGTTCCTGTTGTGTAGTAAGGATAGACATTAAACAAATAAACATGAATGCTCTTCTGTGAATATCTGGTGAAGTTCTTTTTATCCTTTAAAACTCAATCTTTAGAGTATTTGAAGACAAATAAATGTAATCTACCATTATCGGCAGGCTAAAGAATAAAAAATCATATCAATTGATACAGAAAAAGCATGTGGAAAAATTCAATACTCATAAAAATAAAAACTCTCGGCTGGGTGTGGTGGCTCACGCCTGTAATCCCAGCACTTTGGGATGCCGAGGCAGATGGATCACAATGTCAGGAGATCAAGACCATCCTGGCTAACATGGTGAAACCCCGTCTCTACTAAAAATGCAAAGCAAAATTAGCCGGGCATGGTGGCGGGTGCCTATAGTCCCAGCTACTGGGGAGGCTGAGACAGGAGAATGGCGTGAACCCAGGAGGTGGAGCTTTCAGTGAGCCGAGATTGCGCCACTGCACTCCAGCCTGGGTGACAGAGCGAGACTCTGTCTCAACAGCAACAACAAAGCAAAACAAAACAAACAAACAAAAACCTCTCAACACACTATGGATAGAGGCAAACGTTTTCAATTTGATAAAGAACATTTATAAAAATCTTAAGTTAACCTCATATTTAATAGTGAAAGACTGAATGCTTTCCCTCTAAGACTGGGAAAACAACAAAGATGGCTGCTTTTACCACCCTTCTTGACATCATACTAGAAGTTCTAGCCACTGCAATAAGGCAAGAAAAATAAAAGACATTCAGATTAGAAAGGAAGGAAGAAAACTATGTCAGTTTTCAGATGATATAATTGTCTACATAGAAAATCCAAAGTAGTCTATCAAAAATAAAACATAACACCCTCCTTAAACTAATAAGTGAGTTCTACAAGGTTTCAGGATATAAGATCAACACATGAAAATCCGTGAGATTTCTTTACATTGGTAATGAATATGTGGAAACCAAAATTCCAAACAGAATATCATTTACAATCACTCTCAAGGAAATGAAATACTTAGGTATATATTTAACAAAACATATGGGGTCTGTATGCTGAAAATTACAAAAACCTGATTTTTGAGAAAGGACCCAAATAAATGGAGAGACGTATTGTGCTCACAGACTGGAAAACTCAACATACTGAAGATGTCACTTGTCCCTAATTGACTTGTAGGTTTAATTCAATTCATATGAAAATATCAGCAAAGTTTTTTTTCTTGAAAACATCCTCGATGAAACAGTTAAAATGATTAAACTTTCAAAATTTCAACCCTTGAGTACTTTTTAGAAATGTATATAAATATTTCAGTAAACTTTGTATTTTAGAGCAGGTTTTGGTTTACAGAAACATTGGGAAGATAATACAGAGAATTTCCATATATCCTACACCCTTTCTCTTTTACTAATGTCTTAAATTAGCATGGTACACTTGGTGCAGTTAAGGAACCACTATTGTTACATTATTAACTAAATCCACACTTCATTCAGATTTTCTTATTTTTTACCTAATACCCTTTTTCCGTTCCAGGATGCTACATTACATTTAGTCAGTAATCTTTCCCTGACTGTGACTGTTTCTTATACTTTCCTTGTTTCTGGTGACTTTGACAATTTAAAGGAGTACCTGTCAGGTGTTTAGTAGAATGTCTGTCAGTTGGATCTTTCTGATGTTTTCTCATTTTAGACTGGAGCTATATATATATATTTTTTTTTTTTTTGAAGGATCACAGTTGTAAAGGGCCATTATTTTCATCACAGCGTACATGGGTTCATTACCATCAACAAAGCTTATTACTGTAGATGTTGACCTTGATCACCTGGCAGTGTAGTGTTTGTCAGATTTCTCCACTGTACGGTTACTCTTCCCCCACCCCTACCTTTTCTTTACTATTCTCTTTGGAATCAGCAAGGTTCGTTCGTTCATTCTTTCTTTCTTGCCTGAGACTACATGGTGTGCACCACCATGCCTGGTGAATTTTTTTTTTTTTTTTTTTTTTTTTTTTTTTTTTGTAGAATCGAGATCTCACTATGTTGCCCAGGCTGATCTCAAACTCCTAGTCTCAAGCATTCCTCCTGCCTCAGCCTCCCAAAGTGCTGGGGTTATAGGCATGAGCTACTGTGCCCAGCCCCAGCAAGATGTTTTTATATACAAGCTGTTTTTAAGTTTTGTTTGGAAAGACATGTTTCTAGAATAACTAAAATTTTAAAAAAGAATAGTCAGTAGGATCACTTTACCTGATACTCATATCTGCTGTAGCTATAGTAACTAAGGCATTGTGGCATTTGTGAAAGGTTGGACACAGAGAACAGTGGAACAGAATAGAGAATCCAGAAGTAGATCCCCACAAATAATGCGCAATTTATTTTTGACAAAAGTCTAAAAGCATTTCAGTGAAGAAAAGCTACCCTCTTCAGAAAATGGTCCTGGAACATTTGGACATCCCTAGGAAAAACAGTGTACTTTGACCTAAACCTCACAATTTGTGTAAAAATTAGCCGAAAATGGATCGTGTATGTATATCAATACCATTGCTATTGTGTCAATATCCTGGTTGTGATACTGTACTTTAGTGTTGCCAGATGGTATCATGGGGAGAAATTGGGTAAAGAGTCCATGGAATTGCTCTGTATTATTTAATTACAACTGCATGTTAATCTATAGTTATGTTCAAATGAAAAGTTTAATTAAAAAAATCCCCTTCAAAGCTAATTCCCCTGGAGAGCTGGGGTGTCTTCCAGCTTGTTGTGTGTTTGCTCATTTAGTCATTTACATACTCATCATTTAGTAAGTTGTTACTTTCTGCCAAATTCACTGATAGGTTCTGAAAATTCAAAAAATGAGTACATGTCTAGATATAAATATTTGAGATTCAGAGCCATCTGGGTGCTAGGATATTACCCCAGGAAGAATGTATAATTTCAGAGAGCATCAAGGCAATACTTATTTCTCTGTATTGCATTTATTCCACAGAGCTGCCTCTACCAGCCTGTTAACTGGAGCATAGGGCCATTATTTGTTCATCTTCAGATACCAGCTACCTGCCTTTGTAGCTGGTGTATATAAGCCATTGTATGCAAATATGGTGAATGATTGATTTAATACATGAATATATGCTTTTACTTTTTATGAGAGCAGTGAGCCATTTGACCAAAAGGACTGGACAGGGAGATATAAAACTAAATTTTCTTCTTTCTATAGATTGCAGGAGTGTATCTTTTCACAGTATGGTGACAACTGGAGCCAAAATTGAGCAAACCCAGAAAATCCAGTCTTCAAAACACATATTTGTGATATATTTCTTGTAATAGCTTATGGAAGATTTTCAGATGTTCTTTGATAGACTATTGACAGAGATTAACTGACCCTCCCACAGCAAACTACATTTCTTATTTTCCTCGATTACAGAAGCTCAGTGCATAAAAGCAGGGTGGGGGAAATCAGATGGATTGCCATAATCTCATAAGCCACTGTTAATTTCTTTGTGAGTTCTTCTGGTATTTTTTTTATAGCATAAGACACACCTACATACGTAGAAAATAAAGATGGTGTCATGAGATGTGTGTAATTTTTAGCTGCTTTATCTATATTGTGACCATTGCCCAATGTCAAAAAATAATCTTAATTCACACATTACACATACTTTATTGCACAAGCCCCTTAGTGTTGGGCAGTCAAGTTGTTTCTCATTAGGAATAATAACTGTTTCTTGTTCTGCCATATTGTGTTAGAGATAGTACACTTTTGCTATCTCTATAAAAAGATGCCACCATGTCTACTAGAGTAAACCTCTGGAAATAGAAATTTGAAAACAGCTTATCCCCCCTCTTCATTTATATCAGGCTTGTTCAGCCCATGGCCTGTGGGCCGCATATAGCCCAGGATGACTTTGAATACGGCTCAACACAAATTCATAAACTTCCTTAAAACATTGAGGTTTTTTTTGTGATTGCTTTTTAAAAAAAATTTTTAGTTAATCTGCTATCATTAGTGTTAGTATATTTTCTGTGTGGCCAAAGATAATTCTTCTGATGTGGCCCAAGGAAGCCAAAAGATTGGATACCCCTGATTTATATGATAGGTGATCCACTGTCATGATGTTCTTTGAAGGTCACTTTGATTTCTGGGAGGGAGCCTTAAAAAAAAAATGCTTCCTAACCAGAAGACGAGCATTGATTTTTTTCTGAAATCTTAAACTCTAACTTGAAGTACGTCATGCCCACTCTGCTCAGGTGTTTGGCTTGGCACTATGTCAGTGCTTCATGCTGGTGCTTTCTTTGTGTGAAGGAAGATGCAGTGGGTCGGTCATTAGCACTAGGTGAGCAGGAAGGGAGAAAGGAAGGGCTGAGGCTTTAGTTACCTCCAGTCAGCACTGCTTCTGCAGAGAAGACCAGCTCTGGGCCTTGGTTTCCTCATCTAGGAAATGCCCTCTGGTTGATCTAACTCATCTCTCAGTTTCCTCTAACTGTAAATTTTACATTTCTTTTGAGATGTGAATACTTGCTTGACTAGCCTTGGGAGCTTTCCTTCCTTCTGTCCTCCCTCCTTCCCTTCCTCCCTTCTTCCTGGATTAGTTTTTATTTTTATTTTAACTGACACATAATTGTACATATGTATGTGGTACAGTGAGATGTCTTGATACATATACATTGTGTAATGATTAAATCAGGGTATTTAACACTTCTGTCATCTCACACATTCATTCGTTCTTTGTAGTGAAAACATTCAAAATCCCTTCTTCTAGATATTTTTAAATCATACCGTAGAATATTGTTAACTATAATCCCCCTTCTGCACAGAATTTCTGCACACCAGAACTTATTTTTCCTGTCTGTGACCCTGTACATGGGTCACATTTCCCTTCTACAGCCTCTGCTATCCACTATTCTACTCTTGACTTCTGTGAAATCACCTTCTTTAGCTCCTGCATGAGTGAGATCATGTGATTTTTGTCTTTCTGTGTCTGACTCATTTCGTTTAACATAATGTGCTATAGATTCATCTATGTTGCTGTAAATGACAATTTAATTATTTTTTATGGCTGAGCAGTATTCCATTGTGTATATATACCACATTTTCCTTATTCACTTATCTGTTGATAGATATTTGGGTTGATTCCATTTCTTGGCTCTTGTGAGTAGTGCTGCAACAAACATGGGAGTGCAGATATGTCTTTGACACACTGATTTCATTTCTTCTGGGTGCATACTCCATAGTGGGACTGCTGGATCATATAGAAGTCCTATTTTTAGTTTTTTGAGGAAGCTCCATACTGTTTTCCATAGTGGCTGTACTAATTTGCATTCCCACCAACAGTGTATAAGCATTCCTCTTCCTCTGCATCCTTGCCAGGATTTATTTTTTGTAGCCATTCTAACCGGGGCAAGGTGATGTCTCATTGTGGTTTTGATTTGCAGGTCCCTGATGATTTATGATGTTGAACAGTTTTTCATACGTCTGTTGGCCATTTGTATGTCTTCAGATTTTTTACCTGTTTTTAAATTGTAATATTTGTGGTTTTGTTTTGTTTTTTTTTTTTTTTTAAGTGATTTCTTGTAACAGTGGTCACAGACATATATTCTGGTCTGAGTGATAAAATCTTTTTTTAATGTTTTTTTTTTTTTTTAATCTTACTATGTTAACATCTCCATCTCATCTAGAGATTAGTTTTCTCTCCATGTCATCCTCTGGAGCATAGCCCAGGACTGAGAATTCACAGCCTCTAAGGATAAAACATGGCCATTTCAATCCTCTTACACTAAAACCAGACACCATATTCTCTAGGTCTTTACCCAATTGCGTTGAAACTGCTTAACATTCAGTTCTCATGAGCTTAATTATTTTGCTTCCCAGATAGCTTACAACAGCATGAAAGCCTTAGACTCAGAGAGGATGGAGGAGCTGAGTACTATTATTATAATAGCAGTAGAGGATCTGCTGACCAACCGAAATCAAAGAGGTAAAATGAAAACACTAAAAACTATTCTAGTGCACAGAATGCAGATTTTCCTAAAGGATTACTATGGTCATTGCAAAAAGCTTAGAATATGTTTATACCCTCTGTTTAATAGTACAGTAACATTTCAGTGGATTTCTATGCCAGCGGTTTTCAAGCCGTAGCTGGCATGAGAATCACCCTAAAGGGTTATTAGGGTACAGACTGATGTGTCCTGCCCCAAATTTCCTATTTTTTGGGTCTAGAGTAGAGCTTGAGAATCTAAGATCTTCTCTAGTGATGTCGATGTCGCTGGTCTTAGGACTATACTTTGAGAACTACTGTTGTATTCAAAATTATTTTAAGTGTTGTTTAAAATAAGCCGTTTAAATTTCCTGGAAAAAAAACTTGTGTGTAAAGCTTAGTCCTTGCTACGCAATTGTTTTTAAAATATTTTCATTTTGTATCCTACTTCCTGTGGTTCCCACCTCCTTTGGTATGAATTGAGAGTCATGGGATTCTTTGCTTTTAAATAATTCTCTGTGTGATTCCCCCACCATGGGAATCTGCCCTCGGTTTCCTCAATTTAGAGAGACTGTAAATATATGTGATTTTTCCATTTTTGAATTTACTTCTATTTTCATATTTTTTATTTTATTTTGCTTCCCTTTACTGTTTGACCCCAAAGGATAATTTTACTTTTTTTAGGTTTTTTTTTTTTTTTTTTGAGTCAGAGTCTCACTGTGTCACCCAGGTATGATCTCAACTCACTGCAACCTCCGCCTGCTGGGTTCAAGCAGTTCTCCTGCCTCAGCCTCCTGAGTAGCTGGGACGATAGGTGCGTGCCACCATGCCCGGCTAATTTTTTTGTATTTTTAGTAGAGATGGAGTTTCACCATGCTGGCCAGGCTGGTCTTGAACTCCTGAACTTGTGATCTGCCCGCCTTTGCCTCCCAAAGTGCTGGGATTACAGGCGTGAGCCACCGTGCCCAGCCTTTTTAGATTTTTAATGCTGTTTTCTGAGCAGTGGTCATAATATTCATACACACACACACACACACACACACAGGGACACACATGCACACACACAGTATAACATGCAAAAAGTTAGAAGGTCATATGGTAAAACATAAATTTCTTCCCCTGCTCTCTCCCAGCCACATCATTATCTTCCTTGGAGACACCTACTATTATCAATTTCTTGATATACATTCAATCCAGTATTATTCATGAATTCCGTACTCTGAATTTGCCTGCTCTCTAAAATCTGTTTGTAACCTCAAAATCAGCACTTGAGGCGCTTTCATGGGCATTTGCAGAGATGTGCACAACAGGGGGAATAAATCAGACTTGCCTGATGCACACGTTCCCAGCTGAGGTCGAACACGATGATGTTCTGCCTTGTTCAGCTCTCAAACTGTAAACAAGTGTCCTTTTCATGGTCTTTGTAGTGTCACATTTCACACTTTTTTGTGCTGTTTCTTGTGATTTTGCTGTTTAAAAGTGATGAGACTGGGCCAGGCGCTGTGGCTTACTCCTATAATCGCAGCAGTTTGGGAGGCCGAGGTGGGAGGATCACTTGAGGCCAGGAGTTCGAGACCAGCCTGGCCAATGTGTGAAACCTCATCTCTACTAAGAATACAAAAAGTTAGCCGGGTGTGGTGGTGCACGCCTGTAATCCCAGCTACTCAGGAGGGTGAGGCACAAGAATCGCTTGAACCTGGGAGGTAGAGGGTTGCAGTGAGCCGAGATTGTGCCATTGTACTCCAGCCTGGGTGACAGAGCGAGACTCTGTCAAATGATAGATAGATAGATGATAGATAGATTAGATAGATTAGACAGATAGACCTGACCGAAGTGCTGTATAGTGTCTCTAAGTGCAGGAAGGCTGTGATATGCCTTACAGAGAAAACATGTATGTTAAGAGCTTCATTTAGGTATGAGTTATAGTGCTATTGGCTGTGAGTGCAATGTGAATGAGTCAATAATATGTATTAAATGTTTTATTTTATTTTATTTTATTTATTTATTTATTTTGAGACGGTGTTTCGCTCTGTCGCCCAGGCTGGAGTGCAGTGGCCGGATCTCAGCTCACTGCAAGCTCCGCCTCCTGGGTTTACGCCATTCTCCTGCCTCAGCCTCCCGAGTAGCTGGGACTACAGGCGCCTGCCACCTTGCCCGGCTAGTTTTTTGTATTTTTTAGTAGAGGCGGGGTTTCACCGTGTTAGCCAGGATGGTCTCGATCTCCTGACCTTGTGATCCGCCCGCCTCGGCCTCCCAAAGTGCTGGGATTACAGGCTTGAGCCACTGCGCCCGCCCGTATTAAATGTTTTAAACAGAAACACACATAAGACAAGATTATGTATTGATTAGTTGACAAAAATGTGACCAGAGGCTCGCAGTAAAACAACTGTATATTTCCGCTCGGAGGAGCGCTTCGCTGTTTGCTAATTCAGTGGTCATAGCAACTTTATAGACTGTACTGCAGATAAGAAGAATGGATGGTGTATGTATTATTTCTTATATGCTTTGCAGTTTCAACTAAATGATTTCATGTATTGCTAATCCTTACAACAGACCTACAAAGGTTATAGAGAAGTGGAGGGCTGTATATATATATATATAAATATATATATATATATGA
>NW_016807906.1:427863-511699 GCF_001698545.2 Rhinopithecus bieti
TATATTTTGTTTTGTTTTAAACGGGAATTTTAGCAGAGAGCACAGTATGATGGGGCTGTTTGGGGTTAATGGAACTCTGATATGCAGGCCTGAATTCTACCCTTCTAGCAGTCTTGCCACTGCGTTCAGGATATGACTTACCATGCATAGAACAGCCTACTCTGAATTATAAAATAAAAAGTTGTTTGATGTCCATCTTTTCAAAGGACTTACTAAATGAACTTCAGTGCTGTGCTTTAGTTTTTCAACTACTTTGTCACTAGATCCACTATGGAGAGAAAATGGAGCTTTGGCAATGTCACTGTGAGTTAAGTAAATGGTATCTTTTCTTAGCTAAACAGTGATTTGGAAATTTATAACATAAATGTTCATAATGGGTTTACTCCATTTGATTTGGAAAAACATTCCTTTTAAAGACAGACATATTGTCCAAAACATTGTCTGAAACAACTTGAGGACATACTGTCCCTGTCCTCAAGTTGCTTAAGACCTGACAGATGGACTAGCATCCTAACTGGTAAGTTTAGTGAGTGTTTTATGTGCCACAAATGAAGTGTGTACAGAAGACAATTGGGAAGAGAGAAGAGACGGCTTAGTTCTTCCTGAAGAGAGCATATAGGATAAGTTATGGTTTGCATAGAGGTAAAACATTTCTGGAATTATAGATCATGTTAGTGGGAAGATGTGTTTTGACTTAAAAATAAATTTTATCAAGAACTTATAGGACTACATCTATTGAAAAATGCAAGGTAGGCTAATATTCATTAGGAGAGGGCATGCAATGGAAATAGCAGGGGTGGACTGGAACCAGGTAGGAGTCAGGTGAACTTGGTTTGAATCCTGGTGCCGCCACTTAAGTACTTTTGGTCAGTTGGCATGATTTTCACTGATTAATGTTTGTCTTTCATAGTGGTGTTATGAGGATTAAAAGAAAGAAGTAATAAAAAGCTTCAGAGAGAAGATGATGCTCCTTTACCATTTGTAGGTAGAGAAGTATTTCAGGCTGTTAGACTCTACTTACTAATTGTGAGTGTGAAGACTGACAAAACCTTTGTGTAATTGCTGCACTACAGTCAAGAGCAAGGAGTTTATATGCAGTGACTTCATTTAGAGAATCTTATAAATAATCAGTTTATTTAGAATATTTAGGAGAGAAGAATTTTTAACCTGGAGGCTATTTCTTCTGTAGCACAGTAATGTTTTCAATTGCTTAAAATAGTTTTTAATATGCAGTTTAGAGACTTGATTTAAAAAAAAACTTTAATTTTACTTGCCGTAACTGTTCTGCTTGCTAACTTGTTTGTGGGGAATACTTGATTCTTTTCATTAGCTGAATATTTTAATTTTAAAACTGTTATATATATGTACATAGTAAGATTATTATAAAATTCTTTTAAATGATGAATATCATGGATAATGAATTATGCCAACATTCCTGAAATATGGAATATGTAGAACTATAGTTTGGTTAATACCATTTTTTAAAAGAAAATAAATGATTTTGTTGAGATGCTAAAAAACATGAAGGGTGATTTAGATATTTTTGTGTGTGAGAGAGAGAGAAAGCGAGAGTATATATTGTGCTTTTTCTATTTATTGAGAGGAATTTTTTTCCCTGCTATGTTTCAGAAAGCATTTGTACAAGTGGATATTGGTAACATGAACTTAATTTTAACTGAATGTATTTTTAAAAGTTAAAAACAATAGCAAAAGAAGGATTGGGAATCACTTCAATTCCAAATACAGTGACATCTTTAGATGCTTATCTTCAGATTAATTTTGTAGTGTCTTTGGTCTGTAGTCATTCTCTTATGTATTCATTTAATTACAGATTTTAACCTTTTGACTTAGGATAGCAAAACAGATTTCTTTAGGAACTAAGTACTATGATTTGTGTCTAAAAAAAAAAACTTTTAAAAGTTGTGTTTTTCCATTTGTTTTTGTCACAAGATATGTTTCTCATGGGTATAGAAGTTTCCAGTGTGACAGAACACCTTCACATCTCTCATTCTTGAACATATGGCATTTATTAGCAAAGAGTAGTATTGATAGTCATTTCTCAACTGAATTACAGTGATGAAAATATATCTTTATTTTTTTCTTTTTTGTTTTTTTTTGAGATGGAGGCTTGCTCTGTCACCCAGGTTGGAGTGCAGTGGCACAATCTCGGTTCACTGCAACCTCTGCCTCCCAGGTTCAAGCTATTCTTCTGCCTCAGCCTCCCCAGTAGCTGGAATTACAGGTGCGTGTGACTGTGCCCGGCTATATTTTTAGTACAGGCGGGGTTTTGCCTTGTTGGCCAGGCTGTTCTCAAACTCCTAACCTCAAGGTGATCCACCCACCTAGGCCTCCCAAAGTGCTGGCATTACAGGCTTGAGGCATTGCGCCCGGCCAAGATATCTCTTCTTAATGGGGAAGATGGCATTGTATATTGAGATAATAATTGTTTTAGAATTGCTTCCCTCACTACTTTTTTTCCCCGTTAGACTTAATTTTTTAAAAAGACATTGCCTGCACAAAAGGTAGCTATTACAAAAAAGACTGGAGTGTCAAAGGATTTCTTGGGCTCTCTGATCCGTATGCCCTGGCACTGTCTCTCACAAGGCTTGCCCTCTTTGTGCAGTTGCCAAGTGCTTGCATAATTGTGTTGACAAATGGCATACTCATTAATATTGTCTTGGGCCTTTGCCAACCCATGGAAGCCATGTGCCCCGGGCAGTGAAATCCAGTGCCAAGCTCTTGCTGATGGTTATAAACCATGCCTTAAATACATTGTTGAGACCAATGATAGATAAGTAAATAGTCATTTGACCTAAAAATACTTATATTTATCCATGGAAGCCAAGCGCATTTGTGAATGGTAAGGGGCTGCTGGGGTTCTGAGCTGTAGACCCTCTCGTGTGCGGGAGCTGCATCTTCCTCCCTTGAGGGCTCTTCTTTTGTCACTTACTAGCTCCAGAATCAATCAGAAAAACATGCCCTGATGAACCATCACAGAAAAGAGGTTATTCACTTCTTCAAGGCTGTTAAAGTGCCCAGTCTAGAAGCGGTGTCATTGTATCAGGGTCTGCAATCATTTCTAGAATTAGGTACACCAAATTCTCTGAAAATTAATATTTGAGTCTAAATGGATGAAACTCAAGAAAAGGGTGTGAGATGATCTCATTACAACTGTATATTAACATTTTCTCCTAGGCATTTCACTAGGCATGTTACTTCAAATTAATGATTTCAAAATACACTGTTCATTTGGCCTTATATTGGTTGAATGGTACTATGCAACTCGCTTTTCTTAAGCTCACTAGAAACAATTGTAACAGTGTGGTTTGAGAGCCATTCATTCATTTTCATTCATTCATTCATTCATTCATTCATGGAAGAAGCATTTTCTTTGGGTGCTTACTTCCTGTGCCTGACCATCTTATAGAAACAATCAAATGGATGGCTCCTGCCCTCAAAGTCTGATTTTCTAGTGGGAGAGGTACACATGTCTGCAGGTAAGTACTGCCTGGGTCATTTGGCATGAAAAATGTGTTTCCATTGTAAACATCCAGCTTATTTATAATGATTTCAACAAAGCTAGTGGGGGATAGGTTTCCCCAGTGCCCAGTTAGTTCCAGAATTTGTAGACCCAGCATATTCTGTTCTTCTACACATCCAAGCTGGCTTCCTGGTGATTTTATTATTTGCATATTACACAAAGTCCCTCTAAGACTAACCCCCAAGTATTCTCCAAGGTAGATATCTAGACAATGTGTGACCTTGTCCCTGATAATTGATTTCATTTGCATGTGAACTTTAAAAAATTTTTATCCTCCCTCTCAGAAAGAAGGTCTGGATAGGGTAACTGGGATCAGGAGCTGAGCTTGTACAGTTTAAAATTTATCATGTTATGTTAGTAGAAGGAGAATGTTCTGAATTTAGAAAAATCGATGCCAATATTCAAGACATTTTTAGCAAAACAGACAAGATCGGGCTAGAGAATGCTTATATTACCTGAACCAACTAAGAGCACTTGGTCAGATAGGACAATGGTTTTAAAGTTTAATTTAAAATATAATGAATGTCTATTTAGAATATTTGGAAATATTAATACATAAAATAGAAAATAAGTATCAGGGATAATTGCTATGAAATCTTTTGGCTAGTTCTTCTCTTGGTTTCTAAATATCATATGCATGTGTTCATAGGTAGATATATATTTATACAGTTAAGATCATATCATACATATAATTTTATATCCTATTTATCACTTTATATAGTTATATCATCAAAACTCTTTGCAACCATTATATTTTAATGACTGCATAATATTTTATTGTATGGTTCTCCCATAATTTGCTTAATCATTCCCTTGTTGTGGGACATTTATGTGGTGTATATATATTTTATATATTTTATAAATAATACTGTAATGAAACTTCTTTGTGTTTAACTTCTGTCTTCATTTACATTATTTCCTCATGATAAATTCCTAGAAGGGTAATTACCCTGTCAAAGGGTATGAACAGTTTTAAGTCTCTTGATAGTGCTGAATTGCTTCCTAGAAATGTTGCGCCAGTAACACCCTCATGAGGAATATAGGAAACTGCCTGCTTATAGCCCTTCTCTTTTTGTTCATACTAGTCAGCAGGAACCAAAGCATTCTCTTGACTTGCCTTTGTATCAGTAAAAGTGAATGGAAGTTGGCCATTTTCCCACCGTTATTTAGTAGAATAAAATGTGTAACTGTGTTGACTAAGCCAAGCTTCATTTTTTCTTGATAGAAATTGTGTGCACTTTGGGAGGCCGAGACGGGCGGATCACGAGGTCAGGAGATTGAGACCATCCTGGCTAACACCCTGAAACCCCGTCTCTACAAAAAATACAAAAAACTAGCCGGGCGAGGTGGCGGACGCCTGTAGTCCCAGCTACTCCGGAGGCTGAAGCAGGAGAATGGCGTAAACCCGGGAGGCGGAGCTTGCAGTGAGCCGAGATCCGGCCACTGCACTCCAGCCTGGGCGACAGAGCGAGACTCCATCTCAAAAAAAAAAAAAAAGAGATTGTGTGAGTATTGCATCTGGTGGTTATGGATTGTGCTTGAACACTTTTGTATAGTGGTGACCATATATGGGTTATGCTTGCTCACCATTGGCTATTTCCCTTAAGCTAATCATGCTTTAGGGAAATGATCAGTACAGTACAGTTTGCGTGCTGCTTAATGTTTTCTTTACACAGAGAAGAATGGGGGAGGTTGAAAGGACTCTTGAAACCATTATAAAACTTATTCATTCTAACAACAAACATTTATTCAGTATTTTACTAGTTGTTGTCACTGTGCTGCTTTATAGTGATAAAGAAAGCTTACAGCATTCTGCATGTGTCCAAAATGAAAAACAAGCGAAAGAATTCAAATGTGATCCATGACCATGTAACAGATGCTTCAGATACCTTTTTGAAATGTTACTTCTTAGAGCAGTTTTGTAGAGAAGTGGACTTGACCACCATGCTCACTGTTTGGACATTCCAGGCAGCTGTATCCCAATAGTAATGATAGAAATAATAATAATACTGATAATAGCTGCCATTTATTGAGGACCTGTTATATTCCTTCAAGATACTGTGTTATGTTTTTTACCTTCATTGTTATTTAATACTCTTACTGCCATTGCAAGGTATATGTTATTTTCACGTTGAGAAATATAGGGAAAGTAAGATTCAGAGAGAGAGAGCGAGAGTTCTCCTAGTTTATCCTTGTTGTCACAAATCATGGGATTTACTTCTATCTAAAGGCTGAATGATATTCTATTATATACATACATCACATTTTCTTTATGCACTCATCTGTTGATGGACAGTTAGGTTGATCCCGTATCTTGGCCATTGTGAATAATGCTGCAGTGAACAAGGGGGTGCAGTGAACAAGGTGACATACAGATTTCATTTCCTATGTTATATACGCAGAAGTGGTATTGCTGGATCATATAGTAACAGTTCTATTTTTTAATTTTTTGAACCTCCATACTATTTCTCGTATGTGGTTATACTCCTAAATTCCCACCAACAGTGTACAGTGGTTCCTTTTTCTCCACATCCCCACCTACACTTACCATTTCTCTTTTTGGTAACAGTCATTCTAAACAGGTGTGAAGTGGTATCTGATTGTGCTTTTGATTTTCATTTCTCTGATGACTAGTGATTTTGAGGAATTTTTTTCGCATACCTGTTGGTCATTTATATGTCTTCTTTTGAGAAATGTTTATTCAGATCCTTTGCCCCTTTTCTTTTCTTTTTTCTTTTTTTGTTGAGACGGAGTCTCTCTCTGTCGCCTGGGCTGGAGTGCAGTGGTACGATCTCGGCTCACTGCAGGCTCCGCCTCCCGGGTTCACGCCATTCTCCTGCCTCAGCCTCCCGAGTAGCTGGGACTACAGGCGCCCGCCACCACGCCTGGCAAATTTTTCTTATTTTTTAGTAGAGACGGGGTTTCACCGTGTTAGCCAGGATGGTCTCAATCTCCTGCCCTCGTGATCCGCCCACCTTGGCCTTCCAAAGTGCTGAGATTACAGGCGGTAGCCACGTTGCCCGGCCCGTTTGCCCATTTTTAAGTTATTTGCTTTCTTGCTGTTGAGTTGCGTGAGTTCCTTATATATTTTGGACATTAACTTTTTTCCTGGATATATGGCTTGTAAATACTTTTTCCCATTCTGTGAGTTGTCTCTTCACTCTATTGAGTTTTTAAACAGTTATTTACTGCCCCTACCAAAGAGGCAGGCTTCTTTGTTTTGTTCGACCTTGCTGACCAATTTCCTTCCGTTCTTTTCTTTTTCTTCCTATTTCTGTTCTTCTGGCATCTTCCACCCAGCATCAAATGTAGTACTAGATTCCGGGCATACAGTGATAAATATGAGAGAGAGAGTGGGGAGAAAGAGTATGTTTATATATGTGTGATTGTGTGTTCTTCTCTCAAGAACCACACAGTCTAGTAGGAATACAGACAACAGCAGGTAGTAATAATACAGCATGCTAAACTTGCACATTGAGTGGTATTTGGGTTCAGAAAAGGCCCCTGTTTCCTTCTAGATGTCTTTTCCCCTGATTTCTGTGCTGTGGCACCCTTTATGTCCCCTCTGTCTTACTCCTTACATCCCCTTCCCTTAAATGTGATAAGTTCCAAGTATTCTTCTATCTTTTGCCAACTTCTATCTTGCTGTTAGCCTCCCATGGATTCTTATATATGCTTGTGATATTAACTCTTCTGTCTATGCAAATTATCTCCAAGGTCTACATTTCCAGGACTAATGTCTTACCTCCTTTCCAAACTATAATATAACTCGAATTGCCTTACAGAAATTGTAATGTGGCTATCTCATTCATACTGAACTTCCGTTTGTCCAAATCTGTTTCCCTCTACAAAAGATGATCTGAACAAACAACGAAAACCCATTCTGAGTTCTCCATATCAGTGAATGACTTTATTAGTTCATCCGTTACCCGATCTCTTGAAATCTCTGGGTCACTTTTAACTCTGAATTCAGCTCATCTTACCTGTTAAACACTGAGCAATGAGTTAATTAGCTGATGAACACGATCTAGTGTAATCTTTTCATTATGAGATAGGTATTATTTTTCTCTGTTTTACAGACGAGGACCTTGAGGGCCAGAAAGGTTAAATAATGTTTCTAAGGATGATACACGGCAGCTAAGAAGTCAGCTTAGGATCAAACCAACATTGGTATCTCTGCGAAGTCTGGCCTGTTGCCCATTATACTGTATTTTCTCTTCTTATAGTTGGGTCTGATTGTTTCTTTTGTACCAGTCCTAACATACTTCATGTCCACATTTGTATTCTTGCTCCTTTTTTGTGACTTTATAATCTACATATATTTGTGACTAGGAAGATTTTATTAATAATGTGGAAAAAATTTTCAGTAGGTTAAGCTAAAACAGGGCTCAGCACTCTTTCTATAACAGACCAGCTAGTGAGTATTCAGGCTTTGTGGGCCACACAGTCTCTCTAGCAGCTATTCAATCTTACCTTGATAGCAAGAAAGCCGCTGCAGATGTTAAATCAACAAATGGCTGTTGCTGTGTTCCAACAAGCTTTATTTGCAAAAACAGACTATTGGCAAGGCACAATGACTTATGCTTGTAATCCCAGCACTTTGGGAGACTGAGGTGGGCAGCTCACTTGAGCCGGGAGTTTGAGACCAGCCTGGGCAAAATGGCGAAACCTCATCTCTACAAAAAATACAAAAGTTAGCCGGGTGTAGTGGCTTGGACCTGTAATCTTAGCTATCTCTGGGGCAGGGAGCCACTGGAGCCTGAGACAGGAGGATCACGTGAGTCTGGAAGGTTGATGCTCCAGTAAGCCGTGATCATCCCACTGCACTCCAGTCTGGGTGACAGAGTGAGACCCTGTCTCAAAAACAAAAAAAAGCCAAAGACAAAAAACAAAACAAAACAAAAAACCCAAACAGATGACTGTGGGCAGATTTGACCCTTAGGTCTGTAGTTAAATACTTATTTCATTTTTATCATCTAAACTAATGTGTTTTATTGGATTTACTTATTCATGCATTTATGTATTTAAAAACACATTGATATATAATCTGAATTATATAAAATAGAAGTTAAGGGAGGTCATTGCAGAGATAACATTTGAACTTAACAATCTTGGACTTTTGGTTGAGAAATAATACTTTTTTTTTGGTCAGGCAGGGTCTCATTCTGTCACCCAAGTTGGAGTGCAGTGGTGCAATCCTGGTTCACTGAAGCCTGAACTCCTGGTTTCATGCAGTCCTCCTGCCTTAGCTCCCCAGTGGCTGGGACTGCAAGTGTGTGCCACCATACCCGGCTAATTTATTAAAGAATTTTTTTTTTTTTTCTAGAGACAGAGTCTTTCCATGTTGCCCAGGCTGCTTTCAAACTCCTGGGCCTAAGTGATTCTTTTGCCTTGGCTTTCCAGAGTGTTAGGATCATAGGCATGAGCCACCATACCCTACTGAGAAATGCACTTGACCCCTGGACAACATGGGGGCTTTGGGGGCACTGATTACCCTCCCTCAGTCAGTTGAAAATTCCCGTATACCTTTTGACTTCCCCCAAACTTAACTACTAATAGTTAACTGGAGGCTTTATTGATAGCATAAACAGTTGATTAACACATATTTTATATGTTACAGGTATTATATACTGTATTTTTACAATAAACTAGAGAAAAGAAAATGTTATTAAGAAAATCATGAGGAGAGAAAATATATTTACTATTTATTAAGTGGAAGTAGATCATCCTAAAGATCTTCATTCTTATCTTCACGTTGAGTAGACTGAGGAGGGAGAGGAAGGATTGGTCTTGCCTTCTCAGGGGTGGCAGAGGTAGAAGAGGAGGTAGAGGAGGTGGCAGGGGAGGCAGGAGGGGCAGTCACACTCAGTGTAACTGTTATTGAAAAGAATCTGCGTGTAAGTGGATCCTCACAGTTCAATCCATGTTGTTTGAGGGTCAGCTATATTTGAATTGCCAAGAATTCTGAACTGTGTCTCATGGCTACCTAGGCATATGAATTTATACTAGTTACGTGATCTTTTTGAGCTTTATATTCTTTGTTGGTAAAGTGGTACGTACAATACCTACATCACGGAACTGTTGGAGGATCAAATGGAAGAACAATGTGTTAATAGAAGCATGAACGTCGTTGGTCTTATCCTCCTGGGTCTCTTATGTATTTCCAGGTGATACATTTCTTATAGAGAAATTTGATAGAGGTGGGAGGAAAGGAAGTCACTTCTCAGATAGAAGTGGGAAGGCTCTCCTAGTCGTCCCTCTCTCTCTGTTAGAGATGGTAATAGAAAGGACAAATACTTTTCTGGGTGGGGTGAATGACAGTGAAGAATGTAAGCAGGGCTGAGCAGATAGATAGAAGGCCTGAAAACGAGGGCAAGAACCTGAAACTTTCATCGGGAAGCTGGGGACTGCGTGAGGAGAGCAAGGAAGGGACACGAGGCTGGGGCGCATCCCTGGGAATGGAACCTAAGTGTGGGTTTGGATGTGTGAAGAGCAGGAAACTGGGAAGGAAAGGCATCGACAGCAGCCCACAAAGAACTGCATCAGAAGCGCCTTTCCCAGAACAATTCTGAACTTTGTCTAACAGCACATGCCTTTGGGAGGGAGAAAGGTTTTCTTATGTTTTGGCAAGCGTGCTGAGTTAGGTAGCTAATAACCTAACAGTTTGATTTTGTGCTAAGATGTGTAAGGCTGCATATGCATATTTAAAATTCATATCCACTGCAGTGACAAGTCGCTGAACACTAGATGGGAAGACATTTCAGTTGAAGCTCAGCCAAAAGCCCTTTTGCAACAACTCTGACAAAATAATGCTATAAGTGAATAAAACCAGAGAGTTCCTGGGTGTCTTTGAAAATGTCTCAAGTGATGACAGTCTCAGACAAAGGTGCTGTGCACGGCTTCTAAGAAGCAATCACACACAAGCACAGCCCTTCAACTTGAAGCTAGATATCCTCAGTTCTAATCTGGAGTCAGGTGGATTGTGTTGTCCAGGGACAGACTGTGCCTTTGATAGTGACTTGGAACAATATAATTCTGTCCTAATGCAGCTTCATATCATGAAGTTACATATTTTCTTGGTATGATTGCACGGCCCTTGCAGTAAAACAGCCACATAGTTGTATGCTTTAATGTAGCCCAGTAGGGAAGAATTCCACATTTTAGAAGATGGATTTTTGTAATTGAAGTTTGTGAACGTAAATTTTTGTGAACATTGGGAAGTGACATCTCAAGACTCTCCTTATTGGGATCCCCGAGTGAGTTCATAGCTGGCTTCTGTGGGAGTGGGAAGAAGACACCGTGTGAGTGGTCCACAGCCCTTTGCGGTTGTCTTATTGAACTCTTCCACTAGCTTGGAGTTTCGCTGTTACACTTAGGTCTTTCTTAGCTCATCCGTGACTTGAACCGCCTATACTAGATGACGGCTGAGGTGACTTTCAGCTGTAAAGTTTGGTGATTTTATTAAATTCTAGGCATTTTATTTACTTAAAAATCTAGGTCAGTGCTCTGTCTTCTGGCTGCTCTGTCACTCTCCCTTAGCAAGTGTAGTCCTGTTTCTGGTTAATTGTGGGTGTGTAGTAGAAATTTGCTGTTTTGCCAAAGGTGTAATTGAGAAGGCGCCACAAAGGTATGAAGTTTAAGTGACCAGATGGGAGAAGACTTGCGTTTACAGCTGTCCATTGATATAGGCTATCATTTTGTATAACATTTCCTTAGATTTTCTATTTTATTCTAAAAATATTAAAGTTAACCACCATCTAAAGTGGTGTATTTTATTTTAAACTTTTTAAAAAAATTAGTAATATCCCTTTGTAATCTAGTGAAGTAATCCAGAAGTTATGCTATGTCAGAGATAAAGAGAACTTCTAATGATTAGTAGAAATGTGAAGGATGGCTCTTCTAATCTCTTCTCGTCCACTCTCCTTCAGAGGCCTCTATCTAATCATTTACTTCCTTTATTAGTAGGACCCATAGTAGGGTCCAATTAAGTACTGTATTTTAGGGGATCCCTGTAAAGGTTTTGGTTCTATAATGTACAGGTTGTCACATTTAAAGTTTTTTTCCACATCACAGGTTCAGGACATGATAACATAATAAACGAGGTTTTCTACAAAGCCAAGGACCTGAATGACAAAGGAAGGACAACTAGAGATTAGGAAACTAACAGTGACTTCCAAGAATCTTCTGATTTAGTGCATTAAGTATCACGCATCTGTCAGATTTCTTTAATTGGCTCTTTCAGCTGTGTGGAGGTCATAGTGGGGGAGACATGCCAATATGACACGAGGGAGCTGGTGGGAGACACAGAGAACAGACTTGCTTTCCACAGAGTGACACCTGACTTGTGCTTTGCCTGTGTGCTCTTTCCAGAACCTGTGAGAAGTTTCTACAATGGTGGGCTCAGCTCTCAGGAGAGGTGCCCATGCATATGTCTACCTGGTGAGTAAGGCCAGTCACATCTGCAGGGGCCATCAGCACCAGGCCTGGGGATCAAGACCTGCTGCAGCAGAGTGTGCTGTCCAGAGAGCTCCAGGCAGTGTGGTGGAGCTGCTGGGCAAATCCTACCCTCAGGACGACTACAGCAACCTCACCCGGAAGGTCCTCACGAAAGTTGGCAGGAACCTGCACAATCAGCAGCATCACCCTCTGTGGCTGATCAAGGAGAGGGTGAAGGAGCACTTCTACAAGCAGTATGTGGGCCGCTTCGGGACCCCGTTGTTCTCGGTCCACGACAACCTTTCTCCAGTGGTCACGACCTGGCAGAACTTTGACAGCCTGCTCATCCCAGCTGACCACCCCAGCAGGAAGAAGGGGGACAACTATTACCTGAATCGGACTCACATGCTGAGAGCGCACACGTCTGCACACCAGTGGGACTTGCTGCACGCGGGGCTAGATGCCTTCCTGGTGGTGGGTGATGTCTACAGGCGTGACCAGATCGACTCCCAGCACTACCCTATTTTCCATCAACTGGAGGCCGTGCGGCTCTTCTCCAATCATGAGGTGAGTCTCGAGATGTTTCTCATTGCTAAAGGATGTCATAGACATTTTATGTTGAGGTCACTAACATTTAGCTCAATGAGACCAGTATAGTCATCCTTGCTTGCCTTATTTTGCCTTAGTGAATCATCCATACTTAATGACGTCTTGTGTATAGGTGTGCCTCCATACTTTTTGACTGATTTCTTGTGTGCGTAACTACAGAAATGGAAAAGCCTTAGTTTTCAGTTGTCTGTCCTTATCCTTTCTCTCAATACTGACCCGCCTTTCTCTGGGTTACTTCTTATGAATGGAGAATAGTCTGTGGCTCAAATTCACCTTTAATCCAGGATGGCTGAAGGTGCAACTCAGAAACCTGTGGTCAGGTCATTCTTAGTTCTGTTAGGAGAAGTAAATTATATTTTCATGCTGTTAGAGAGAAATGAATTTCTTGGGTACCTTAGGGGCCTGACGATTTATTGGCTTGGACTGTAAACTGTGTCTTGTCCCCAGGCACTTTCCTCACCCTCCCTGGCTTTGCATGTTGCTGTGAGATGTCTTAATTGCTGTGGGATGTCTTAATTGCTGCTATTCTTGAAGTATACGTTAGGATGCATGGAGCCTTTTCCTAACTCCTTGCATCTGTTAGATGTTATCCTAATATGTTGTGTGCATCTTTTTTTGTTGTTGTTGTTTTTTTTCAAATTATGAAATCCCTACAAGCTTGATTCCATTTCCTAAAAACTTGCCATACCGCTTGTCCTTCACTCATGTTTTAAAAACCATCTCTGTTTTTGTATAAGAAACAGATGCGTTAAACTAACACAGGGTGTATTTCATTTTACTTCCTTAGCAGTGTCCCTTCCAGACATATTCATTGGAACAGGAGGAATTATTATTGTCACAAAACTCTCTCCTGCCATGTAAGCTAAATGAGTTATTAATATGAAAACAAATAGTATAGCATCCTTAGGCTAATAGGTAACCATTGTTTTGTTGTATTCTATAAGTCATGTAGCAGGAGATAACTGAACAGGACTGCCCTCCCCTTCTCTTCTTTTTCTTTCTGTTTGCCTCTGGATGTGCTATTATTTTGTGACTGTGATAATACAGTAATAGGTTAGCCTTGCACAGAAAGGCCATCCATGCTGGATCTCAGGGGATCTTAAATGAGCATTCTCTCTACTTGGAATAGCTGACTATTTTCCAAGTTAGGAAAAATAATGATTAGTAAGGATGTAGATTTATTAGGGAACTAAAATGAGATGAATAAAGACAGGTCAAAATCTGGGAAATATGTCCAAGTGAAAGGATGTCATTTAAAATTAATGTGCAAGAGGAGCTGTGGTGCCAGTAATATGACGTCCAGGTCACAGTAGCAGACAGGTGCTCAGCCCAGCTTACCTCATTAAAGAGATAAGAAAGGACCGTGCGCCCTGATTTGTAAGCCTGCATGCCATGAAAGAGGCAATGAAGGCCGCCAGGCACTTCTAGCATTTGAGTGGAGGGAAAATCAAGGCTGCCACAGAAGATGGGAAGTAGGAAGTGGATAGGAAATTAGCCTTCACCTTGTTTCATATTTGTGTTGGGTCCAGTCCAATTTTAGCACAAATTACTCATCTAAACTGATAATGCTACTGTATATCCTGCATATAGTTAAAAAATTATGCTCATGTGTATGTATGTATCTAATCTTCTTATATAAGGTGCATCTGTGTTCATTGCTTCATTTACTCCTCTTAATAAAAACCTCGCAAGGTAGATCATTTTGACTTCAGCCATGAGGAATGAGGTCCCAAAAGGTTTAGTGACTTACCCAAAGTTGCTGCAGCAGTTAGTAACATGGCTAAAGCTGGAACTCAGCTCTTCTGAATTCATTGCCTATTTTTCTGTATTCTGCTTTTTTTCATGACACTCCTTTGTATGTGGGACCTGCTTATGACCCCAAAGGGAGTTTTGGTTCCAAGAATGGTATGGAGAGTGGAGTCAGAAGGTTGTGGTATTTTCTGAATTCCTAACCTCAACTAAAGTGTTGGTACTAATTCTGACCTAATCTTAACTCTAAACAAATTGTTTTTTCCTCTTTCAGTTTATTCCCCTATGAATAGGAGTTTTAGACTTAATAATAATTTTACAGAGACAATTTTAAACATTTTATTGTTGTCTTTTAAGGTATTTTTTATCAGGAGAACCTGCTGGTTACGTGGGTTCTTTTCTATTTCCTAAATGTCTTGGCTGGTTTGAGAAATAAAGGGAAAGAGCACAAGAGAGAGAAATTTAAAGCTGGGTGTTGGGTGGGGGGTAGACATCACGTGTCGGCAGGATCCCTGATGTTCCCGGAGCCTTAAACCAGCAAGTTTTTATTAGTGATTTTCAAAAGGGGAGGGAGTGCACGAATAGGGTGTGGGTCACAGAGATCACATGCTTCACAAGGTAATAAAATATCACAAAGCAAGTGGAGGCAGGGCAAGATCACAGGACCACAGGATGGGGCGAAATTAAATTTGCTAATGAAGTTTCGGGCACGCATTGTCATTGATAACATCTTATTAGGAAACAGGGTTTGAGAGCAGACAACTGTCTGACCACAATTTATTAGGCGGGAATTTCCTCCTCCTAATAAGCCTGGGAGCCCTACAGAAGACCAGGGGCTTATTTCATCCCTTCAGCTTAGACCATAAAAGACAGCATGCCTTAAAGGGGCCGTCTATAAACCTACCCTCAGGGTGCATTCTCTTTCTCAGGGATGTTCCTTGCTAAGAAAAGAATTCAGTGATATTTCTCCTATTTGCTTTAGAAAGAGGAGAAATATGGCTCTGTTCCATCTAGCTCACTGGCGGCCAGAAATCTTATCTCTGGTGTTCCCTGAACATTGCTGTTATCCTGTTCTTTTTTCAAGNAAATTTGCTAATGAAGTTTCGGGCACGCATTGTCATTGATAACATCTTATTAGGAAACAGGGTTTGAGAGCAGACAACTGTCTGACCACAATTTATTAGGCGGGAATTTCCTCCTCCTAATAAGCCTGGGAGCCCTACAGAAGACCAGGGGCTTATTTCATCCCTTCAGCTTAGACCATAAAAGACAGCATGCCTTAAAGGGGCCGTCTATAAACCTACCCTCAGGGTGCATTCTCTTTCTCAGGGATGTTCCTTGCTAAGAAAAGAATTCAGTGATATTTCTCCTATTTGCTTTAGAAAGAGGAGAAATATGGCTCTGTTCCATCTAGCTCACTGGCGGCCAGAAATCTTATCTCTGGTGTTCCCTGAACATTGCTGTTATCCTGTTCTTTTTTCAAGATGCCCAGATTTCATATTGTTCAAACACACATGCTCTACAAACAATTTGAGCAGTTGACGCAATCATCACAGGGTCCTGAGGCGACTTATATCCTCCTCAGCTTACGAAGAAGATGACGGGATTAGGAGATTAAAGTAAAGACAGGCATAGGAAATCACAAGGGTATGGATTGGGGAAGTGATAAGTGTCCATGAAATCTTCACAGTTTATGTTCAGAGACTGCAGTAAAGACAGGCGTAAGAAATTATAAAAGTATTAATTTGGGGAACTAATAAATGTCCATGAAACCTTCACAATTTATGTTCTTCTGCCGTGGCTTCAGCCGGTCCCTCCGTTCAGGGTCCCTGACTTCCCACAACAATTTTTGTTGTTTGATCTTTGTAATTACTACTTTCATCACTATAATGTGTATTTTAGCAAAAAGAAAAGTAAATACAGAGGGGCAGGGTAAAAAAAACCAAAAACCAATGATAAGTATAGAAATGGATGAATCACAATAATCTATACACTTAGCTATTAATTGTGGGAAAAAACCTTTTGTATTTTGAAAAATGCTAAAATGAAAACTAGTGAACAGTAATAAATTGGAGAGAGTAATCAATAGATATTGAAAGTCTGCTAAGGCTCTTGTCATATTTGGGGATAGGTTAAAATTACTGAGTAACTTCAGACTTTGTTGGAAAAAAATTAGATTACAGTACAATGTATGCATTGCAAACGGAGTAGAAAAGGAGGAATGTAGAGCATAATCTTAATTAAACAGACATTAGGAAAAAGGAATGAAAAAAAGTATGGTAAATAGAAACCCCAAATTAAGGATGTAGATATAAGTTCAAATACATCAGTATTCATGAATTTAAATGGGTTAAACTTACTAATTTAAGACACACATTATCAGATTGGATATTTTTCAGTTAGAGAAACCTGAAACAAAACCACACCAGAGGCTGAAAATAAGGGGCAGGAAAAAGATATATGAAGCAAATAGTTACCAAAAGAAAGTTGATACAGCAATATTAATATTATGTAAAATAGAATTTTTGAAAAAGTGATAAACAGTAACAGAGAGGGATAATTCCTCAATCAGGAAACTTTATGAATTAAGAATTTTTATGTATTCAACATCATAGGCTTAGTACATAAAGCAAAACTGAAGAATTAAAAGTTAAGTTTGATGAATTTATAACCATGTTAGAAGATTTTAAGTGACCTCAGTCAGAAACCAATGGGTTATGAAAATAAAACGTGTAAAGATACAGACAATCGGAAAAGATGGTTGACAAGCTTGATTTATATTTATTTTTAAAATTTGGTTGCCATAAACATATATACACACACACACAATTGTATATGTATATGTGTATAAATACACATGCAGACCCATACACACACATGGAGTTTTATATGCAAATGTCAGAACTGTATAGTCATATGGATTTCTAAAAATTACTTATGCATTACTAATTGACAGTCGAAGTCTAAACAAATGTCAAAGAATCAACAACAGAAATAGAACTTTGCCTTCCTGACTTCAATGCAGTTTATGTAGAAAGCAATAAGAAAGTATAGTAAAAATGTTCCATATTCTCAGAAATTTAAAAATATACAAGTATAGATTCATGGGTTAAAGAGAAATATTAGCAATAAATTGCAAATTACTTATCATGGATGAGCAATGAAAATACTTTGAACTGCTCCAGTGTGGGGAGCCATAGTCACTTCCTTATGGAGAAACTTGACATTCCCCACCTAAGCCATAGTGTTATGCCCAGACCGTTTATTCCCCGAAGAAGACCACCAGAGTCCAGAGTCAAAGCCAAGCGGCAAGGATCTTTACTGCAAGTTCGAACTTGGTCCCTCTGCTCCACAGCATACAAGAGGGCCTCGAACGATGCGTGTGCTCGCTTTTATAGCCCGATGTAAACAGGATATGTAAGGTTACAGAGAAACAAGGGAATTCTTTTGGTTACAGCATTACAATTGGTTAACATTTTAAGTTATACATTTAGCAGTTTTTTATTGGTTCCCGCGCTTTAAGTAAAACCACTCCACAAACGGTTGTGACCTTATCAGGGACTCTCCAGGTGGTGTTTTCTAAAGTTGAGACAAATGGAGGAATGTTTGTACTGGGCCCAGGAAGTTGAGACAAACGGAGGAATGTTTGTACTGGGCCCAGGACTGAGATATATGGAGGAATGTGTTTGTACTGGGCCCGCCCAGGACTGAGATATATGTTTGATTTCTTACAATAGGATCACAGTTAACATTAGAAAAACAAAACTGATGGTGTTAACTAAAAGGGTATTTGTCGTACCTTTAACTTTAGATAAGTTTATTTTAAAAATTGAAAATGGAAATCATCAAATTAAGTGTTCAATTTATGATGCTAAAAATGACTATTACAAAAAATGTGGAAGGGAGGTGGGTGTATAGTTTTTGAATATCCCCAAATCTGACCAAATTGATAGAGCAACTAGAATAGCAAAACCAAAACCACAGACAACATCTACGACACAACTAGGTGACAAGTTCTCCCTAAATCCTCACAAATGCATTGGAAGTCACAACGAACAGCTAGAAGGTCTGCACTGTATCAGAAACAGGTAGTATAGGGACACAGCGGTACCTGAGAGAAAAGGAGAGTTTCCTTAGGGGTCTCTCGGAGAACAAACTTCCCACAATTAGATTTACTGGAGAGATTCCAGTATCACTGTTCATCAGTGACTACTAACGTCACAAACAGAGGGGCAACCACACTTAACGAGTCTCCTGAAGGAAGGAAACAATACCAACTATACAGTCTCCCCCAAAATGTTGGACTTGAGTCTGATGAATTCTCTAGACCCAACTACCATATTTGTAGGACATCTTCAGGCCGTGCGAAATTGTGTAGCAGGTCTGCTGGAGATGTGATCTGCAGAATGAAATAAATAGAGGACCCAAAAGTAAGTGCTAGGAAATGTTTAACCAATGCTAAGGGTTTAGAAATGTTTACGCCATTGTATTCAAGCACGTTATTAGTGGACTTCTTTTGTTGAACAGTGTGTGGATGGGTTCAAGTGTCCTTAAATACTCTTGATGAGTTGAGTGTGCCTAGTCTATGTAGTAGCAGTAGGCCCATGTATCCGTTTGTGATCCATGGGAAATCTAAAACTATTCCTTTACTGTGGCTTGAGAAGCACTGCTCTATGGAATAAATGACTCAATTTCTTCAAATAGTTGCAAGAAAAATAAAAGGGGATGGAAATGATACCCGTAGATTAAAAGAAAGATCAATCAGTCACAATGTGTAGATCCTATCTATTTTAAAGAAAAAAAAAAACCCATGACATTTGAGACTGCTGGAAATTTGAGCACTAACTGAATATTTGAAATTGAGTTCTTTTTTTCTTTTCTTTTTTAGGCGTGATAAATGGTATTGTATTTTATGAAGTCATTTTCTTTTAGAGATACATATTGAAAGACCTAAGGGCAAAATGATCTGATGTCTGTGATGTTCTTCAAAATAATGTGGGAAGGTGGATTAGGCATTTGGAGATAGATGTAAGAGGATTAATAATTGTTAATTATTGAAACTGGGTGTTGGATGCACAGAAATCATCATGCCTTCTATTTGTGCATACGTTTGAAAATTTCCAAATAAAAGGCTAAGGGAAAACTGAAGGAAAACACTGGGATCCGCCAGTCAGTCAAAAACACTGGCTGAGTATGTACTGTGATTCAAGACTGTAAGAAGATATCAGACAGTCATGAGATGGTCTCTGCTTTCATAGGGAAGACAACTATTAATATAAAAAAAGAATGCAGGATAAATTAAAGATAAAAGCATACATTACATGTAAGAGAAAACTGAAAGCAATCAACTCTAAAATTAATAGCCTTTCCTCGATCAGCCTCAGATGATTTTACACAAGTTTTACCAAATCATGAATTACTTGTACAATCTGTTTCAGAACATAGAAAAAGAGAGTCCTATCAAGCTCATTTTATGAGGTTAGACATGTTAATATCCCAACTAGATAAGAAAGAAAACTTTTGAAGTTTCATTGTTATGAGCATAGATTATTCTTTTTTAATGAACAGATATAGAATTATTAAATGAAATATTTGAAAATTCAATTCATTGATTTATTGTATCCTACCACATTATTATTGTACATACATTACATTGTACTGTGTTAACTGATACAAGGAGAAAAAGCATGTGACCAAACTTCCTTGACTTTATAAATGAAATCCATGAAGCACTTATAGCAAACATAATTAATGGTGAATCATTCTAAACATTTCTATCCAAATTAGCACAATTCAGGATTCCTTGCTATTACTGTTCGTCATTATGTGGTAAATTCTAGCTTATGCAGTAAGCCAGAAAGAGAAATAGAAGGCATAAGCATTGGAAAACATAGATAAAACTGCTTTATTTGTAGATGATTTAATGGTTTACCTAGAAAAAAATAGAATATACAGATCGAATATTAGAACTAATAAGACAATTCAACAAAGTTGTTGGATTCAAGGACAATATAGAAAAATTAATGTTTTTATCCATAAGTAAGAACCAATTAGAAAATGTAATAACACATTTTATCTGTAGTGTCAACTAAAATATTTCAGTACCTAGGTATAAATCTTGCATCAGATGTTTGAGATATTTATGGATAAATTTATTAAATATTGTTAAAAGACACAGAAGAACACAAGGAGAGATTTACCATATTTGTCGATTCATAGATAGGAAAACAATATCATGAAGAGGACAATTCATGCAAAATTAATATACAAATCCAGCACAAATCCAACCAAAAGTTACACTGGATATTTTGGAAAAATTGAGGGACTAATCTTAAAATTTATAGAAAGAGCCCCAGGTATTAAGACTTATACTTGTGTAGTTGCAAAGATAGTTTAGTAATGGCACAAGGTTAATTGGGTAGAGAACATTGAAACAGCTCTACTTCATATTTGAGAACTTATAAAATATAAGTGATATTACATAAGTGGGAGGTGATGGATTCTACATTAATTGTTCTGAGACAGTCATCTCTATAGGAAAACAATGGATCTCTACCTCACATTAAATCCATCAAATGGATGGATTAATAATTCATTTGTGAAAAAGAAATCTTTAAAACTTTCAGAAGAAAATATAGGAGATTATCATTTTGACTTTGATAGAATATAATATCGTAAACATCAGAATTCTTAAACAAGAAAAATCCTTAAGAGAAAGAAGTGCTAAAGTTGGCTACATTGTGTTAAAACAGCTGCCTAATAAAAGTCTCCATAATCAAAGTTATGAGACATTTCTACGTGCCGGGTGGAGATGTTTGCTATGTTGTCAGACATTTTCCTACTGGATTCTTTTTTTCATCCTGAGACTTTCTTTTACATGATCACTACCAATCTTCTGTCAATCTTTTGACACTGTTCTCTCTTCTGAAAATGGCTGTAGGTGATGAGCACATATGTGTGTGCTTTTACTGTTCTTTAAACATGTCATACTCGTATACTTTTATGTGTATGATTTATTGTGTAAGAAGAAGGCACATGACTGGCTGATAAACAAGGACCAGCTTTATCAATAAACAAGAAAATGCAAATTAAAACAACCAAATATTATTTCAAACTCAGCAGATTAGCAAAATTTAATACGCCTTACAATACCAAAGGCCTAGAGGAACTGTCCATCTTACACCCTTCTCTTAGGAGTGTATATAGTTACTGCCACTTTGGAGGGTAATTTGGTAGCTTCCAATGAAAACAAAAATTGTATGCTATGTGATTTGGCATTTTTTCTTTAAGTGTTAGAAAGTCTCAAATACCCATCAAGAGGAGCAAGGATAAATAAAATGGGCTCTGTTTTTATATTGAATACTTTATAGCAATTAACGTAAACAGTCTAGAGGTACTTGTGTCAACATGGATGGGTTTCAATGCAATCTTGATGGAAACAAGTACACCATGAGTGGTACTAAACTATCGTATCTTTTAAAATGGATATTCGAAACGCACCCGACAACAAAAACATGCCTGACAATGTGTGTCTTATGGACTTGCTCATATTCTTTCTCTATCTGTCTTTGTCTGTTTCTCTTTTCACACACACAAACACAATTTTCTTTAATCCAGCTAGATAAACATAAAAGTAGATGTGAAAAAAATATATGGGAATAGTAAACACCAAAATCAAGGTAGTGATTATTTATGATGTGGAAGGAGGGTGAATGAGATCAGGCATCATATCATTCTTTGCAAACAATGTAATATTTTATAATTTTTAGGAGCATAGAAGGATTTTGAGACTTACATGTTTGAGAGCCACTGTACTATAGCTTCAAAACGAAATTTTTGCAGAACACTTGAGACATTTAGTTTGCAGAGAATGGTGAATTTCAAGTATTTGACAGGCCCACCAGCGGAAGCTCACACAAATCCTGTGTCTATTTAATCTGATTAAAAATATCAATTGAAAGATGCATGTGTGGACCAGTGCTCAGAGAAGTTGTTTTCCCACTCTCCCTGGTGGCGCCTTGTCCTTTTTCACCAGGTACACACTCGTGTGTGGGCCCTGAGGATGGACAGAGGAGTTGTGTGAGAGACAGGCATTCTGCCGGTTGTTCTCCAGTCTTGGCTGTGGAGTCTTTTTTGAAGGGGTGGCCTGCCCTTCCACACCTGTGAGTGTTTCTGGTTAGATGGAACGAGAGACTTTAGAAAAGAAATAAGACACAGAGACAAAGTATAGAGAAAGAAAAGCGGGGCCTAGGGGACCAGCGCTCAGCTTACAGAGGACCCACGCCGGCACCGGTCTCTGAGTTCCCTTAGTATTTATTGATAATTATCTTTACCATCTTAAACATAAGGGAGTGGCTGGACAATAGGATCATTGTAGGGAGGAAATCAGCAGTAAGACATATGAACAAAAATCCCTGTGACATGAATAAGTTTAAAGGAAAATGCTGTACCTTGACATACATATGCAAACTCTCCATAAACCTTTTAGCCGCATTGCTCCAGTAAGTCCCACCTTATTCCTAAAGGCGGTTTTCTCCTTGCTCAGTAAACAAAGCACACAATGGGTTTTACACCGGGATGTTCCATTGCCCAGGGACGGGCAGGATTTTTAACCAGCAAGCTGCCTTCAGGTACTTGTTTAACAAAGACACATCCTGCACAACCCAATATCCATTAAGCCTTGAGTCACCACAGCACATGTCTCTTGCAAGGACAAGGTTGGGGGTAGGGTCACAGATCAACAGCATCTCAAATACAGAACCAAATGGAGTCTCTTATGTCTACTTCCTTCTATATAGACACAGTAACAGGCTGAGCTCTCTTTCTTTTCCGCACATTTGCCTCCTTATTTTGTCTTCATTCCCCTTTGATAATATCCTCTGGGTCCGTTTCTTCCAGGATTTTTCTGTCGTGTACACGCATATGCAGGCAATACTTCCTCCTGAATTTAAGATGATTCATAATGAGCTCTCTTTCCTTCTAGATTCTGTCTTCATTATTATTATTATTTTTTAAATTCTAAATGCCTCGTTTTCTTTAATTTTATATAAGAATGTTTGTACCTGTTTCTTGTCCTTGCTAGCAGTTCTCAAACTTGAGTGTATTCACCAGTCTTGGTCCATGACCAAGTTTTTGTTCATTTTACAGGAAAATCAAAAATATAAGAGCAATGTACCAATTTTATAAAGGTATATTTATTTATTTTAAAGAGCTCCTCTCTGTTCTAGGATGATTTCCTTGCCACTTTCTTGAGTGTTAAAATAGAATTTCTCTTACGAAGTGATGGTGATAGTATTTTAAGCATATGCCTGTACTTGGCAAAATAAAGCATTGCCTACCTTTAATCCCTATAATTTTTTGAAATTTTTACCAATCTATGAAATATATAACCTTACACCTTAACAAATGAAGGCATAATTGTGCAGAAGTTATAAATATTATATAATTTACAGATATTCACACAGAAAGAAAGGGAAATTTTTTTTTTTTTTTTTTTTTTTTTGAGACGGAGTCTCGCTCTGTCGCTCAGGCTGGAGTGCAGTGGTGTGATCTCAGCTCACTGCAAGCTCCGCCTCCCGGGTTCATGCCATTCTCCTGCCTCAGCCTCCCGAGTAGCTGGGACTACAGGTGCCGCCACCTCGCCTGGCTAGTTTTTTGTATTTTTAGTAGAGACGGGGTTTCACCGTGTTAGCCAGGATGGTCTCGATCTCCTGACCTCGTGATCCGTCCGCCTCGGCCTCCCAGAGTGCTGGGATTACAGGCGTGAGACACCGCGCCCGGCCGGAAAATCTTTTTATAAAAAAGATGAGTGAAGGTGTACAGAGAAGTAAGCTTTTTGTATAATTTTGACCACAAACCGTTCCTGGAATGGCCCTTCATCAAGAGGTGTGTGTTCGGTTCATACACCACCCACCCCTGTAAACAGCATCATGCTCATTCGCCATTTCCTCATGGAGGGGTGGGGGGAGGGCGCCTTCCACGCGTGGTGCTCTTGCCTCACGATTCCTTCCCGTGGGAGTGGGCACTTCATTTTGAACACCCCTTTGGCAATCTTTGTGGTTCATCCTTGTCAGAAAAAAACGCTGTCATTTATCATTAGAAAATCTCACTTTTGCTGCCTTTGATATTCTCTCCCACTTTCCAGATGGTTCATTGGAACCCTCCTGTTTTTGGGCTTCTCTTTCCAAGCTTCCCCACTGTTACTCTTGTAGTGAGTCCATGGTAGTTTCTTTATTCCTGCTTTCTGCTCTGAATCACTTTTCTGTCTTTCAGTGAGTGACAGGGTTTTATTCTCTGCCGTGTGTTTATTGGATTTCCTTAATAGCCTCATGTGGAGGGGTTTTGTTGAAGGCATTTTTATTTGGCTTTGACGGATTATAGTCCCCATGTTTCCCTAATCTCTTCTCTAAAATATTTTAGGAAGCGTTGTCCCTGTCAAATACACACTTCAATTGAAACAGCTTTTCCTTTTTAAAATCATTTTTCTCTGCCCACATGTTTACATAGTTCTCTGTCTTGACAGTGTAGTGAGAGGCAACTGGTCACAGCGAGGAGTCCATGGATTTGGGAAGTACCCCATTATTGGGGGACAAAGCATCATTTGGAGGACCATTTGGAGAGAGAGACCCCTTTTTCTGTGGCACAGGGCTTTTGCAGACAATTAGTCCTTGGCTATGACAAGATAGAAACTGTTATGCTCTTAGCCTGAGACCCATCGCTGCCTTGTAGCAGTCTTGCCCATGACCCTTACTGGGCTTTCAGCAACTCGCTGCCTTGAAATGTTAGTTTGTGTGAGCCTGGGGTCTGCAGCTGGTTAGTCAGCTCCGTAAAGGGGCCACTCTATCTTTCTTTGTGCCTCATATTTCTAACCCAGGATTCTGCACAGAACAGCAATGTCTCCCTCTTTCTGAACTGCCAACTTCCACTGCAAAAGATGACAGCTTGCACTGTTAACTGCATGGCAGCTCACCTATTTGTTTTTCTGGTTGGGTATTCTCAGTTATAAGAACACATGTGTCAGTTAGGGTCCAACTCTGGTATAGAAACCACACAGTAACTTGATCAAGGAAAGCATAATGTAAAGAATTACAAACTTCAACACAGAACTTGGGGAATCAGGGATTGGCTAGTAAGGGGTAATGAGAGGGTCCAGAAGTATTATCTATAAGGAGCAGCTGCTACCCCTAGGGCTAAGATGGGTGACCCAAAGAAGAGCCCCTTCCTTCTTCCCGCAGCTGTGGCTCACTGAGTGGCTCAGAAGTGGTAGTGGCGCCATGCTGGTGAAATTGCTTGATATCCACGCTCTGGAATTTATTGAAATCTGCTTTCTTGGGTGTGGGGAAAGTTAATTTGGGAGACTTGTCTTGCAGGAAGCACTCTGCTATGAAAATGATCAAATGGGGTACTGAGGGGAACAGCTGGCCATTGGAGGAGCTATGTTGCTCCCTGCACTGCAGATCTGGGCAAAAGGAGCGCAGGGTGCCCAGCAAGAATACCTTCCTTTGCAGTGTCCCTCCAGTGACCTCTACTGACAAAGTTTAGCATTTCATGTGCCAGCTGGCAAAGGAAAAATATTTCAAGGACTCAACTCAGTTTTCACAGAGCAGGCAATGAAGGATTGATTGTTTTGTGTAGGTGATAAGTGACAGAGTCAGCTTGCTCCCTTTCCTGAATGTCTAGAATTCTTTAGGGAGATAGGCTATCATTTATGCAATTACATGAGCTGCTAGGGAAAGTCACATTTATGTAGGCAAAATATTTGTTCCAAATTCAAATTTAATATTTCTGAAAATAGGTAATGGGAAAGCTCTCTAGTTATTGGATCTTAGTAGATGGAATACATAGAGAATAGAGGATGTTCTCAAGGGTAAAAGCTTGTGCTTCTGAACCAATGATAGCATCCAAAAAAGAACAGATTAATATTCTTTACATGTCATTTCTCTAAGATCTTTGGAAAATTATTGCCATTTACATTCTACATTTGTTGTTGAAGGCTAGGAGGACCTCATTAGATTTACCAAATCCATATAATTACAGTAACAGAGTTTTTTTTCTACTAGTTGAAGTGATGTGTGAAAATAGCAAAAATATTTTCACAGAGAAATGATGCTCTTAACAGTAAACTTCACGCCTTGCGAGGAACTGCGTTTCTCTGCCTGGTGTGTGTTAGCGAATGCTACTTGTGGGGATGGAGTGGTCTAATTTCACATTTCGAGCTTGGTAGGTGCAGGTGGGCTGTAGGTGAGAGGGAATTTTCTTTACCAGCCAGCCTCAAAAATGGCTAGCAGCCTGTGCCACTCACATTGTGTTGAATTATATGTCCAGATACCCAAGTCTACTCACAAATGTGAAAGACTACACTCTTGCTGTTTGACCAAGAACGCTCGCTGTACTAGGTAATTTCATTGTCCTCGCTCTGAGGCTTTATCCTAAAATCTGCTTTCTGCGTCATCTCCTTGACTCATCCTGGGAGAGGTCTCTGCAAAATTGTAAACTTTTGTTAGTTTCAATGACTTTGAAAGGTAAGATAGTTTTCTTAAACTAGATACATCATTTAAATATAATGTTAGTTTTTAGCTGTATTTTTTAGTTTTTATAGAAACTTTATATAATTTTATATCAGATCAATAGTATTTCATTATTGCAATGATTTATTTTTGTTTTAAATTATACTTTAAGTTCTAGGGTACATGCGCACAATGTGCATGTTTGTTACATATGTATCCATGTGCCATGTTGGTGTGCTGCACCCATTAACTCGTCATTTACATTAGGTATATCTCCTAATGCTATCCCTCCCCCCTCCCCCTTCCCACAATAGGACCTGGTGTGTGATGCTCCCCTTCCTGTGTCCAAGTGATCTCATTGTTCAATTCCCACCTATGAATGAGAACATGTATCGCAATGATTTCTAATGTTTTTTTTCTTTTCCTGTTTGAGAGTCTGATGAGAAATTTGCATACTGCCCAGAAACACACACACACACACACACACACACACGCGCGTGTGCACACATACGCGCATGCAGAATTTTTTATATAATTTAAAGGGTTTTATAGGTTCCTGGATTAGATTATGAAATTTGAAGTCAGGGTCAAGGAGATAGTTCTCGCTGTTAATAGGTAATTCCCAATCTAAGTCTGTAGTAAATTGGAAAAGCTGTTCTGGATTCTTCAGCAATCCTCTCTCTTTCCACATCGGCCGCTTTTCTGTAACACTTCTTTTGGGTCGCGTTGCCATGCTGGGATTATGTTTGTTGGTAGGTTATGTAAGTAGCAACAGAAGTTAGGGTTAAGTTACCGGTAGGAAGGCAGAGAGTGCTGCCCAACTTGGGTATGACCAGATGTCAGTTATTAGAATGATTTGAGATTGAGAACTATGTCAGGAATTCAGAGTCAGAGGCAGTATAGGAACAGGAGGCTGGGTTGAATGTGTTGGGCGAAGCCAAGGGAAAAGTTGAAAGTCCCTCTCCGAGGGCTGGGAACATTCCTAAGTTGTGGTCATTTCTGAACCAGGAAGTACAAAGAGCTGGTTTCTATTTAGAAAGCTGATAAGGTGGAGGGCTAGCCAGAGAGCAGACTCAGGGACAGTGGGCAGCACGGGTCCTGCGGGGAGCAGATCTTACCATGCATGTGGTAAACACTGGCCCTTGGAATCTTGTTTGTGTTGGAATTTAGATAACGTGTGTGTATTCTTCAAGGTTTATGAGCTATGCTTAAATCAAGCAGAGAAAGATTTAGATTTGACAAATGACAAGAAATGCTTTCTCACCATAAAGATTCTGAGTGAGAGAATGAGTTTCAAGGGAACTTGGGTTAACCTTCTCCAGAGTGATGCTTCTTAATATTTTTATGCTATGGATTCCCAGATAAGGTAAAAGACCGTTCAGTTCAGTTACTTCAAGTCTTTCATCTTTTTAATGCGAAAGGAATTCAGTGATAGTAGTGAGGTGTCATTTGGGAATTTGGTGGTAGGACTATGTAGAATATGTATCCATCTCCTTTGGTAATAGTGGTATACAAATGATTTTTATTTATTGCCTCAAATATAATCTTAAAATCTAGTTAGATATCGATTCTATCATGTCAATTTATACACAGTAAAGTCGTCCATAATGATGTAGCTAGAGGAACAGTGATTTCTTATTAAAAGGCCCTAATAGTATGTGAGGTCTACAACCAACTCAGGCTACCACTGAAGATCTACTGATAGTTTACTTCTTGGGAATTGTGGAGATTCCACCTTTTGAAGAGTGCTGCAGGGATTTGACGGTTCTTTGTTATTGTCTATTTGTATTAGTCAGGGTTCTCCAGAGCAACAGAACCCACAAGATATAGCACAGATCTGTAATAAAAATAATGGCTCAGGAGAATGAGTGTACAGTTCATCTCAATCTGAAGGCTGGAGAAGCAGAAGAGGGGATGGAGTCCAAGACTGAACACAGGAGAAGACTGATGTCCCAGCGCAGGTATAGTCAAGCAGAGAGAATTCTTTCTTCCTCAGCATTTTATTCTATTCAGGTGTTTGATGGATTGGCTGAGGCCCACCACACTGGGGAGGGCCACGTGCCTTACTCGCTTTACCTATTCAAGTATTAATCTGGTCCAGAAACACCCTCACAGACACATCCAGAAATAATGTTTAACGAAATATCTGGGCACCCTGTGACCCCATCAAGTTGGCACATAAAATTAACTATCATACCATTCTTGGGGATCTAGACTTCATGGTAAAACACTGAGAGTCCTCAGTCAGTGCCAATTTCTATGTTCTATCGATGCCACATTTTTATTAGTAACTCCTAGTATACCACTTAGCCAATTACTAATAAATAGCCTTTATTTATACATAAAATTATAGGAATAAGGAATTATGCCTTTTTTGCCGTTTAGGACTGAATAAAGGACTGGAACTTTTGGTTGCTGGCTTTTGGAGCCCCTCCATGGGCCTGGGCATTATAGCTTGAAAATGTTTGTTTTTATAGCAGTACTTATTATTCTCCAGAATAACACCAGCTTTTGAGCTAGTGAAAGGAGAGGCAAATCCTGGCTCTGCAGCTCAGCCTCTGCTGACCTGAAATAAGTCATTTAACGTTACACTCTGAGCTTCAGTGTCCATAACTAAAATGAGGACAACCCTTGAGTGGTGGTGAACAAGCCTGCCATGCTCCCTGCCATGAGGAGGTGTTCAGCTAATGGTGGCTGCCCCGCCCATCCCCTTCCGTGTATCTTACCAATAGTTGTCTCCTCCTTTTGTGTTAAGTGTAGATCTATCTGAGCATTGTCAGTGTCAGTTATGTATCTTGTGGGTTGTCCTTTTTAGTTCTGATCTACTTTTTTTTTTAAGCCATTGCTGTCTTTTCTGTTCCTTCCCATGGGTAACTGATTAGTAATGTGTCTTCTGTCACCTTCCTGTAGAATAGGGGATGGAATTTCGATGGGGCCTTTGTCCTGTTATATTTTACCCACTGGCATCATGAATGAGCTGTTTAGCCACCTGGAGAAGAAAATGCAATCTCTTTTTCTCTGTTTTATCTGTCATCATGGGCCGGGAAGAAGATGTTGAGAGATCATAATTTGAAAGTTGACAGCAGAATGGGTGAAGTTTTCTCCTACTTTAAATGGTGGTTGTCATGAGAACCAGTTCACACCAGAATGGGGTGTTTTTTGTTGTTGTCGTTGTGCTTTTTGCCTTGACAGATGCAGATATTTAATCTCCATGTAATTTGTGTGCAGCTTCCTTGCTTTGACGGATTGAAATTTCTGATTCTCCATAGAGGCCAGAGCTTGGCAGGAATATTAATCTACTTCCTTTTCCCATTGTTCCCCCAGGAGAGCCCTTAAGAGAAGAAAAGTGCTGGAAAGTATACTCATCGTGATATGTCAGGCTTAATAAAAGCAGGCAAAGCAAATGGCCAGATTTCCAAAATACCCAGCAGCATTTGGCAGTATTTTTGGGGAGACCGAGTTCAGGTAGCTGCCCGATGCCACCCCACTGACAGCACTGTGGAGGGCAACCTCGCCTTGTGCTGGCTGCATGGCTGTGTGGAATCCCATGGGATGGAACCTGCTGCCCTTAGGAGTTCTGTTGTCCCTGGCCTCTGCAGAGCACATGTTTTGGTCACTAAGCAAGGAACTGAGTAGCCTCTGTGATATGTTCGACTTGATTTTTCTGTCATGGAGGCTTAAGTAAGGGGAGATGTGGACAGGCCGTGTTGGCCAGCGAGGACTTGTTTGAGTTGGAAACTAAAGGTCTGACATAGGGGTTTCCCTGAGAAAGCTTAGACTGAAATAGGAGGAACCTGTCTGTTTGAAGCTTGAGCTTCTAATCTAGTATAGCACTCTGACAGCCAGGATTTTGTTCAGCTGCCTGGCAGAAGTTGTTTCTCAGCCACCAATGTATTTTTGTAGTATCTTTCACCACAGAATACTGACTGTTTCACATCTCTTCCCATTAATCCACTGGCACAAAGTCTTATCGCAAGGAGAGGAAGTGAGACAAGCAGCAGGGAGAAAATAAAGTCTGCTTTTTGCAATGCAGAGCTTTGATGTATTCCTTCCCCTGTGCTAATCTGTGTAACTTGATTAATTGGCATGTGGTGCGTTATAGAAAATCCAGGGAATGGCAAAGCTGGTTCAATATCTATTAGTTAAAACAGGAGAACTTAGGACAGAGTTGTATTTAACTGGGCCCTTTCAAACACAAGTCTTCCCAAATGATGAGCAGTAGAAGATCCTACTTAGGGCCCAGTTGTTTAAGGAAATTGAAAACTGTAGAAATTAGCAGCTGAAATCCACTTGGATGAGTTTGCTATCCCTTTAATATATCTGTCTATTCATCTTGCTAAGGCATCCCAATCCTTTCTCCAAAGTGATTTGAATACTTAATATTTGCTGAAATGCTTTAGTCGGATTTGAATAATGTAATTGAATTTTCTTGCTGCATTTAGGGGAAATGAAGGCTTGGGAGTTTCTATTTTTTCTTTTTTTTTTTTTGAGATGGAGTCTCACTCTGTCTCCAGGCTGGAGTGCAGTGACACGATCTTGGCTCACTGCAACCTCCACCTCCCAGGCTCAAGAGATTCTCGTGCCTCAGCTTCCCAAGTAGCTGGGACTACAGGCACGCACCACCATGCCCAGCTAAATTTTTTTGTATTTTTAGTAGAGACGGGGTTTCACCGTGTTGGCCAGGATGGTCTTGATCTCTCGACCTCGTGATCTGCCCGCCTCGGCCTCCCAGTGTGCTGGGATTACAGGTGTAAGCCACCATGCCCAGCCGGGAGTTTCTGTGGTAAGAAATGTGAGTGTGCTCATGTTTAGAAGTGATTCCTATTTCTCTGTGAACCAAGAATTAGTAAGCAGTAGGCCTGCCAAATATGTGAGGCTGTATTCATCACAGTTACAGCCTGTGTCTGTCACTCTCCAGATGACTGGCTTATCCCTGGGACTCAGAGGTCGCCTGCTTAGCGACAGGTTTTGGTTGAGCCGAGTTGGATGTAGATTGCCTTTGTGTTTGGATGCCACACATTCTTGGGAGGCTCATCCTAAACCAGATTGGTGTAAAATAAGGTCTTGACTAAGTGCTGTTCCTATATATAGAGAGAGAGATAAAGTATAAACTCTACTCCCCACAGTCAGCATAGTGAAAGATACAGCCAAGGCACAGAAGAGGGAGAGCTCTATTCCTGGGGGTAATAATAGAAGGTGTCCCAAAGAATCTGAGGCAAAACATTATAGTTGTACAGGCAGAGAAGAAGGGGCACTGTGTTTCAGGTGGTGGAGTAGCAGATTGAAGGAATGAAGATGTATGAGCGTGACGAGTCCCCGGAATGTGTATTGTGGAGTGTGGCACATTGGGAAGTGACAGATGATGGAGTTAGAGAGGGAAGCACGAACTGCTTCATAAAGGGCCTGCTATGTAACTTTTATAATTTGAACTTCAGTTTAAAAAGAATGAGGAGTCTTTAATAATTTTTAAGTGGCCACAGTGAGGCAATCGTTCAGGTTGTCATTTTAGAAAAATAATTCTGCAACGTGGCCAGTGGAATGGAGCAGGGTCAGGCAAGACTGGTGATGGGAAGAGTAGTTAGGAGATTATTATAATCGTCCAAGAGAACCAGTGCAGGCTAAGCCAAGGAAATGGCAGGGATGATGGATAAGAAAGGATGTGAAAGAGGTGGAATGTGTTGGATTTTATCCCTGTACATGGGGAAGTGAGGGAAAGGGAAAAGCAATTAAAACTAACTCCCGGGTTGCTTTTTTGGTGCCATTCACAGGATTAGGGGTCTCAGGAAGAGAATGTGTTTTGGGGTAGGGGCAGGAGAGAGACTTGAGTCTGAGATATGTTTAGGTTCGAGATTTGCAAGTAGGAATGCCCCCTTGGCAGGTGCACCTGTGTATCTGGCCCTGGCACAGTCGCCTGGGGTGAAGGTGGAGATATATGATCTATGGGCATATGATGATAGTTGCAGTTATCAGTTTAGCTGCATTCATCTAGGGGAAGGTATGCAGGGTAAAGACTGTAGAGGACTGAAAATGAGTTGGAATGCAAATATTTAGTGACAGTGGAAGGAAGGGAAGCTGTGAAGAAGACCAAAAAAGAGCTATCAACCTAACTGTGTTTGTGAGAGGGAATAGTTGCAGCATGGTCTGGGACCGGAGGGAGTTTTGTTGGTTTGGTGGACTGTTTGTTTAAAGGAAAGAATGGTATATGTTCACTGAGGAGAAAGAACCTTTGGAGAGATTACTGGTGCAAGAGAGATGGCGTGATTTCTAAGTGACATCTTTGAGGAGACGGAGTGATGGGATAGGGTGTATCCAAGATGTGAGGAGATGGATTAGTAACATCTGCAGCCTGACCAGGGGAAGGCACACTTTTCCTTTTGTTACTGAGGTAGGAGTGAAGGATTGAAGCATGGCTGCCGAAAAGGCACAGATGTTTATGAATGGGAATACAGGGTTTAGACATGACGGAGCTTCTTTTCTGTTGGCTTCTCTGTTCTCAGTAAAGAGGATAAAGCCAGTTTTTTTCCCCAATTGAAAGTAGTGTGGGTGCGAGAGACATTTTAACAAGTGAGGTACATGATTAGCATAGTCTCTGAAGTTAACTGGAGAGAACAGCTAATACTTTCTTCTCCAAAATTTGGTTCTTGACTCGGCATGTGCTTATAGAGGCAGTCTACATTGATCGAGTAATTAGGAAGAATAGCGGGAAGCATCTGCTATGTTCAGGGCACTGTGATGGGGGTGTCTTCTCCGGAGGTCATGACGTTACCCTTCTAGAGCCCTTTCCTTGTGCTTTTATGTTGGTTACAAACCATGGTTGCCTGTCTTCTCTCATGATAAGAGACTGAAGTGTTGTTCCGGGGGCTATAATCTGTCTATAGCAGGCTGAACTCATTCAGAGGAGTATATTGTTTCTATTTTAAATTTTGCAATAAGTGTTTAATTTCAGAATATTCTAGGGTTGCAGAAAAATTGCAAAGGCAGTACAGAAAGTTCCTATATAATCCATATTCAGTTTCTCCTATTATCATCTTACATTAGCGTGGTACATTTGTCACAATTGGTGAACCAATTTTTTTTTAACGTTATTACTTACATTCATTTTTGTTCTTTTGTTTCTAAACTCTCTTGCTTCAGTTATCTTTGGCAGTGGAAGAAGAACTTATCTACTAATACTTCAGAAACCTGAGATGAACCAATAATTTGAAGTATCCCCTTCCTTGTGTCTTTAGGATTCTCTTGTCCTAAACCCTACGTCTTCTTATTTCAGAAATCATACACTTTAGGGGGGAGGGAGGAATGGTTGCCCAGAAAAAGTAAATATCAACTGGGATTTTATCAAGTTCATGTGACCCTACTGTCCGTGTTTAATTTAAAAGTTTAATTTAAAAGTACATGTGTTTAATTTAAAAGTATGATTATTTATTAAATGCAATTTGACACAAATCTTTTAAAATGGGGTTCATGGGGATTAATAATGAAGAATGTTTTTTGGTGACAAGATCGTGTACCATCGCCAGTAATAAAATAGTTCTCTATGTCTTTGCCTCTAGATGGCACTGATTTTATATTTGCCCATGATTTTTAAGCTCTTCAGTTGGGAATAATAAAGCCTGTTCTTTTCTGGCTGCCACTGTGTCTGTGTTCACTTGTTTTTACTTCATTCTCAGCAAAACACAGAATTAGGAACCTGCTTTAGTTCCTGTGACAGTCCAGCCATTACCAAATCATTAGTGAGTGCTCTAGAATTTGCTGATGAATTTGTAAGGACGAGAGCATTTGTATCATGCAACCTATAATGAAATCATTCTGAAAAATATTTATTGGATCTGTATTTTCTTCAAGTTCCTTTTTCTGTTGTCGGTGGGCAGTTGTCCTGAGCCATTCCTCCAGGTGGAACTTTGCTCTCTGGTACCTGCTTCTCAGAGCCAGGATATTCCAAAATCCTTTTAAAAAATCCCTTTTGTCATACTTGTCATGTGGAGTTATTCAGCAGGTATCTTGTATTCCATGGGCCGCTTTGGGTTTTCACTTCTCCATCATATCTGTTTATTGTTGCCCTCCCCTGGCATCCACGAATGTCAAAGACTCGCTTTACTTTTTACTCAGAGAGTAACATTTTTTCCTTCCTAATTAAGCTGCTAAACTTTTCTGTCAGATCCTTTCGAATAGAATCATACAGCTAAATTAAACAGTTAAAAAATATCAGCTTGCAGAAATATTTTATGACTTTGGACATAGTTTCATTCTTGGATGATGCAAAAATTCCTTGTAGTTTGAAAATGTTACATCAGCTGACCACAGTGTTATTTGAGTACTGCTGTTGAGTTCTCCAAGCTGCTACTGTTCTTCCTCTCCTCCCTCCCTGTCTTCTCTCTCGTGTCCTCTCTCTCTCGTCTTCATTAAAATGCTGGTTGGCACAGCCTGGACTCTTAGTTATGACCTCCCTTCTTTCATGTCCTCAATCTGCTACTTAAACGATTTTGTTTGGCTGCATTACCCAGCAAGATTTTTCTATTAGCATTCTCTTGGATCATCTCTTCACTGCTCATGTCACTTGTACTTGCGTTTGGTATTGTGAGAGCAAGAATGCCCTGTGGTGTATCCCATCAGACTTTACCTTTTTGGTCTATTACCTCAGGCAAAGATTGACTTATGAAGCTAGTATTAGTGAAACTGGTGATATGATAGTGGCTAACTGACTTACCACCTGTTGAAAATTTCAAATGCAGTTGAAGTGACTTTATTATATTTGTCTTAATGTTACAATGCAGAAATGCCTTATAGTTTGAAAATGTTACATCTGTTTCTGATTTTCCTCTCTGAAGCGGAGCTCTCTGAATTCTGCTCCTACTACAGTTTTTTGTTTTGTTTTGTTGTTCTTGTGTTTGTTTCTGTTCGTTTCTTTCTTGAGACAGGGTGTCTCTCTGTCGCCCAAGCTGGAGTGCAGTAGCACGATCTTGGCTCACTGCAAACTCCGCCTCCTGGGTTCAAGCAGTTCTCTTGCCTCAGCCCCCCGAGTAGCTGGGATTACAGGCACGCGCCACCACGCCAGGCTAATTTTGTATTTTTAGTAGAGATGGAGTTGCACCATGTTGGCCAGGCTGGTCTTGAACTCCTGGCCTCAAGAGATCCACCCATGTTGGCCTCCCAAAGTGCTGGGATTACAGGTGTGAGCCACCGCACCCAGCCTCTACTACAGTTGTTTGTTCCATTACTTACCTTGCTTGTTCAGGTTATTCAGAAAGTGAATTGCTTTCTTTCCCTGTGATATTAGGCCAGTTTTCAAGCCCATGCTTGGCCCCAGACACCTCCGGGAGGAACAGTAGGTAGAATGATTTCATCAGCATTAGGATTAAGTTAGAAAGCAATGAGTATGTATTCTTTTGCATCCCACATGCTAAAAATAACCTTACTCAGTACCCTTGAGGGATCCTGCCTTTTATGAGTCCCCAGCTAACCACAGGGAGTACTCAAGTCCTACTGTTACTTCAAGGATTATTTTGATTATTTTCTATGACACATCATCTTTCAGAATTTTATAGACCGAACAACAGTATCACAAACCAGTGCCTTTTCTGTGTGAAGGCTTTCTTGTGAACAACTCCTGGGTTTGAGCAAAATTTCTTTCCCTTACCATGTATATGAGGAACATTTATTTGGTCAATTCTCAAACATATTATACCTACATTTCTTTTGCTGTTTCTCTTTGGTTCTCTTCCATTCCCTTAGTTTAAGAGGAAAGGGGCTGAGATAACCAGTGTCAAGCCCTGGTGTCATAATAGCTGCCCCAGGTATGGCCCCTTTCCCATACTCCGTGTTGCCTTTGGGAGTTCACATGGCCTATAACCACACAATGCCTTCTTGTGAGTAATGAGGAACATGATCATAGCTTCCATTTTTTTCAAAGCAGTCCTCCTAGAATAACCCAAGAAACTGTTCGCATTGATGCAATTGCATACATGCTAAGTGCATTTTAAAGGCAGACCTGAATTTATCACTTTTTGAGAAACATCTTCGTCCTTGTTCAGTAAGAATGATTTAACTAGGGTAAACCATCATTATTTTATTCCGGGTGCCTAAAGCAGTAGAAGTATGTGGAACCACTGCAGCTCAGCTCTGTTCGTGGGTGTTTTATGTCCAGTTCTAAATCCTATTCTTCTGACCCTATTGGCCCTTTTAATACTGAAGCTGAAGAGAGTGATAATGTATATTCCATCATGGAAATAACCACGGAGCCTGGAAGTTGGGGTCATGACTCGGAGATTTTGGGTTGAATTCAGGCCCCATTGTTTACTATGTCATGGTACATGTTATTTAACCTCACTAAGCCTCGGGGTTCTTAGTTGAGAAATGGGGAAATAATGAGGATTGTGAAGATGAAAGGAAACCATATAGTATCTAAGATAAGCACGCAGCAAGGTAGCAAACGTACTAAATGGTGTGGAACTACTAACCTTTAGTACTGCAAGTGGCAGTGAAGTGTGTAACAGGGTCATGTTATCAGTCACAGGAACTCAGAGTCGGGATAGATAAGTGTTTAGCATTAATTTGTAAGGCAGATTGTATAGATAAAATTGGTGGTCAATGGTTATTTTTGTAATGACTGGTATAAAAATGACTACTTTGGGAGCCACAGACCAGTCTTCAATATTTCCTTGAAAATCTGTTATCATCCAAGCCCATTTTCACTTTGCCACTTCTAGGATTTTGCGTAGATGCAAATTCTTCTTCTGACCATTTTCTTTTTTATATGCTCTTTAAATATGTGTTTAAAATCTAGACCTTTTGGAAAAATCTTGCTGGCTTTCCAAATTTTAAATTTAATTGGCTTTTACAATCTACTTTTATTCTTAAATCTGATTAGAAGTAATTCCTTGCTCATTAATTCCTCAATAGTTCTGGACTACTTTCTGTGGCTTTTGTAAGCAACTGTAGTTGGGGATGAATTTGTATTCTGGGTCGTTTGGATTTGCACAAGGACAGTTAGGAAAATAGAGAAACAGAAGCAGTCCTTGTGGAAAAATAAATTACACAGACTGTTGTGTGCGATTAATGCAAATTAATTTAATTTCAATACTGTGGTATCTCCCACACATAAAGCTAAGTGATAGGCAGACACTTAATGGTCCCTGGCGTCAACGGTGAGATTGGTCCTCGCTTGATATCTAATTGGCTGAGTGATCTTACCCTCTCTGGATCTTTACCTTTCTGAGTTTCCTCTCCGTGTATGGCATTGGTTAATGCACTACAGTCTCTTCTAGCTCCAGTGTTATATTTCCATTAGAAATAATCTCTGCCTTTGATTAGATAGTCTTGTTCTTCTGTGTTGTGTTGTGCACATGGCCTTATGAACTGCTGCTTTTCCTTATTTCAGAGTTTTGAAAACTTTAGTGTGTGTTACAGTTATGTTTTGGTCATACCCATATAGTGCATGTATGATTAGATTTTAATACTTTTCTAAAAATAGCCTTAAAGTGACTGACCTCTTTTGCTTAGCGCTATTCTAAGCTATAGGACCTGTGAAATCATGGGTTTGATAGGAGAGTTATATATTTTTCTAGTACATATTGAAAGTATTATGTAGTTATTAAAATGAAGTACTTAGCCCACCTGCTCTCTCAGCCACTTAGGAGGCTTAAGTGGGAGGATTGCTTGAGCCTAGGATGACCAGAATGACCATACTGGACTGAAGGCTAAGCTTTAAGACCAGCCTGAGCAACATAGCAAAACCCTATCTCTAAGATATATATATAAAATATATTGATTTTAAATATCTTAAAATATTTTTAAAATTTATTAAAATGTATGTAAAATAAATTTTCAGAATGGAATGTGTGCTGCATTTTGGGAATTATCAGTGGGTTTTAGATTTATTGCTTCAACCATTCCCATCTGCTCCTAATATTTTTCATATGTACCTACACGGACACACGAGTATTTCTGATTGATCTATTGAAACTAGCTTGGCTGCAATAAATAATTGAATCCTGTAGTGCTCAGGTAGACTCCCAGGATTATTATATGCTAACCATGGAACCCTGGAAAAGATACTCCCAAATATTTGGATTCCATGTGTGTAAAGGAGTGGTGGTTGTGGTGTCAGTGGCAGCAGTGGAGGGTCTTGGAGTGACGATTCATGTAGAAGATGACAAGTGCTTTGGCTGGGCGCGGTGGCTCATGCCTGTAATCCCAGCTCTTTGGGAGGCGGAGGTGGGCGGGTCACGGGGTCAAGAGATTGAGACCATCCTGGCCGACATGGTGAAACCCCATCTCTACTGAAAATACAAAAAATTAGCCGGGCGAGGCGGCGGGCGCCTGTAGTCCCAGCTACTTGGGAGGCTGAGGCAGGAGAATAGCGTGAACTGGGAGGCGGAGCTTGCAGTGAGCCGGCATCTCTCATTGCACTCCAGCCTGGCGACAGAGCGAGACTCTGCCTTAAAAAAAAAAAAAAAAAAAGCAAGAAGATGACAAGTGCTTTTAAAATAATAATACAGTTTGCCAGTGTGAGGTATAATTAGTACTATCACGCAATCATGTGTTGTTTGGAGAAAGGCACTCTTTTCCTCTTTGACTGTGGATATTAGAGCTGTCCTCCTTGCGGGAGGACGGAGAACTGCTGAGATGCTCATTGGTCATCTCCTCTGTGATGTTTGTTTACTGTGTGGATGGAAGGGGCAGAATGAATGAGACGTCTGGAGCATCCTGTTATGCATTCAGACTGAAAATGTGTTGGCTTTAGTTTTTATTGCCAGCAATGGTCATGGCCACATTGGACTGAAGCTTAAGGCTCTGACTTCCTAAATCATCAAGTATTTCTCCTTGGCTTGAGTAGAAATTTGAGAGAAGAGTTTATTTTTCTCTGGTAACTACCTAATGACATTAGTGTCATAAAGAGGGCTATTTAAGCTTCAGAATGAGGAGGAGCATAAAGCTGAAATACGTGTATGTGTGTGTGTATACATATACGCACACAGTCCTGCACCACAAAACCTTTCAATTTTAGTATATATGCTGCCGAGGCGAGCACGACCGCAAGACATTTCAGTTAATGGCAGACCCCATATGTGACAGTGGTCCCACAGGACTATAATGGAGCTGAAAAATTCCTGTCACCTAGTGATTTGTGTTACAGTTACCTGCAGTATTCAGTATGGTAGCGTGCTGTTATAGATTTGTAGACTAGGCACAATAGGCTGTACTTCATAGCCTAGGTGTGCGTAGTGGGCTATACCACCTAGGTTTGTGTGACTACACTCCCTGGTGTTTGTACAATGACAAAATTGCCTAATGAAGCATTTTTCAGATTGTATCCTCCTCCTTAAGTGACACATGCTTGTGTGTGTACATATATGTATAAATATTACAGTAAAACTATGAAGGTTTTATTACTTAGGTTTTATAATCTAAGTACCTAATTAGAAAATGTCGAACTGGGTGATATCTCATGGAAACTCCGCCATTTTTCTTGTACCTTCTGTAAGTGACATGGGGTAGGGGCTGTTTGTTTTCTCTTCCAAGTGTCACTTTGAAACATCTGTGTTGTTAGGAAAGGACAGTGTTTTTTTTTTAAAAAAAATTTGGTGTCCTTAAATAACTGCAATATAAAAAGATTTTTTTTCTTGATGCTCATTAACTTTTGACATCACACTCATATTGCCATTTGAAGTGGTATAAAAACCATATTCCATTGTCTAAAAAAGGATGATCTGCGTCTTTTGAAAGAGAGTAGGGCTGTCACCTTGTGGGCCTCTTTTTTTTTGTTTGTTTGCCTTTTCTTAGTTTAGCCAGGCTTATTCTTCAAGTCCCTGCTCTAGTTCCCTTTTCTAGTTGAATGACCATCAACACTGCTGATTGGTTTTGAGACAGAGTCTTGCTCTGTCACCCAGGCTGGAGTGCAGTGGTGTGATCTTGGCTTGCTTCAACCTCTGCCTCATAGGTTCAAGCAATTCTCCTGCCTCATCCTTCTGAGTAGCTGGGATTACAGGTGTGCACCACCACACTGGGCTAATTTTTGTATTTTTAGTAGACACAGGGTCTTACCATGTTGGCCAGGCTGGTCTTGAACTCCTGACCTCAAGGGATCCACCTGCCTCGGCCTCTGAAAGTGCTGGGATTACAGGTGTGAGCCACTGTGCCTGGCCACTGATTGGTTTTTAATGTATAATTGCAAATAAATACTTCCTTTTATTACCAAACTAGATCAGGTAACAAAATTTTCACTTTTCCTGGATTATAAAAGTTATTCTTTGGAACCTGGGGTCTTTCGGGCCCTGATCAGTTATTTATATTTTTGTTTAGTAGGGATGACCCTCGATACCTGGAGCCACATTTTGACCAAGAACACCTCATTTTTCTCTGTACCATTACCAGTGAAATGTTTCCCCCATTTCATCTTATTAGTTCTCCTCTCCTTATTCCCCACTAATTATCGTGTTCTGGGAGTAGTTTCCATCTCAGGAACAAACAGCTTTATCTTCATTTGTAGGAATATCAAAACACTATGTGCTTATAATAATTTTGGGGTTGGCCACTGTATTTCTAGCATTAGGAGACACTGACGTTTGAATCCTTTCTTATTCCCCTTTTTTATCCTTCTAGTAACATTTATTGTTTTCTCCACAACTTCAAATGTAATCTTGCTTATTGAGGAAATGAATAAAATATATAAAAGCATTGAGAAGAAAAAAAACTGTGGGCAATCTGACCACCTAGTGGTGATAAATGTTTTTAATGTTATGGTTTTGTTTTAAATCTTAAATTTTAATGTTAATGTCATAGCCCACTGACATTCTAACATTCTATTAGAATAATTTTATTTCATATATAACTGTTCTTTAAAGAAAATTGTAATTGCTTGCTAATTTAATCTGTTGTATTTGCTAAATTCATTGTTCTTAAAGAAGAAGAATGTTCATGAAACCTGGAATTCATATAAACTGTTTCCCAAGAGCTCCATGTTACATGTATATTATGTTTAAAAGGTACTGAGAGATTTTTAAAAACAGATTCTAGTAATTAAAGGCTATTTTTATCTTTCAGTAATTTCCTCAGGGGAAATAAATTCCAGTGATGCTAAAGTTGCTCAAATATTGTTAGAGTTGTGTTTAATTTCACCATTACATATTGTCCTTGATACTCAGGCTTCATCACTTCAGAGATTTGTTTTTTGCATACAGTAAAAATCATTTGGATACAAGGCTGGAATTTTGGGTTGTCAAGCAGAGTAGTAATATTTTTTTGATTAAGAACAAGGTATAAAAGTGTAAGGATTTTTTAACCCCTGGGAGATTTATATTCTGATTCTGAAAGCAGTTTATGAAATCAAGTTCTGGAAACTTCCACTTCTATCACAGGCTAGATATGCTGGCTAAAAATACCCCAACTATACTCCACGTAAAATAATTTTGTTACAATTTTTAGGCTCACCAAAAGTGAGAGAACTTCCCAAGGGAGAGGGGAAATAATGGAAGGAAGGAAGTGCCAGGAGCAGTGAGCTCACATGAAGTGTGTGGAGGTGCTGCAGCTGCTGTCAGCAGCAGAACAGCTGGGAGATCAGGCCTTGCGGTAGTGGCAAGATGGGGAAGTCAAACCTGCACCCCTCCCTTTCGCCTCTTCAAGAGAGCTACATTGGTTCCAGGGCTGTTGGTGCCCTGGCTACACACAGTCTTTAAAGGCAAGTGTCCCCAACCTAGGCCCTCACGTTTCCCCCTGCTTGATATCATCCAGCCTAAGATCAGCAAACACAAACTATCCTGTGTGAAAATCAGCAGAAGTCACACCCAGTTGCTTCAGCTATTTGAATTCCTTGGCGCAAATTATAAAATAACTGTGTGAAATCTTTACAGAAGTAGAAAATACAATCTCAAATATGTATAAGTAATAAAAATGGTTTTTAACAAAAGATCATACATGAGTTATTAATCAATGAGAAGACATGGGGGAAATGTATGTGCATAATACTAATGAAGGAAGACAAGCCAAAAAGGCTGCGTACTCTATGTTTCCCACTATATGATGTTCTGGAAAACACAAAGCTAGGGAGACAGTGAAAAAATCAGTGGTTATCAGGGGCCAGTGGGGAGAGAGTGATGAATTGACTGAGTGTAGAAGATTTTTAGGGCACTGAAAACACTGTATGATACTATAATGGTGGATATATGTTCTGCATTTGTTTAAACCCATAGAATGGACAACTCCAACAGTGAGCCCTAAGGTAAACTAAGGACTGTGGGTGATTATAATGTGTCAGTGTAAGTCCATCTAGGATAACAAGTGTACCACTCTGGTGGAGGATGTTGATAGTGGAGGAAGCTGTGCGTGTGTGGAGGGGGAATTATATGGGATGTCTCTGTACCTTCCTCTCAATTTTGCTGTGAACCTAAAACTGCTCTTAAAAAACATCTTTATTTAAAAAAAGAGACTATACTGATTTGAGAAAAACTAAATAGAACATGTAAAATTGAAAATGTGTTTGCTTAAATTAAAAAACATGTCCTTTTTCTGGACTAGAATTCAATCTAGGATTACATGTTATATTTTTTATGTGTCCATCTGCTTTATTAAATTGGGTTAGTTACTCAGTCTTTCTTTGTTTGACATGACTTTGATGTTTGAAGGGTACTGGCCATATATTTTGTGGAATGTTTCTCAACTTGACATAATTTGGTATTTTCTCATGGTGAAATTCATATTCTACATTTTTGACAAAAACGTCATGGAAATTTTGTTGTGCCCTTAGTGCATTATACCATGAAGAACGTAGTGTTGATATGTTGACTTTGATCACTTGGTAAATGTGGCATCTATTAGGATTCTCTGCCATTATTATTTTCCCCTTTGTAGTTAGTAAGTGTTTGCAGGAAGATACTTTGAGACTGTGTAAATAGTTCTCATAATATTTTGCCCTGCTAACTTTGGATTCCATTGGTAATTTTTGCCTGAAATTATTGTGGTGTTTGTCAAATGGTTATTTTCTTTGTAATTTATTCTAAAGGCATTAATTAGAATTTTACTCTAAGGAAGACCTTTGCCTTCTCTCCCATACATTCATTTAATTATTTATATCAGTATGACTTCATGTATATTTGGTTACTGTATGGGTTATAATCTATTACCAAAATGATTTATTTTATTGCTGAAATTTACCCAGATTTGGTCTTTGGGAGTCCCCTCAAGTAGTCTTCTGTGTCCTCTGACATGTTGTCATCATTTTTTGTCCCCATCAGATATCCCAGATTCATTTTTTGCTTTCTCCACCCCAGCCCTGGAATCAGTCACTTCTTTGAGAAACTTTGCTCCTTTTTAATTAAAGAATGGTATATAGAAGCCTAGACCTGAGTGTACTTATTGCCCTAGGGATATCGTTACTTGTAGGCCCCCTCCAGTGACAGAGCTAGGAAATAGATATACCTACTTCTATTTCTGTATTGATGTGTCTGCATATGTGTTACAAAACATGAATTCGTATGGGTACCTCCAATCTAAGCCAGCACCACATGGCTCATTCTAGCACTCCCCATTGCCTTTGACAGTGACAGTGAGAAACCTGGTTCTTCTTACTCATGATATATTTACTTTCTTGTTCAGTCCTGGAATGAACATAAGGTAGTTTCATAATTGTTAACACATACCTCTGTGGAAACAATTTGCTAACTAGTTTACAATATTTGCTATGGTTACTTTATTTTTCACCTTAGAATATTTGAACTATTGTTTTTGAAAGTTATTTTGGTTAATTCTTTTCTTCTTCACTCTCTTCAAGTGGCTGTCATTTATTTAGAATAAACTTCCGTCCATCATTACTGTTTGTATTTCGTTTGGGTTCTTCCCACCTCTGGGTAGATTTTATATTTATTATTGTTTTTATTATTATTATTGAGATGGAGTCTCCTTTTGTTGCCCAGGTTGGAGTACAGTCGTGTGATCTAGGTGCACTGCATCTCCTGCCTCCCATGTTCAAGTGCTTCTCTTGTCTCAGCCTCCCAAGTAGCTGGGACCACAGGCGTGCGCCACCACGCCTGGCTAATTTTTGTATTTTTTTGGTAGAGACGGGGTTTTGCCATGTTGGCCAGCCTGGTCTTGAACTCCTGACCTCAAGTGATCCTCCTGCCTTGGCCTCCCAAAGTGCTGGGATTATAGGTGTTAGCCAGGATTTTATTTTTAATGTTTTGTGTAGATAAAATATTAACGTCCTTCTAAAACTCGGAACTATAAAACAAGGTTGACTTAAAGGTCATGACCCCCACTCTGCCATTCATTATACTCCATTCCCATTCAACCCATCTTTTCCATCCTGTTTCCACCCACCTCTCTGTAGGCGATTTATTTCTGTTATTTCTAGCTTATCCTTCCTTTTTGTCACAAATGAGATGATTCATGTATGTTTTATTATTTCTTACGTGAAAGGTAGCAAGCAATATATGCTCTCTTGCACTTTGCCTTTTTTGCTTAGCAGTGTATCTTGAAAATCATTCCATATCAGTTCAGAGAGATCTTCCTCGTTCTGTATTACAGCTGTAAAATTATTCTATTGTATCTATAGACCACAGTTTATTTAACATCTTTCCCATGTAAGACTTTAAAAAAAAATGGTGCAGTTACAAACACTACTACAATGAAAATTTTGTGCATATATATTAATGTTGGAAGTATGTTTTCAGGGTAAGTAGCTAGAAATGGAAGGACTGGGTCAAGAGACCAACAAATATGTAGTTTTGTTGGGTATTGTCAAATTCCTCTCCAAAAGGGTTCTACCAGTTTCCATTTTCACCAGCAAAGTATGACTGTATTTATTTTCCAAAGCCTCAACGTATTCAAAAGAATGTGTTGTGTAGCTTTTAAATTTTTGCCATTTTGATAGATAGAAGTATTATGTCAGTGTTATTTTAATTTGCTTAATTTGCTCTTCTCTAAGTTTGAATTCCTTTTCATATGTTCAGGGGTCATTTTCATTTCTTTTTTTTTTTGGTGAATTGTCTGTTCTTTTCCCATTCTTCTATTGAGTTTTTGGCCCTTTGTCAACTTTTAAAAGTTTCTTTACAATAGTGGTATGACCTCTTTGTGGTGTATGTTTCCTGACTTTTGTTCCCCTTCTTTTTTTTTTCTTTTGTCAGTTTTCAGGTGGAAAGACCTTTATGTGTGTGTGTGTGTGTGTGTGTATGTTGTTAATGATTTTTAGTTTTATTGTATTTTAATCAGAGAGTATAGTTTATTATTTCTTCTTTATGGAATATACTTATTTCTTTGTGACTTACTATGTGATCAGTTTTTGTTAGTAGTCTCTGGGCCCTTGAAAATAAAATGTATTTTTAATTATGAAGGGAGTAAGTTTAATATGTGTGTATGTGTGTGTGTATGTGTGTGTGTGTAAAATACATGTATGCATATTTATGTATACACACATGATTTCATTTCCTGATTATGTTTTTAGGTCTTTTATGTTGTTAATTTTGCACATCTGATCTTATACTAAGAATGGTGTATTAAAGTTTCCTATTATTAATATTAATGTGTTTCTATGTGTGTCTTTTGCATCCCCTATGGTTCTTTCTACACAAAGGTAATTATTGTCTTATTGATGTATAGCTATTCATAAGTATTATACCTTCATTGTGATTTGAAACTTTTAGCATTAATACAAGATCTTCTTTGTCTTGCTCAGTGCTTTTTTGCTTGAATTCTACTTTTTCTGATTTTAAGAATGCTACGCTTGCTTTTTATTGTATCCATTTGCCTGTTTTATTCTGTCCATCCATTTTTTTTTAACAGTGTTTTAGGTGTATCTTTTGTATAGTTGAGTAATGCTTTGTGTCCAGATTTATTTTTTTTAAGAGGTGAATTAAACCTGTTCACATTTATTGATAAGACTTTAACATTTATTGAGTTATTGATATATTTGATCTCAACTCTATCATATATTGTGGTGTTATATATGTCATGTTATATTTTATTTCTCTACAAAATATGTTTTATTATGCTTTTGAATTGAAATTTTGTTTCTCTTTAGAAAGGTTATATTTTGTTTTAATGGTTGCTTTTATTCTTAAAACTTTTAAATTCCCTTATTCCTCATATTTAACTTTGTTCTGTCTAGTTTGTCGTAAAAGTATTCTTTAACTATTGCCTGTGCAATAATTAATATATTCTACTTTCCTCTTTGCATCTTTCTTTCATTATTTAGCTACGTTATTTCTACTTTGTCAGAACATATAACAATTGGATAATAGTCTTTCAATGTAATCCCCAGATTTTAGTCTGAAATCTACAATTTTTATGTATTAACATGTTCTCCATTTGTTTTGTGCTTAAATTTTCCTAGTTATTTATTACTCAAACAAGGCTAATGCTTTGGTAAATCCTTCAGAAAGAGCTCATTAATGTGACATTCCTTATGCTCTTGTGTCTTTCAAGTTTTTTCTGTAGACTTGGTGCTTTAAGGACAGTATTGATGGATATAAACTTCTTGGTCCACATTTTAGAAAACTGAGTTGTTTGAAAATGTAACTTCATTGTTGTCTTGTTTCTGTGTTGTTTTTGAAGAATCTGATGCCATTCTGATTGCTTTACCCCTCTACATTAGTTGATCTTTTTGCCTCGAGGTCTTGACGATTTTCCCCATTATTTGTGAAGTCTGTTTTATAAGAATATGTCCTGTGTTTGATCCTTCCAGGTTCTTTTTCACAGGTACCTATTTTATCTGGTATTTGTTCTGCTGCATTGGTTTTTTTTCCCCTCTTTAACGGACTCCAGTTATATCAATGTAATTCCTTCTTTGCCTGTGTTCCATTTCTACCACTTTCTCTGTGATTCTTCTCTTCTTATTTTGCCATCCTCCTTCTGGTTGTTTTTCTCCTTGTCTTCAATGCCCCCTTATTAAATCTTGATTGAGTCCATTGTCCCTTGAATGCTTTGGAATTTAGACTTTGTTTCTGAGATGATTTTATTTCTTTTTTTTTTTTTTTTCTGAGTTAAATCAATTATCTTTTCATTTTTTCTCTATTTTGTTCTTAATTTTGAGTGTCTGACTAAAGGAATTTATACCCTTATATGCTTGATTGAACATATGTAACTTAGTTTTAAGTATTAGTTTATGTTTCTTTTAGTGCTCCTTTTTTTGGGGGGGGTGGGAGAAAAGTTAGATTTTCATTAGTTGAGCTCTTTTGAATTGACTTTCTGATTTTTGAGTAATGATTTTCTATATTTTACTGAATTTATTTGTTGTTCCTTTTGTTTGTGTAAAAGATTTCTAGGCAGTACCATTCAAGCCATAGGTATGGGCAAGGACTTCATGACTAAAACACCAAAAAGCAATGGCAACAAAGCCAAATTTTACCAAAATGGATGTTATTAAAACTAAAAGATTCTGCAAACAGCAAGAAACTTACCATCAGGAGGTGAAAAATCAGGCAAACCTTTACAAGAGAATGCGAGAGAAAAAAATGTTTTGGCAATTCTATCCATCTTGACAAAGGGCTAAATTAATTTTCCAGAATCTACCAAAAAAGAACTTAAACAATTTACAAGGAAAAAAATTCAAAAAAAACAACCCATTCAAAAGTGGGGCAAAAGGAATATGGAAACAGACACTTTCAAAAAGAAGAATTTATGGAAGGGCAAAAGACACATGAAAAAATTGCCTCAATCATCCCACGGGCCATCAGAAAGAATTGCATCAAACCAAACCAATGAAGATACATTTCACCACCCAGTTTAAGGAAATGGTGATCATTAAAATTTTCAGGAAACAAACAAAGGGTGATGGCGAGGAAGGGATATGGAAGGAATAGGAAAACACTTTTACAACCGTGTGGAGTGTTAAAAAAAACGTTTTTCAAAACCATTGTTGGAAAAGACAAGTGGTGGTGATTCCTCAAGGATTCTAGGAAAACTAAGATACCCATTTGGAACCTAACCCCATTTACTGGGCATTTAAAAAAACCCAAAAAGATTACAAAATTCATGGCTGCTTCTTTAAAGGGGACCAACATGCACAAAAATATGTTTTATGGCAAAGACATTCACAATTTAGCAAAGACTTGGAACCAACCCAATGTCCATCCAAATGACAGACTGGATTAAAGAAATGTTGGCATAATACCACCATGGATTACTATGAAGCCATTTAAAAAAAAGGATGAGATGGTGCCTGTTTCCTTTTGTAGGAAAAACATGGAATGAAAGCTGAAAAACCCATCAATTCTCAGCAAAACTGTCCCAAGGGCAGAAAACCAAACACCACATGTTCTCACTCATAAGTGGGAATTGAAAAATGAGAACACTTAGACACAGAGTGGGAAACATCACACACTGGGGCCTGTCGTGTGGTGGGGAAGGGGGAGGGATAGCATTAGGAGATATACCTAATGTAAATGACGAGTTAACGGGTGCAGCACACCAACATGGCACATGTATACGTATGTAACAAACCTGCACGTTCTGCTCATGTACCCTAGAACTTAAAGTATTAAAAAAAAAAAAAAAAAAAAGACTTCCTTAGTCTCTGGTGCCCTCTTCTGTTAGTGTAGCAGTGCACACTTTAGTGGTTCCTTTATTTATTTTTGGTGTGGGTTAGAGAATGGTTTTGTAAATCCTCTAATTTTTTAGTTGTGCTTTATCTTTGGCAACCTTGAATTTTCCTTTTTGCATCTCTTTTATGTTCCTACTCGACTGAACAGGTTGTCTTTCACTTTGTGTTAACTCCTTTCTCTTCCATTGTAACTATGCTTTTGGAGGCCTGTCACTTCATATTGGGCATGCTTTTACACCACTTTTCTATAGTCCCTGCTCAGGCCTACTAGGACACTTTTTAAAGGATTTTCACACTTAGTGTAACTTACACTTTCTGGGTTTTTAAGGTCAACCTTAGCACCTCACTCATTCTTCTCTCTTTCTCTTATTTTTTCCAGCTTGCTCTTGCTTACTTTAAAGCCTTATCAATGGGTAGGAGTGTAACAGTTCTGTCCCTAGGTTTTGGCCGGCCTTCCTTCCTTCCTTCCTTCCTTCCTTCCTTCCTTCCTTCCTTCTTTCCTTCCCCCCCCTCCCTCCCTCCCTCCTTCCTTCCTTCCTTCCTTCCTTCCTGTCTCCCAACGGCATTGTGTTCAATAGTTTTATTTGTTCTTCTTGTTGCTCTAAATTATTTTTAGAGGAAGCATTGACAGCTGTCATTGTCTTTTGTCCTCACAAGAATAATTTGAGGCCTAGGAGATTAGAATATTTTTCTGAAAATGGTTTTGTCTTATTTTGCTGTTACGTTAGAGGAAGTATGTCTGGGATTGCCTCAGTTCATCTTCCTAGCCCAAGGCTCTCTCTATTGTGCAGAAAATGTGACATCTGACTTCAAGTCTGCGCAAGGACTGGTTTACTTTTGTGCTCATCCTCATCAGGAGGATGAGTCTTTTAGGGACTCCAACCCCCCAGCTTGGTTCCACAGCAAAGCTTTCCCTTTTGTCTCACTTCCGTGGTAAGTTGTTATATAACCCATGTTCAGGTTTTCAGTTGATAGGTTAGATAGGCAGATATTCTCAATGCTTCTCTCTGGCTTTGTGTTTACTTTATTTATTTATTTTAATTTTTTTTAGCCCTGCCATCATGCTTCCTATAGAGTTCAGTCACTCCTCTGTATCTCGGTTTTACTTCTTCAATGCTTTTAAGAATTTCTGTATTTTTTCAGTAGCATTTATCGGGAAGTTTGGTTCTAATTATCCAAACCAATATTACTAGAAATGGCAGCTGATCCATTCTTTTACAAAAACATTTTTTATGTTTGATTATGCAACTCTGAGTGGGAAGATTGATACATTCATTTGCTCAGTTATCTGTTTTGAGCCAATCTTCTACCAAGTAAAGACCTGCTCTGTCACTGACCAGAAAGTTAGTTTATTTCAGTGGTAAAGCAGTTTATGACTGATGATAGCTGTGGTTAATAATCATGACGACAATACTGAGGAAAACTTATTTAGCCATTGGAATGTGCCAGGTACTCTGTATTTTGTATATATTATTTTGTTTGTAATAAAATCTACTAATTTACTATTGTTATTCCCACTTTGTAGATGATTCCCTGAGGCTTGGCTACCATATCACTTGCCTAAGTTTACATGGATAGTAAGTGGCAGAAACATGTTTCAGCCTCTGCCTTGAGCTTTGGAGATACAGGGCTAGCAAATTCCAGCTTGCTTTCTACCTTCATGGACCTTACAGGATGTATTTCCTTGACACTGTGGGATGGTCAGGGATGTAATTTTAGAGTATGAAAGCGATTCACTAGTATTTCCACTAGAATTGAGGATAATGTCTCTTGCTAGGAAATGACTGTAAGTTCATGCAAATGAAAAACAGATTAGCAAAGATCAGAAGAATGTCTTAATTCTTTAAAGACCCTCCATACCATGTAGTGTAGTGCTTTCTTCAGAGCTGTACTAAGTGAATGTTAATTTCATTAAATTTATTGACAAGACATAATGAGTCTTTTACCCACATTATAACTTTTTAAAGTCAAAAGATTCTTAGCAGAATTTTAAAGTTATCTGATATAGATGGGCCAGGATATTTTCTTTATTTATCCTTTCCTGTTGGTTTACAGTTATTTGCTGGTATAAAGGATGGAGAAAGCCTGCAGCTCTTTGAACAAAGTTCTCGCTCTGCGCATAAGCAAGAGACACACACCATGGAGGCCATGAAGCTTGTAGAGTTTGATCTTAAGCAAACACTTACCAGGCTTGTGGCACATCTTTTTGGAGATGGTAAGTACTCAAACACAGGTTGGGTATCTTTTATCTGAAATCCTTGGGACAGAAGTGTTTTGGATTTGTTTGTTTTGTTTTGTTTTGTTTTCAGATTTTGAAATTCTTTTTTTTTTTCCCCGAGACAGAGTCTTGCTCTGTCACCCAGGCTGGAGTGCAGTGGCGCAATCTCAGCTCACTGCAACCTCCACCTCCCGGGTTCAAGGAATTCTCCTGTCTCAGCCTCTGAGTAGCTGGGATTACGCCCATCACCACCCTTGGCTAATTTTTGTATTTTTAGTAGAGACAGGGTTTTACCATGTTGGCCAAGCTGGTCTCAAACTCCTGGCCTCATAATCCGCCCACTTCAGCGTCCCACAGTGTTGGCATTACAGGCATGAGCCACTGCGCCTGGCCTGAAATTCTTGCGTATACATAATGAGATGTCTTGGGGATGGGAGCCAAGTCTGAACACGAAATTCATTTGTATTTCATATACACTTTATGCACATAGCCTGAAGGTAATTTGATACAATATTTTAAATAATTTCATGCATGAAACAAAGTTTTGACTGTGATTTGACTGAAAACTGTAATGAGATCAGGTATGAAACATTTCACTTGTGGCTTCAGATTGACTCTCAGAAACTTTTAGCTAGAGAAAGAAAAATGCTTATAACCTTTGCTAAGAATGATAATGGATTGGGATCAATGTCATCAATGGAGTGAAAATATACAGGCTGATTAGGAGTATATTATTATGTTATTACATGAGGATGTGATCAGTGGAGCAAGGTGTTTTTTGTTTTTTGAGACGGAGTCTCGCTCTGTCACCCAGGCTGGAGTGCAGTGGCGTGATCTCGGCTCACTGCAAGCTCTGCTTCCTGCGTTCACGCCAGTCTCCTGCCTCAGTCTCCCGAGTAGCTGGGACTACAGGCGCCCGCCACCACGCCTGGCTAATTTTTTGTATTTTTAATAGAGATGGGGTTTCACCATGTTAGCCAGGATAGTCTTGATCTCCTGACCTCATGGTCTGCCCACCTTGGCCTCCCAAAGTGCTGGGATTACAGGCGTGAGCCACCATGCCCAGCCCAGTGGAGCTAGGTTCTTAACCATGTGAATGAACCAGTGGAAAACTTTACATATTGCCATACTGATTACCACTATCAACAGCAAAAATACTAACAGTATATTATTTCCTGCAGGAGGAACGATATTGTTACAATCTAGACCTCACTTAGTCACTTGCCTTTATTTTTCAAAAAATATTTGTTTTCAGTAATGCCACCTTCCCCCTCCAACTATTTTAACTTAATTGAGATATATTTTGTTTTTTTAAAGCACGATATAAAGAGAAGGTTAGTGGATTTTCTTAATTGTGACTATCTTTAAGAAATACTTACATTTCTTATCTGAGAAGACAGTTACCTACTGTGGTTAAGATTCTCCTTTACTGTCTTATTCTCGTGAGCTTTTTTAAAAATCCGTTTTGTTGAGGTATAATTAACATAAAGTGAGCTATACATATCTAAAGTATACATTTTGATAAGTTGACCTACAATGAACTGAACATGAATGTACTTGCACAATCTTACAAGTTTTGATGTCTTGCAAGTTCATGCCATGAAGCTACCAGCAGAATCAATAGATGAACACCTTCATTGTCCCCAGCAGTTTCCTCCTGCTCATTGGCAGTTCTTCCCTTCTGCGCTTACCACATCTCACCCCAGGCAACATGTGATCTGCTTTCTGGTGCCATTAATTAGTTTGCATTTTTTTAGGTTTATATAAATGGAATCTTAGAATATGTGCTCTTTTTTGTCTGGCTTGTTTTACTTAAAATAGTTATGTTGAAATTCATCCGTGTCATAGTGTATATCAGTAGTTGATTCCTTTTTATTGTTAATCAGTATTCCATTCCACGATTTGTTTATCCATACATTCATTGGTAGGCATCTGGGTAGTTTCTAGTTTTTTTTGCTGTTATCAGCAAAGTGTCTATGATCATTCATGGATGAGTCTGTCTGAGTCCTAAGTTTTCAGTCCTCATAAACGCAGGTATATGTTTAACTTGAAAAAAAAAAAAACAAAAAAACTGCTAAGCTATTTTCTGAAGTGGTTGCACTATTTCGATTCCCACCAGTAGTCTATGAAAATTCCAGTTGCTGTACATCTTCAGCAACACTTGATAGGGTTAGTCATTTTAATTGTAGCCATTCTAACAGGAGTCTGGTGGTATGTCAAATACATATTTGGCATTTATAAAGTATTCAATTCCATGATTTGTTTATGCATCCACTCATTGATAGATATCTGGGTAGTTTCCAGTTTTTTGCTCTTACCAGTAAAGCATCGCTGAACATTCATGGATGATTCTTTCTGGGTCCTAAGTTTTTACTTCTCTTGAGTAAATACCCAAGAGGGAATGACTAGATCAAATAGTAGGTGTATGTTTAACTTTAAAAAAAAAAAAAGCAAAGCTGCTAAACTATTTTCTGAAGTGGTTGCACCATCTCAATTCCTACCAGTGGTCTATGAAAATTCCAGTTGCTGTGCATCTTCAGCAACACTTGATAAGGGTAGTCATTTTAATTGTAGCCATTCTAACAGGAGTCCCGTGGTGTGTCAAATACACATTTGGCATTTATAAAGGACTCCTTCATATAAACAAACAGAAATTGCAACTTAAGAGAAAAATGGGTGAACATGAAGGTGGCAAATGATATATATAGAATGACCAATAAATATATGAAAAGATGCTTATCTTTATTAGTATTCAGGGCAAAACAAAAGAAAACCACCAGGAGCGTTCTTTTTTTTTTTTTTTTTTTTTTTTGAGGCGGAGTCTCTTCTGTCGCCACAGACCTGGAGTGCAGTGGCGCAATCATCGGCTCACGCAAGCTCGCCTCCCGGGTCAGACCGCATTGCTCCTGCCTCGAGCTCCTGAGGTAGCTGGGATACAGGCGGCCCGCCCACTCATCGCCCCGCTATTTTGTTGTATTTTTTTTAGAGACAGACGGGACCTTTCAGCCGTGTTACCCCAGGATGGTCGTCGGATCTCCTGAACCCCGTCAGGATCCCTCTCTGTCTCTGGCTCCAGGGATTACAGGCTTGAGCCACCGCGCCCGGCCAGGAGCGTTTTCAAATGGGAAATAATTTTTTAAATCTAGCGTTTTAAATTGTTGACCAAGATGTAGAGAAATAGAGTGTAGCACAAAGTTCTGGCCTTGGTTAGGATTCATGGTCACCATTCTTCCAACTGGGACTTTAGTACTCACTATTCTTGATTCACCTCTATTTCTTCATACTCCAGATTTCCCCTACTTATGCCTGAACTCAAATATGTATTTAAAAAGAATCTTATTGTAATTTATTAAGCCTCTCCTGCCCTGTTTAGCAAGGTTTGTTAGAATATCTTGACTGCCATATTACCAAATGCATAGTTTATGTAATATATAAGAAACCACTAGCTAATCCTGTATATTTTTAATATAGATACATTTTCAAAAAGTGTACATCAACTTCAGGATAATGTTTTTCTAGGAAATGGGAAATGGCGTTAGGGAGGGGTGGAAACCATGTTTCAAATGTATTTATAATGTTTTACTTTTTAAAAACTAAAGTTAAATATGACAAAATGTTATAGTTTGATAAAACTGGATAATGAGTATATGGGTGGTTGCTATTTTCTCTTCCTGTCTCTAGGTTTGATATATTTCATTAAAATGGCATAATAGTGAAATAGGTTTCAAATAGAAATTGCTAATGTGAAAAACCTGTGATAGCCAGCATCTCTTTGCTTTCATGATAAAAGAAAGGAATTGTAATATTTTAAACAGTTATATAATCTATTTAACACAAATACAGGGAGATGGATTGTGCTGTTCAGGCCATTTTAGAGGCAGGGTGAGGTAGAAGGGATTCTGGTATTTTAAGGAGATAGTGTTCTGTCTTTACAGAAAGATTCAGGCTCATCTGAATTTTTCCATTGTCAAACTATGGAGATAATTTTTTTAGCACCCTCCTTATTTATGTCATCCTACACATTTCTATAATCAAATGATTTGCTGTTGATGCCACAGGCAAGGTGCCTCCTCCTGAACCCAGCCTGTGCTCCTGGAAGGCTCCTGGTGAGGCACATGCATACTGACACCTAGAGGAGAAGTGGAATTAGCCTTGGGAAGGGATAAGCAAGGGGAGGGCCAGACGAATGGGGTGAAAAATGACAAAATAGGTGACACAAGTACTTGTGGAGAGCAAGCATGATGCAGCACAGTCTATGGAAAGAAGGAAAGAAGAGGCAAGGGGAAGAAAAATGATTGACAGCAGATTCTTATGACCATGGAGAAACGGTAGTGTAGAATCAGAAAATTTAAAATGAAGCTCTTGTTCATCCCCTTACTCTGAAATCCTGAACGGGTCACGTAGCATTTCAGATCTCAGTTTTCTAACTTTTAAAATTTGCGATAATACTTACTTCACTTGAGAATAAAACAAGATAACGTGAAAGATGCCTTGTAAGTAGAAAATATCAAATAAATGTGTAAATATGAGCATAGGGAAGGAAGAGGGAAGGGAAGGAAGTTAAGACAAGACAGTAAAAGCAGGGAGCGCATGAGGAAAGAGTAATACAATCAAAGAACAATGGTTGTGGTTGATTTGCCTTTATCACGTCTAAGGAAGCGAGAAGCAGCAGTGAACCACCAGACTGTGGCACCACAGGCTTATTGGTGCTGATGGTGGCTTTCATATCTGCACCAGCAGATATTTTTTTTAAAAAGCCATGTACTAGCCTCTGTATAGATTATGTAAGCTTTCCAAGGTGTTTCAGGATATATATCTCTCTGAAAATGTGATCCTAGACTTTCCTTTGTATTATTTTTTATATTCATGTTTGCATAGCTTTCAAAACCAGATGGCAGGTTTCCTTATAAAAAACCATTTCTGCAATATATAACTTTTCTGACTGTGATGACTGTCCTGACATGGTGGGCACGATCCTGGCCAAGAATTAAGAATCTTAAATTTGGGCCGGGCATGGTGTCTCACGCCTGTAATCCCAACACTTTGGGAGGCCGAGGCTAGTGGATCACTAGCTCAGGAGATCGAGACCATCCTGGCTAACATGGTGAAACTTCATCTCTACTAAAAATACAAAAAATTAGCCAGGCATGGTGGCAGGCACCTGTAGTCCCAGCTACTTGGGAGCCTGAAGCAGGAGAATCGCTGGAACCTGGGAGGCAGAGGTTGCAGTGAGCTGAGATTGCGCCACTGCACTCCAGCCTGGGTGACAGAGCGAGACTCCGTCTCCAAAAATGAAAAAATAAAGAATCTTAAATTTTAGAATAGCAGTGAAGTTGTAGCTTCTTTCATTTAGGCATATGTTTGCTTTATTGTTTTAAAAATATTGTCAGCCTAGACTTTTAGTAGTCAGCTTTTATTACAGATCGATGTTGCTAATTTATAAATGTTCACATTTTTTGTCTGTAAGACTGAGTTGGCAGAATTATGGAATGGAATTAAAGTTTAAAAATTCACCTGCTTGGAGAATACACGTTGGTTCCCATGCATTAGAATCTATCTGGGAAGAAAGCCTTTTCTTCTTCTTCTTTCCTTTGAGCCATGGTCATTGTTAACCCCATCCACACAGCGGCCAGGCATCCTGAAACTGCGGAAAGGCACCTCGTTCACATACCCTTACCATGCCCTGGTGTGTTTCTTCCGGGTGTGTTGCCATGAGCTGTTCTTGTAGAGGTGTGTGAGCTTGTCCCCGACTGTGTTTGCCGTGTTTGTGATGTCTGCTGTATTGCCTCTCGGGGGAGATGTGAAGTGGGAAGGTGACCGGAGCCTGGGCCCATCTGATGAACTAGAAGGGTGAGTGGGTCTATATCACAGAACACAGACAGTGCTGTGTGCTTCCTTCGTGCTCACACTGAATGTTAACAACTGTTTCAGGATTCTCAGCTGTTTCTTCTGAAATCTGAAGAAAAGTGCTTTGTTCGTTTTTGTGTTTTTTTTTTTTTTTTTCCTTTTCTTTTTTTGAGACAGAGTCTCTGTCATTCAAGCTGAAGTGCAGTGGCACAATCTTAGTTCACTGCAACCTCCGCCTCCTGGATTCAAGCAATTCTCAAGCTTCAGCCTCCTGTGTAGCTGGGATTATAGGTGTGCACCACCACACCTGGCTACTTTTTAATATGTTGTATTTTTAGTAGAGATGGGTTTTCACCATGTTAGCCAGGCTAGTCTCGAACTACTGACTTCAGGTGATTCACCCACTTTGGACACCCAAAGTGCTGGGATTACAGGCGTGAGCCACCGTGCCTGGCCGCCTTGTTCTATTTCAGGCATTTCAGAAGCACTATTTAGTTATGGGTTTTGGGTTCTTGCTGTTGGTTGGTTTATTAAGGAATTTTGCTAGCTTCTGAAAAACATCTTGGTAAACCTATCTAGTTGCCATCAACCTGGATTAAATTTAGATTAATAATAGCAATAATAATGGTGATATTGGTAACAATAGAGATAATAGTAGCAGTGTGAAACCCTGTGCTAAACACGTTGACAAGGGTTTTTTTTCTTTTGACCTGCATCTATGATACGGGTGTTACAATCTCTGTTTTTCACATGATGGAACCTAGACCCAGAGAAATAAAGTGCCACGTAAAAATCACAGGGCTGGTTAAGTATTTGAGGCAGTTGGAGCCCCCAGTCTGACTTCTACGGCCATACCAGAAGTTAGCTTTTTGATAAGATACAAAGAAATCTTATTAGTAATATTTCAGAGACTGTGAGGCCTGCAAAAGCCACGATGTCATCCCCCCAAAAAAACGAAACAAAACAAAACAAAAAAACCCCCAGGGGCAGGCGCAATGGCTCACGCCTGTAGTCCCAGCTACTTAGGAGGCTGAGGCAGGAGGATTGCTTAAGCCCAGGAGTCCAAGGCTGCAGGGAGACATGATCATGCTACTGTACTCCAACCTGGGCAGTAGACTGAGATCCTGTCTCTTTTAAAAAGAAAAAAAAAAATGACCTCTCTCTAGGTGCTGCCTCTGACTCTTTCCTTTACCTTCTCTCCCCATTCTGTGCCTCCTGGTAGCTAGCTTGTGGTAAAGCCTCCATTTACTACATCATATCCAATTACATTCTGAGTAGCAAAGACCATTTAAAAACTTAAGGTTCACTCTTTCTACAGCTAGTGACGAATGGAAACTGCCTCTACAGGCCTCTGAAATATTCAGCAACTCTTTTTATATTTGTGTTTATGGTCTAGGCTTTTCACCTTTTATTATTATTATTATTGGATTCCTTTGTTCTTGAAAAGCAAAATTAAAAATTAGAACACACTATTTCCTTGTGGCAGTGTGTTATTACAGCTGCTTTAGTTTCAGGTTTTTTTCCTGTCCAAATGTGGTTTATTATTTTCTGCTAACATTTCAATTGTACCAGCATCCTAAGGCTATTATAAGAGAGGTTATCATTTTAGTATTAGAAAGAAAGAAATAAAATAACCCTTTAGACTATTTTTATGCTTGTGGATTTTGTTGTCATTTTTAATATTTCCCAAGTGTTTTCTGTATATTTTGTACTGTGCTTGGTAGATCATTTCTTTCAGAGTAACTAAGGTGGGGATTTAGGATTTCTAACTTTTAAATTTCTCTTTCTGTCCTTGAGTTTACAGCCTTTCTTTGGCACAGTTTCTTTGCTAAACATTGGCATTTCCCTTTCTAAAGGATTGGCCTCGTAGCACGGTTTAGATTAATGAGTGTGAAGGAGAGATGGATTGGGACCCTCTGTTTTTGACAAGGTATGTCGCCACGGGGGAGTCATGTCTTGTCTTTGCTTGTTGAAAGACCTGTGGTGGTCATTGAAATGCACCTCCCAGCATCCCCTCCAAGGGTCCAGGCTGATGGGATTGCAGATCGCCTCCAGCTGTCAGATTCTTGGGGAATTGCCTTAGCTGCAGGGAGCCTCCTTGCCCAAAGACATGCCCTTCCCAGGGCAGCCCACATCCGAAGACTGAATGTGGCAAGAATACAGAGGCTCTCCATGGGCCATTCTAATGGGCTGTCTGCTCCAGACCTCTGGCAAGGTAAAGGCTTCACTGGCCTGATTGTAGTTCGTTGGCTTCTCCCTCTGCCCAGTTTGCTGCCACTGTCTTCCATCCACAGGTGTTGATTCCCTTCAGATAACTTGCTTGCCAGCCCAACCTGCACAGGGACCTCTATATGGTCCCATCCAGCAGAAATGTTCTAGGGCCCTGTGTTGTGAGTGATGTCCTGGTCAGGAGTGAAATCACTTGATCATGGTAATAAGGAATCATGTCTTCCATATCTTTTCATATTTTTTAATCCATGACGCTCTGTTAGTATAAATGAAGTGAAAGGGATTGACAGTAAGAATTAGGTTTATAATTAATTGTTAGTGCTACATTCTTCCTAAATGGAATCACATCAAAAATTTTAAGTGTGTATCACTTTAATAATTTTTAAATCAGCTCTTTTGGGCTGGCTGGTGTTGCCTGGCTTGGGGAGTGTTATCCTTGGCAGAGTACCCCTTGACAGTGAAGTAGCCAAGGCAGTTGTTGCATTCAAGCCATTTTGACTTGTCTGTACTCGCCTCACTGTAGCTTAGATGTAGTCTAGAGCAGGTTACTGTTTCCGATAAAAACGGGCCAACACCTTCAACCTCTGAGACTTGGGATCATTAACTATGAAAAGTGAAGTGCCTGGCTTGAAGCCAGTGGAGGGACTCAGTGGAAATAAGACATCACCCTAGGAATCAGGTGGAGAGAGGCCTAAGACCCACTTTTCCTTAGATGTCTAGTGAATGGGGAAAATGTATACTAGGGTTAGATCTTTCGGGGCTAAGGAATTGGTACAAGGGAACCTCTTTAGAGAAAGGTTGAGATAGCAATGATTGAGCTGAACTATGATACTTTTAAGGAGCCCAGAAATCTTCCTGATTCTATGGCAGTTGGGCAGAGGATAACAGAGAGGTTCACTAATCTAGGGAAATAATACATTGAAATTGTTTGGGGTTTTATGTTAATTAAAATAAAATTATTGGATCTTAAGATACAGAGAAAAAGGCACTGAAAATTTTAGGGCTACTGTAATGAAAACCATCAGTGTGCCTGGAACTACACCCATTGCAAACTATTTTTACTGCTACTAATAACTCTCAGGTGGTTGGTGTACAGGTGACCTAGAAATCATTAAGATTTAGGGGGAGCCCTCCAGCCTGGGCAGCAGAGCAAGACTCCGTCTCAAAAAAAAAAAAAAAAAAGATTTAGGGGGAGAGGGAAGATTCTCTTTCTACTCTACTCTTTAGGTTCATAGAAAGCTCAATTTCCTGATTGATTTCAGCCTCTTCTGGCCTCTCCTAGCTCTACTGAGGAATTGATCATCAGTATAAAGTTAGTTATCGGACCTCTGTTATCCACCACTTTGCCTCATTCACTCCTTTGACTTGCACTAGATACTCCATGAAAGCCTAGCCTTGAATCGGTGCCCAATCTCTTTGTGCTTCCCGTTCCTGTAGCGGCTCAGATTTGCCACCTTAGCCAAGTCAAGGTTGGTGGCTCTCTCCTTTCTTATTTTTGGTCAGCTCACTGTACAAATTCCTTTTTTTCTGTTATTCTACACCATTTTTTCAGTCTCTGTTTTTCTAGTCTTTGTCAGAGTAAAAGCTATATTTTACTGAGAAAATCTAGGTGACTAGGTGTGGATTTTGTGCTTAGCTGGACTGCTGATTACCAGCCCATCAGTTTCTCTAGAATTTTGTTTCATCAGCTTTAAATATATTCTAAACTATGTCATCTCACGATAAAATAAACAGCTACCATTATTTGACTATCCATCTTTCTCTGGAAACTTACTGTCCTTTCAGCTACAGTTTATGAAATATACCTTCCAATTACTGCCCAACACAGGCAGTGGTGGTTAGTTCATTCTAACGGTTTCTGTTGAGGTCACAATTGATTTCCAAATTATAAAATTCAGTAGATTGGGGAAAACACTTATTATGCTGAATCTTTCTGCTTACTCTTTTATTTATTGAATTATAATGGGTTTCCAATAAGCTAAAGTGTACCATTTGATAACTTTTGACATAATTATACACACACTAAACCATCACCACAATCAAGATATACTCATCACCCCAAAACGTTTCCTTCTGCTCCTTCACTGTCCCTCTACTACCTCTTCTGCCCACTCTCCCTACCCACCAGGCCTAGGTAACTGGTGATCTGCTTTCTGTTACTGTAGGTTGGTTAGCATTTTCTAGATTTACGTTCAGTGAAATCCTATTGTATGTATTCTCTCTGGCTTCTTTCACGTAGCATACTTATTTTGAGATTCATGCATTTTGTAGCATGTTATCAATACTTCATTCCTTTTTGTTACTAAGTAGGGGGTTACATATTCTACAACATGTTTATTCATCCACCTCTTGTTGGCTATTTGGGTTGTTTCCAGGTTTTGGCTATTACAAATGAAGCTTCTAGAAATATTTGTGGACAAGTCTTTATATGGACATAGCTTTTATTTTTCTTGAGTAAATAGCTACAAATGGAATGTCTGCATGGTAGGTCTATGACTGTTTTTTTGCTTTTTTGAGACAGTCTTGCTGTGTTGCCCAGACTGGAGTGCAGCGGCACGATCTCAGCTCACTGCACCCTCCGCCTCCTGGGTTTAAGCAATTCTCTGCCTCAGCCCCACAAGGAGCTGAGATTACAGGTGCCCGCCAGCACGCCTGGGTAATTTTTTTTGTATTTTTAGTAGAGATGGGGTTTCACCAACTTGGTCAGGCTGGTCTGGATCTCCTGACCTCATGATCCACCTGCCTCGGCCTCCCAAAGTGCTGGGATTACAGGCATGAGCCACCGCACCCGGCCGTGACTAACTTTTAAAGAAACTATCAAACTGTTCAACTGGTTGTACCATGTTACATTTCCGCTAGCAGTGCCTAGGAGTGGAAGTTGCTCCTCATCTTTGCTGGCACTTATTACAGTCATTGTAATTTTAGCCATTCTAATAGGAGTGTAGTAGTATCTGATTATGATTTTAATTTGTCTTTTCTTTTCTTTTCTTTTGAGACAGAGTCTTGCTCTCTCGCCAAGGCTGGAGTGCAGTGGTGCAATCTCAGTTCACTGCAACCTCCACCTCCTGGGTTCAAGCAGTTCTCTCCCACCTCAGCCTCCCAAGTAGCTGGGATTACAGGTGCACGCCACCATGCCTGGGTGATTTTTGCATTTTTATTAAAGACAGGGTTTCACCATGTTAGCCAGGCTGGCCTAGAACTCCTGACCTCGGGTGATTCACCCACCTCGGCCTCTCAAAGTGTTGGCATTACAGGCATGAGCCACCGCTCCCTGCCTAATTTGTATTTTCTTAGTTGATAATGATGCTGAATATTATGTACTTATTTGCATTCATATAACTATTTGGCAAAGTATTCAAATATTTTGCCCATTTGTTTTCTTTCTTTCTTCTTTTTTTTTTTTTGGTCTTGCTCTTTTGCCTGGGCTGAAGTGAAGTGGCATGATCTTAGCTCACTGCATCCTTGACCTCCCAGGTCAAGTGATCCTCTCACTTAAGCCTCCCAAGTAGCTGGGATTACAGGCACTCATCACAATGCCAGCTAAGTTTGTTCATATTTTGTAAAGATAGGGTCTCACTATATTGTCCAGGCTGGCCTTGAACTCTTGGGCTCAAGCAGTCTGCCCACATTGGCCTCCCAAAGTGCTAGGATTAGAGGTGTGAGCTACTGCACCTGACCCTATTATCTTTTTATTGATTTTTGAAACTTCATGAATTTTGGATATGATTCTTTTGTGGGATGTGGGATTTGCAATATTTTCACTCAGCCTTTTTATTAGTGTTGTCCCTCAAAGAGCAGAAGTTCCTTAACTTTGATGAAACCCAATTAACCAATTTTTTTCTCTTATGGATTATGCTTTTGCTATTGTTTCTCAGACATCTTTCCTAACCCAAGGTCACAAAGATTTTTCTACTATGTTTTCTTGTAGAAGTTTTATAATTTCAGTTTTATATTTAGATTTATGATTCCTTTGAAGAATTTTATGGATGATCTGAGGTATGGATTGAAATTTTGTTTTGCATATTGATATCCAGTTGTTCCAGCATCATTTGTTGAAATGACCTTTCCTTCTGCACTGCAAAGTCTTTGTACCATTGTCTGGAATCAATTAACCATATATGTCTGGGGCTATTTCTGGACTCTCTATTCTGTTCCATGCATCTATTATTTGTCTATCTTGACACAATACTTCACTGTCTTTATCACAGTGGCTTTATAGTAAGTCTTGAAATCGGTTGAATTCTTGCAGCTTTGTTCTTTTTACAAAGTGATTTTAATTAGATTGTTTGCATTTGATGTTATTGTTGATATAGTTGGATTTAAATGATCCTTTTGCTATTTGTTTTCTATGAGTAACATTTGGTTTCTTTGTTCTCTTACTTTGTTTGGATTAATTGTATTTTTTATGACTCCATTTTATTTCCTTTGTCTTATGAGCCGTAACTTTTTGTTTTGTTATTGTAGCAGTTGCTTTAGGGTTTACAGTTATCGCAGTCTCACTTTGAGTGTTGTTACCCCACTCCTGTATAGGGTAAGAACAGCAGACTTCCCTTTTTCCCATCTTGGCCTTTGTGCCGTCACGTATTTTAATTCTTATGTATGCTGTCAACTCCTAAATATGTTATGATTATTTTTGCTTTGAGTAGTTGATCAGCCTTTAAAGAGATTTACATCATAAGAAAAGCCTTTTTCTCTGCTAGGTCCTTACCATCTTCAGTGTTCTTTGTCTGGGTTCCCAACTGATTTTTCCTTCTGCACAACCGAGGGCCTGCTTCTGCTAGTGATGAATTCTTTTGCATTTGTATGTCCGATAAAGCCTTCATCTTGCCTTTATTTTTGAGATATTTTCACGGGAAAGGAATTCTAGATTAATCGTTTTTTTAGTTTTATTTATTTATTTTTGAGATTGAGTCTTGCTCTGTCACTCAGGCTGGAGTACAATGGCGTGATCATGGCCCACTGCAGCCCCCAAGTCCTGGGCTCAAAGGATCCTCTTACTTCAGCCTCCTGAAGAGCTGGGACTACAGGTGTGCATCACCACACCCTGATAACTTTTAAAATTAAAAAAAAAAAAATTATAGAGAGATGGGGTCTCACCATGTTGTCCAGGATGGTTTTGAACTCCTGGCCTCAAGTGATTCTCCTTCCTCTGCCTCCCAGAGTGCTTGGATTACAGGTGTGAGCCACTGTGCCCCGGCCCTTTTCATTTTTTAGAGATGTTATTCCTATCTCTTCTCACTTGCACTGTTTCCTGTGAGAAATCTGCTCTCAACTTTGCTTTTGTCTTTGTTTTTCTGTACATAATGTGTCTCTTCTCTCTGACTGGTTTTACAATGTTTTCTTTGTCACTGATGTTAGGCAGTTTGGTTATGATGTACATAGTTAAAGTTTTCTTCAGATTTCTTAGGTTTGGAATTGGTTGAGCTTCTTGGATTTATGTTTTTCATGAGGTCTTGCAAATTTTGGTCAATTATTTCTTCAGATATTTTCTGTCACTCTCTTCCTTTAGGTGCTCCACTTGCATCTGTATGTGGGCACTTAAAACTTTTCCGCCACTGGTGCTCTGTTCATTTTTCTTTCATGATTTTTTTTTCTTCTGTATTGCATTTTGGATAATTAATATTGCTTTATCTTCAAATTTACCAATATTTCTTCTACACTGTCTTAATTTTCTGCTAACTCCATCCTGTGTATTTTTCATTTCATTCATTTGCTTCAGTTTGGATATTTTTAATATCATCCCTGTTTCAACTTAAAATGTTTAGTCTTTCCTCTAGCTTTTTGAACATAGCAAATATTATTATAATTTTAACTCATTTTTTTCCTACTAATTCTGACATCTGTCATTCCTTGGTGAATTGCTTTTGATTTTTCTGTTCTTTATGTATTTTGTTTCTATTTTGCATGCCTGGTAATTTACTGTAGGATATTGCCAAACATCGTTAATTTTACCTTCTGATGCATTGGATGTTTTTTACCTTCCTAATATCCACGAGCTTTGTTCTGGGATTACTTAGAAACACTTTGATCCTTTTAGGTCTTCTTTTTAAGCCTTATTAGGCAGGACCAGTATAGAGTTTAGTCTGGGGATAGTTTTGCCCAATACCTGTGCCAGACCTGTCTTAGCTCTGTAACTGATAACCCGTGAATTACGAGGCTTTTCCGCTTGGCTGTTGAGAACTGGCACTATTCCTGGTCCTGTGTGAGCTCCATCTTTATTCCCTCTAATCCTTTTGTGTGCTTTGTTCCCTGACCGCAGGTAGATTTTTCAACACACATGATCAGTGTTCGGTTGAATACTGAAGGGGTTCCTCTGCAGATCTCCAGAGTTCTCTGCACAGCTCTCTTCTCTCCTTTCCTCTGCCCTGAGAATTCTAGCTATCCTGCCTCGTCCAGACTCCCGGCTCTGTCTCCTCAAATCAAAGAGACTGTTGGGCTCTCCCGTGCTCTCCTTCCTTCCTGGAGCAATGTCAGGTCTCGCCCCTCCGGGGGGCCTGTGTCCTTGGTCACCTGGTGTCCCATGTTTTGAGTGGTGTTATTTTATATATTTGTCTGTTTTTTATTTTATTTTATTTTGTAGTTTTTCATATGGAGGGGTAAAACTGGTTTATTATTCTGTCCTGTCCAGATGTGGAAGTTTCTCTTTTTCATTTGAATCGTTTGGCTACTCCTTCTGGACCTTCCTTCCTGCAATTTTTATTACATCTCATTCCCCTATTCGCCTCCATTATATTCTTACGTCTCTGTCATCACTTACTCTGTGTGCCTTTTTTGGTCTTCTTTTCTGATGCAGCTTAATGTTTGTGACAGGAACTCTTTGAAAGGGTGGCTAGTGTTTTCCTTCTCAGAGAAGGATTTGACTGGGAGATGGATACAGTCCTGAAGATGCATTTTTAGATCTGGTTTACAAAACCAGAATTTTTTGAATTTTATTTTCTAGAACACATCAGTGAGTTATGCTTTCATGTATCTCTTAGGATGTCTAAAACACACTTATTTTAAGGTTTCAGATTGTTTCATAAAAATAATCTCATCTGAGGTAAGTTAATGTTTTTTTTTTTTTGAGACGGAGTCTCGCTCTGTCGCCCAGGCTGGAGTGCAGTGGCCGGATCTCAGCTCACTGCAAGCTCCGCCTCCCGGGTTCACGCCATTCTCCTGCCTCGGCCTCCCGAGTAGCTGGGACTACAGGTGCCCGCCACCTTGCCCGGCTAGCTTTTTGTATTTTTTTTAGTAGAGACGAGGTTTCACCATGTTACCCAGGATGGTCTTGATCTCCTGACCTCGTGATCCGCCCGTCTCGGCCTCCCAAAGTGCTGGGATTACAGGCTTGAGCCACCGCGCCCGGCCAGCAGTCAAATCTTAAAGCTCCAAAATGATCTCCTTTGACTCCATGTCTCACATACAGGTCAGGCTGATGCAAGAGGTGTGTTCCCATGGTTTTGGGCAGCTCTGCTCCTGTGGCTTTGCAGGGTATAGCCTCCTTCCTAGCTGCTTCCATGGGCTGGCGCTGAGTGTCTGCGGCTTTTCCAGGTGCCTGGTGCAAGCTGTTGTGGATCTACCATTCTGGGGTCTGGAGGACGGCGTCCCTCTTCTCACAGCTCCACTAAGTGGTGTCCCAGTAGGGACTCTGTGTGGGGGCGCCTACCCTACGTTTCCCTTCTGCACTGCCCTAGCAGAGGTTCTCCATGAGGACCCTGCCCCTACAGCAAACTTCTGCCTGGGCATCCAGGCATTTCCATGCATCTTCTGAAATCTAGGTGGAGGTTCCCAAATCTCAATTCTTGACTTCTGTGTACTCGCAGGCTCAACACCACATGGAAGCTGCTAAGGTTTGAGGCCTGCACCCCCTGAAGTCACGGCCCAAGCTCTGCGTTGACCCCAGTAATGACTGGGATGCAGGGGACCAAGTCCCTAGGCACACAGCATGGGGATCCTGGGCCTGGCCCATGAAACCACTTTTTGCCACTAGGCCTCCAGGCCTGTGATGAGAAGAGCTGCCACAAATACCTCTGACATGTCCCAGAGACATTTTCCTCATTGTCTTGGGGATTAACATTCTGCAGCCAGCTTGAATTTCTTCTCAGAAAGTGGGATTTTCTTTTCTATTGCATTGTCACGCTGCAGATTTTCCAAATTTTTATGCTCTGCTTTCCTTATAAAGCCAAATGCTTTAACAGCACCCAATTCACCTCTTGAATGCTTTGCTGCTTAGATATTTCTTCTGCCAGATCCCTAAATCGTGTCTCCCAAGTTCAAAGTTACACAGATCTCTAGAACAGAGACAAAATGCCGCCAGTGCCTTTGCTGAAACATAACAAGAGTTACCTTTGCCCCAGTTCCCAACAAGTTCCTCATCTCCATCTGAGACCACCTCAACCCGGACTTCATTGTCCATATCACTATCAGCTTTTGGTCAAAGCCATTCAACAAGTCTCTAGGGAATTTCAAACTTTCCCACATTTTTCTGCTTTCTTCTGAGCCCTCCAAACTATTCCAGCCTCTTCCTTTTACAGTTTCAAAGTCACTTACACATTTTTGGATGTGTTTTCAGCAGTGCCCCACTCTGCTGGCACCAATTTACTGTATTAGTTTGTTTTCACACTGCGGATAAAAACATACCTGAGACTGGGAGGAAAACTGGGCTTAATGGACTCACAGTTTCACGTGGCTGGGGAGGCCTCACAATCATGGCGGAAGGTGAAAGGCATATCTCACATGGTGGCAGATAAGAGAAGAGAGCTTGTGCAGGGAAATTCCTGTTTTTAAACCCATCAGATCTCATGAGACTTACTCACTATCAGGAGAACAACATGGGAAAACCTGCCCCTGTGACTCAGTTACCTCCCACTGGGTCCCTCCCACAACACGTGGGAATTCAAGATGAGATTTGGGTGGGGACACAGCCAAACCACATCGCCTTTTATCTTTCAACTTAGACTCTGCCGGTTAGGTTCTCTTTCTCTTTCTCTCTCTCTCTCTCTCTTTAAATCATGAATGTCACTGTTGTGTGTTAGGAGAACAAGGACACAGACCGTACCTTCTTGGTCTCATGAGTGTGCTTTGTGTTGGAAGCTGAGTTAATGTGGTGTTGCACTGTCTGCTCCAGTGGAGGGCAGCATGGGGCTGTGCTGTCCCACACACCTGGTTCTGATCCTGGCATTTACTCTCTTCTGTAAACCGAGATTAGATGTGTAAGCTGTCGCAGTCACATTTCCCTCATCTGCAAAGTGGGAATGAGAGTAATGATTGTGCAGTGTATATGCCAACCTCACATCAGCGTAAGTATGAAGTGAGAGGAGGCATGGGAAATGTTTAGCACAGTGCCCAGCACATAGTAAATGAACAGTAAATGTCAGTTACTCAGGAACACAATTTAGAAATGTTTATTTTTTCATATTTTATTAAAAAGTGAGATACTTCAGATTATGAGCTGAATTTCATGACATTCAGTGAAAAAAAATTACCCACTGAGTGTTTATGAGGTGCCAGGTACTGTGTTAGGTTTTTTACACACTGTTGCATGCTGAATTGTCACAGAAACTCTGTGAGATATTCTTATTTTTGACAAAACTGAAGCAGCGCGAGGTGAAGTAACGGGCCTGAAGTCACTCAGCTGCAAGTGATAAAGCTGAGATTTGCTTCTAGATCTGTGTTGGCTCTTAGATCCAGGCTGCCCCCCAACCGACCAGCTTTATGGAGGCTGGTGTGTGAGCCTTCTGTCTACAATGCCTCTCTGTGTAGCCTGCAGGGATCTGAAGATGGTTTCCTTCGAGAATGGGTTGATGAGAGGATCGAAGACCAAAGGGCTGTGCTGTGGCTTTCCCTGAGGCTGGGATGCTCTTGGACTGTCCCCTCTGCTGCTTGATAGAGAGCAGGGGAGTGATCACTTAACCTAGTGCCTCTGAACCCATACCCAGATTTCAGAATGAGGGGCCCATTAACTGGTGCCATACTCCATTTCTCATTTCCTTGTGAGGTAGAGAAACGATCGTATCATCTTACGATCCAAGCCCTAGTCAGAAGGATCCCTGTGTAGAGGAGTCCCAGGGAAACAGTGTGGAACTACACTTTCACACACTGGTCTTTCTGCCAAGCAGAAGAATAATAGCTGTGGGACCAGTTACGCCATTGCCAATGGTGGAGGAAATCGCCTGCCTTTTATTTTTCCCCTGTTGCTTTGTGTATGTCTTAGCAGGAGTCGTTGTGGCTGAAACAGTGTTAATATCTTCTGCTGTGTGCTTGGGAGGTCCCACACTGGAGGATTTTATTACCCTCTCTGAGAGGAAAGAGGTGGTATTTACCATTAACTTTGTAGTAGGAATGGTTTTATTCCACTTGGCACTCCGCAGCGCTGGACTCCAGGGTACATGGTTGTGTGGACACATAGGATATATATGGCACTGTTAAAGAGTCACAGTGGTGGCATTGCCAGGTTTGTAAGGCCCTAGGTAGAGATGAAGTGTAAGTCATGAATGACTTCATGCTGCGTGTGAGGTGGGCTTTGGAAACAGAATCAGTGTTTGTATTCCCACATGGATGCTTCAGGCTTTAAAAGTGCCTCTTCTTCCTATGATTGCCAGCCGCATTTACTGAGTCCAGAAGACACTCTTTTCTCCTCTTAGGGGAGAGACGAGATGCAAACAGCAAGGGTGAGGATGGCAGCCCTGGGAATCTTATCTGTGGGTTTTCAACTGTTGCTTTATCTAAGTGGGAGCTGTGTAAGAGGGTCGAGCTGGTATTCTTTTATCAGCAAAGCCCTGGATCTTTGTCTGGGACCTACAGTCTCATTGTATTCCTTTACCAGTTAGTTCTATGGCCTTGGACCCTGAGCTAATGTTAGTGCAAAATATTATACAACACCTATTGAGGGTGTTTTGGCAGTATTTATTAAAATCATAAAAGCCTTTACTCTTCATCTCAACAGGGTATTTAGTCACAGCATTGCTTTCAGTAGCAAAATACTGAATATACTCCAAGTGTGTGTCAGTAAGACTTCTTATATGAATGTGGGCCACACGCAGGAATCTTTGGCAGGAGTAAGAAAAGGATTGAGGTCGTGCTGTATGCCTTCATATGGAGAGGCCTCCAGACACATCATTCAGTGAAAAAAGTGTGGTGCCACGTAACGTGCACACTATGCTGCTCGTTGTATAAGAAAGGAGGGAAAATAGAAACAGATACTTGTACTGGCTTGCATCTGGCAGTAAAAAGGAAACCCTGAGAGTTTACTGTAAGGGTCCAGGAGATTGGGGTAAGATGGGAAAGGGAGGTAAGTGAGGCTTCTTCGTCATACCCTATTACATAATGAGATGGATTCTGTTACAGTATTTTGATTTTGAACCTTGTGAACGCATTACCTATTCAAAACAAAACAATGTCTAAAAGAACGCGGTTAGAACACTATTGAAACATCAGGAAAACACGGGCTCTATCGAAAGGTTATGGGTCTTCAACAGAAGCAGAAGAGATGGAATCATCAGGTGTCTTTGACGGTGGCGGCGGTGCGATTTCCCTTGGTTAGATTGTGGTTATCGAAGATGATCCCAGCTTTTTAAGAATTTATTCCCAGCCAGAGAGTCCCCTCCTTCCTTTTTCTTTCCACGTTCCTTTCCTTCCTTGGATACACGCTGTATAGCTGTTCAGAAAGTGTGAGTAGCAACACTTATGTTAGACCACTATATTCTACTATTTTTTTGTTTGTCAACTGAGGGAAAATCTATTTTAAAAATAATGCCAAACACCAGTGATTAATTGCATATTTGTTTAGTTAATTTAAAAAAAAATATTTGCTTTCATGAAGGGTACCCCTGGTATGGTGTAGAAAAATCACTAGTATATGCTCTAGTTTGGGCCAGGGATCTTTCAAAATTTAAATTCTACCGCCCGTGGAAGGCAGTTCTGATAGCAAAGTCCCACCTTTAAATGTAAACGGTATGGGAAACAGCAGAAGAATCTCTTTCATGAATCAATCAATCAGGGAAATGGAATGTGATGTTTCTTCAGAATGAGATCCATAACAAAGGTGGGATGGGATGGAATGACATCTACTTAAATGCTTACAGTATGTCAGACAGAGTGCTCAGCGCCTTCAGGGATTGGTGGGAAGAGACCACACACACACACACACACACACACACACACACACACACTCACACACACACACACCCTCCAAGTGTCCCTGGTTGGTCTTGCCAAAGGTGCCCCATCCCTGTGGCAGGTAGTGTCCTGCCAGAGTTGAGAAAGGCTTAGAATTCTTGCTCTACCTCTTCCATTTGGGCTCATGTCACTGTCCTGAAGGAATTTCTACTTAATTCTGAAGTTCCACTTGAGGGATTGCTTCTTGACTTTGGGCTCTCCTCATTCTTGAACAAACTCAGCATCCTCATTCAGAGGAGAAATTCGAGTCAGTGTCCAGACCTTCAAAGAGGATCGCTGCCTTTTGAGAAAACCTGGGCTCCCACAGGGTCTTTTCTTGAAACCACTGGGTGGTCTCCCTGGGTGGGACAGCAATCGTTCTCCCAGTGTAGAGAAAAGGCGGGCGGGGCTCCAAGAGGGTAAGTAAGACTTCACAGGAAAAAAGGTAGAAGGCTGAGGCTTGAACCCAGGTGTGGTTTTTTCCGAAAGTGTGCTTTCTTTTATGTGGCTCTAGGCTGAAAATTGAGGTGTAATTTTTGACAATTGCTGTCATCTCAGAGTTCTGAAGCCATTAAAAGAGCTCTGAGCTTCATCTGTGTGGTTTAGGAAATTAAGTTCCCCTTCCCCTCATAAAAGAAAGAAGGGAATAGAAAAAAAAAACACTTGGCATTATTTTCCGCTAGATATATAGTTCATATATACAGTTAATTATAGCCCCAATAAGAGGTTAGTCTTATGCAGAATGAATCCATATGATTTGGACATGCTTACTAAAAATTCTCCTCTATTAATATATAACACGAAATACATAATTTTTAGTAAATATTCTGACTTCTAATACTTGACATGTAAAGTAAGTCATACTCAACATAGTTTTGAGCTAGTTATCTGGCTTTTAATTGTATATTTTAATACAAGAAGCATGTCAAGATGCTTTTTCAGCTAGATATAATAATACCTACAGTAATTTTGGGATCATAGGGTGAAAAACAAGAAGAAAGTGTATTTTGGGGGTTATATCAAAGTATTCAAGAAATAATTTCACTACCAATGATTTTTTAAAAAAATCACTGTTAATGTATCAATGTAACAATTAATTAATTTATTTATTTGAGACTGAGCCTTACTCTGTCACTCAGGCTGGAGTGCAGTGGCTCAATCTTGGCTCACCGCAACCTCTACCTCCCAGGTTCAAGCAATTTTCATGCCTCAGCCTCCCGAGTAGCTGGTACTACAGGCATGTGCCACCACACCTGGGTAATTTTTGCATTTTTAGTAGAGATGGGGTTTCACCATGTTGGCAAGGCTGGTCTCGAACGCCTGATCTTAAGTAATCTGCCGGCCTCAGCCTCCCAAAGTACTGGGATTACAGGCATGAGCCACTGTGCCCAGCCCTCAATATAACAAATTTAAATTGTTAAAATGTATAAGAGAATATGGTATATTGGGAAAAAGTTCACATTAATATAATTTACTTTCAAATAATTACTATTTATGTTTGAAGTAGAGACACAGTCTACTCAAAAATAGTGCTTTGCAAATTTTGGCCTTTTTTTAGTTGACACACAATTGTACATATTTATGGGGTATAGAATGACATTTTAATACATGTATACAATGTGTGATGATGAAATTAGGGAAATTAGCATATCCATAATGATATTCTCTTCAATAAATGATGCTGGGCAAGTCCTATCTTCCTCACCGTATACAAACCCAACTCAAAATTGTTTAAAGACTTAAATGTAAGACCTGAAACCATAAAACTACTAGAAGAAAACATGGATGAATTGCTTCAGGACATTGGTCTAGGCAAAGGTTTTATGGATAAGACTTCAAAAGAACAGATTTTGACTTTTGTCTATTTATGGGAAAGAGGCAAATCTTAAGAACTGAAGAAGTTCTTAAAGTAGCAGAACAAAGGAAATGAATGGTGTATAGATTTGGCATTCTTTGTGGGATTGTATAGATTTTAAAAGGAAACTGAGCAGAGGATCTGAGGGGTAAAAGGATTAAAACTTCCTGATCTCATTAGACACAACTTTTACCAGTCTGTGTTTTCCGTTTTAGTTTCTATGGTGTTATCAATAGGTTCTGCTCCATTAAACTGTTAGTGTTTATCATCTCGGTGGATTCTGAAAAACATTGGCTAACTTCCCTGCTTTTCTTGCTTTGCTATGTGTAGTTTTCACTGTGGAGCAGTTACTTTCATTGTTGTCAAAAAAGACGCCTGCAGGATGCTTGAAGAGGAAGAAACTGAGGACTGTGGTGGCTGAGATCTTAAACCAAAAAAAGAGCAAGGGTTGATAAAACATATTTTATCTTAATAATTTGTTCAGCATTATAGAAATTTTCCATCCAAAGCTGTAATTGTTTTTTCTTATTATAGAAATGGTGAAGCAAAAGCCCTTCAGTGAAGGAAGGTTCCTGGAGAAGGGAAGAGCCATCACTTCACTTCTCAATTCTGTCCTTGAGTTGTGCTGACGCCATCAGCACCAGCAGCTCTAGTGGGTGTCTGTAAACAGGGACCTGTCTCTGTGGAGACCCAGCTTGCCATGAAACCATATGCAGTAGACTCTAACTGAGTTTAATAAACGTTGATTATGGAATAACTTTAATCAACAGTTGTAATTGTTTTGAGTGCTTATTAATGTCTTGAAGTGACTTCTTCTTGGACTAGGGGAACCTAAGGTATTACAGTTGTGAGAGATGAAGTTGTATAACTGAACTCTTCCGTATTTATTTAGCCTATCCAAAATGATTTTTTTTTTAACAGAACCTAAGGACATACTGAGAAAGTAAACTTGTGTAGAACTTACTTTACCGCTATGTTCCGAGCATTTAGGTAATGTTTAATTACATACAATTAATTACATTTAATTATATGAAATCATGATGTTAACCCTGAGTCCTGTTCCTGCTTTTGGTAAAATTCAGGCCAAATATCAAAAGCCAGGTACACAAAATATTTCGTTCCAAACTGTTCTCATAAAATGTTTTTTGCTTATCTGCGAAGAGTTATTAAAAAAAAGATAAAAATTATTTTGTCTGTCAGTCCTTCTGCACTCAGCTTACATGTCCCAAGGCGTCACACATTTCCGTTTGTTAGCAGGATTGTCTCTGGTGCTTTTTACAAAAATATTGATAGGGAATTGTTGGTCCTAAAGATGGGCAAGGATACAGGTATATAAATTCCTTCTTCTCAGAATACAATCCCAAATAAGCAGTGGCTCTGCATGTCCGAGCTGCCACACAGAAAAGTCGACTACTCTGGGGGACCTGGGGACATTTCTTCAATGGCCTGCAACAAGGCCACCTTTTTTTTCCCCCAGTTAGAAAAGTGTTGATGCGATCACAGCAATAAAAAGGAATGAACTGTTGATAGGTGCAACAACACAGGTGAATCTTAAAATAACCATGGTGAAAGAAGCCAGAAAAAAAGGAGTACATTCTATATGATTTCATTTTTATAAAATTCTAGGAAATGCAAACTCATGTATAGTGACAGAAGAAATCAGTGGTTGCCTGCGGATGTCGGGGGTCAGGAGAAGAGTGGGGCAGTGGGCGGGAGGTAGGATTACAAAGGGGCATGAGAAAACTGGGAGGTGATGGTTATGTTCATTATTTTGATTGTGGTGGCAGTATCATGGGTGCATACGTATGTCAGTATTTGTCACATTGTACATTTATATCTGTGCACTGTAATGTTTGTCTATTATACCACAGAGAAAATAAGAAGGGGAAATACTGTATGACTGTTGTAAACAGAAATCAGTTGACACTTGTCATAGACAGTAGGTAAGAAGGAAAATAAATGCAATTAAAACAAAACAAAGAAAAATCTGCCTTCTACTGTGGAATCTGGGGCATAGGAAAGCCCCCTGTGTTTGATAATTACACTCTTATCTAATGTTTGACTCTCAAAATATCTTTGTTGATGGGCAGGAAATTATGTTTTAACTGTCAAGAGCTGGGTTTTGGGGCCGAGTGCCGTGGCTCGTACATGTAATTCCAGCACTTTGGGAATTTGAGTCAGGAGGATTGCTTGAGGCCAGAAATTCAAGACCAGCCTGGTCAACACAGCGAGACTTCATCTCTAAAGTAAAAAAATTAGAGAAATTAGCTAGGCATGATGATGCGTGCTTGTAGTCCCAGCTACTCAGAGGCTGAGCCAAGAGGATTGCTTGAGCCCTGGAGTTTGCAGTTACAATGAACTATGATTGTGGTGCCACTGCACTCCAGCCTGGGTGACAGCGTGGGATCCTATCAAACAAAACAAAAAAACAGCAAGAGCAGGGGTTTTGGTGTTGGGCAGAGCAGACCTGGATTTGGCACAGTGGCCCAGTCATCTGCTAGCTGTGGGACTTGGGGCAAAACTGTTGCCTTTTTTTTTTTTTTTCCCTGAATCTATGAAATGGGTTGGTAGAAGCATAGTAAGTCTTCAATAGATGGAAGCCATTTTGTCATTATTTTATTTGCTTCACATTGTGATTTACACAAGATTTTTAAAATGTAGGTAGTTTGGGGTGAGAACATACAGTATTCTAAGTTCACGAGGGGCATGTCCATATTACCATGGAGAATCGAGTACTTTAGCAAAGCGTTGCCTAAAAAAAGAAGAGGTCAGCACGGGAAGGGGAAGGAGCACAGGGACAGGAACATAGGATTTGTCAAAATGCCCACTTTTTTCTATGTTCTTCTCAGTGGGCATCGAGTTCCTAGGTGACCCTCTGATATGGTTTCACTGCTTTTGGTGACCTCTGCTCTTTGCAGGCTTTAATTGTTTTAAATTCATTAGTCTTTTCCCTTGTTAAATAGTAAGGCCATTGCTTAAATTTCAGCACTTTTTCTCATAAGTGCTATATTTATGTTTGCTTATTTAGAAACTCATTCTGGCGTTTAGCATATGTACTTTTTATCATTCATCTGTAGGAAAAATGTTGGACTTTTAAAATGTTTTGCTTAAAATTGACTGATAGATTTTTTTTTTTTTTTTTTTTTTTTGAGACGGAAGGTCTCGCTTTGTCGCCAGGCTAGAGTGCAGTGCTGGATCTCCAGCTCACTGCCCAAGGCTCCGCCTCCCCGCGGTTCACGCCATTCTCTGCCTCAGCGCCTCCCGAGCTAGCTAGGGAAAAGCCACAGGCGCCGCCCAACCTCGCCCCGGCTTAGTTTTTTTTGTATTTTTTGTAGAGCACGGCGGTTTTACCGTGTTAGCCAGGATCGGGTCTCGATCTCCTGACCTCAGTCCGATCCGCCCGTCTCGGCCTCCCAAAGTGGTCGCATGGGATTACAGGCTTGAGCCACTGCACCCAGGCCGATTCTGATAGATTTGTGTAATCTCTGTTACTTTATTAGTTTATAACTTAAAAATCATATATATTATTTTGTATACTTATGGAAGTAAATTAGTTTGTTTCTTGTTTGTTTTTTAAATTGGTCATCATGATTGATTGTTTTAATTTTTATTGTTTGGAGGAATATTATTGTAAAAATATACTTTTTTCTAACTCTGAAAAATATTTGCTTCATTTTCAGTATATAGAAACTAACAGGAACTTACTTGCTTTCCATGCATCTTGCCAGTTTTTTCTTCTGCCAAGCTGGTGGCCAGGGGATTTGCAAGTGCATGTATGATTTGGTTTCAGAGCCGCGTCCTGGAATATACACAAAAGTGTTTTTTATATTGGAGAAGACAGCTCTCATGTTTTTTCATCTCTAATATAGTTTAAGATTTATTGCTCTCTTTCGCCCTAACATGTTGCAAATTAGTTTGTTTTTTGCTATTAATTTTACTCAGAATGTAGTAATATTTGTGTATTGTTTGTCATTAGTGGAAAGGGAAAATATTGATCACAAGGACAAGGCAGACGGCTATTTTAACACTACCTTATTTGTTTCTTTGGAATAACTTTGCCAGCGCTGGAGCATAGATGGGTAGCACTGCTAGCTTTTCCTTTTACACATCCTTCCTTTGAGATGGAGATAACGTTTCATGCGGAGAAATGGGCTGGAAGTTCTTGGCTGCGGGTGTGTGTCTGATATTGGTAATCATAATTTGGTCATATTCCATGTGATTCTATATAAGTTTCCCACATTTTGTTTACATTCTATATTTTCTAAGTCTTCTCTCCTCCCTTCTCAGGCAGCTCACTGCACACTTGCAGGCTATTTACATACTTCTATGGGGACAGCAGCATCATTGGTCTCTCTTCAGAATTCCCCTCTAGATTCTGTCTTTGTTATATCTCTCTAATAGGTCCCTGGAAAATAATACTCTATTATTCTATTGCGTTGTCTTGTCTTTGGAGATCCTGTCAACTTTTGTCTGTCTGGATTTGTACTTTTGTTGATTTTGTATTCGTTGATACGTTGCTTTGTAATTGCTTCTTATTATAAGTGTTGTCTGTTCTATTTGTCACTAGGAGTTGTAGTTTGTTTTCAGCTATTTACGGAACTAAAGACAAATGCATTAATCCATTTTTGTTCTTACTGCACTTAGTAGTAGGGTCCCAAATTCAGCAAGTATTTTATAATGCACTAAAACGCTGTTTAGTGTAAAAACACATAGGCCCATGATGCTTAATCCACACCTCCCTCTGATAGCCAGTGCCCCTGGACTGAGAGAAAAGTGGAAACACAAGGTTGCTGATTGAATTCTACCCACTTATCTATAGGCATTTCAGAAAAAGATCTGTTGTGTCTCTTTTTTTCTGTTCTATGTATCCATTGCTTTGTGAGTTCTTTTTTAAGTCACTATCTGAGTTTAGTATTTTTTTAAAGTAACTATTCTGCATTTAGCATTTTTTAAAGTCACTATATATATTTCTGAATCTGACCTTTTTAACTCACTGTCTGTTTAGTCTTGATATTTTTTTTTGTTCACTAATCTGATTTAATTTAAAAATATTACAGGCTCGTGCCTGTAGTCCCAGCACTTTAGGAGGCTGAGGTGGGTGGATCCCCTGGGGTCAGAAGTTCGAGACCAGCCTGGCCAACATGGTGAAACCCTGTCTCTACTAAAATACAAAATGAGCCGGGTGTGGTGGTGTGCCTGTAATCACAGCTACTTGGAAGGTTGAAATATATATATATTTTCTTTTTTTTCTTTTTTTTTTTCAGAGTATAAATTCTCCAAGGAAAAAAAGGGAAAGTTGGTTTGGACTGGGCATGTGAGCTCACTGCATGAGCAGTGAGGAAATGATGTAGATTGTTCAGGAAACCTATCTTGTTCTGCTCCCTTAGAAGGACACTTGCTGCTTGACCTTGGAGGGCAGTTCTGACTCAGGGTTCACCGCCCAGCCTCTTGTAACAGAATGAAGAGGAGTCCTTCTTGGTAGCTAAGAAATGTGAATAGACCATGGGTAAGGACATATATGTGGGGATGGGCTTGGAAAATGAGGATGAGCAGGCAGGGTGCATAAAGTGCAAGAGCTTGTGTTACCTCGGCTGGGAGACTGGAGGCCTGGCCTTCCCTTCTTACTCTTAGGTACTCTCTAGCTGCAGAGGCCTGGACTCCACAGGCTCCCAGATTCCTCTTCATCCTGCTGAGAAAGCCTCAGGAGAAAGCCTGGCACAGGGCTGGAGGCTTCGTGGACAGTTTTAAAATAGGTGAAGAGCTGTCCTAGAGGAGAGGGAGCACAGGGGTTGACATCAGGACTTGGGAGGAGAAGTTGTGAGGCCTGGGCTTAGGTGTCTGGAAACCCAGGGTTTTGTCACAACTCTGTTCATTAACAGCTATGTATCTTTAGGCAGGGTTCATCACCCCATGAGCCTTGGCCTTCTCATGGTTAAGATGGGTGCAGGGATGCACCCTCAGAGTTCTATTATGGGGATAGATTGAGAGGATTCCTCTAAAGTGCTTAGCAAAAGGGTCTGGCACACAGTGAACATTCAATAAAATTAACTGCTGATGTTGTTATACTGAAAATTTTCTAATGGTTAGAGCCATTTATCAACAGAGGGTCCCCTTAGTAGGAAATATTTAAACAGAAGTTGTTCTTGCGTGTCATAGAAACAATTTCTAACCAAATGTAATTTGTTACCTCTTTGACCTGTAGTCATGTCTGTGTCCGTGATTTTATACTGAGTGAGTGATTTTACAGGGAAAAGAAAAGTAAGAGTAATAAACAGGAAGAAAAGGAAAATCAGCTTAATAGACGTATATGCATCTCAACAGAAAACGTAAAATACCGGGCGTGAATATGAAATATTTAATCTCTCCTTGAGTAGGAGCTGACTTCAAATACCTCTGTGATGTTTTGATAGTTTTGTTTTTTAGAAAAGACTTGAATGGCTGCTCGGCTTCCTCCCAGCAATGCCTGGTGTCAGGAGGCTGGAGCTCAGAAAGCAAATCAGGGACGATCAGCTTACACATTAGTTGTCGCTTGGAATTGCACTTCCTTGCACGGTTTCCAATATCCTTGATGGGTTTTATGAGGTTGATTCACACAGTAATTGGCTGAATATTGTTATCTGAAACAGGTTTCAAAGTCATTATTGCACATTAATGAGGCTGCTGTTCTGCAATTAGATCAGCCGTGTTAGATATTCTTGAATGGAATGATAAAGTGAAAAGACACCTAAGTTGTAAATATGTTTCAGAGAGTCACAGTGATGGTAGGATGTGCTTTGAGTTTTGGGGAAACTGTACACATAAAATTAATTAATTAATTAATTTTGAGACAGAGTCTCACTCTGTTGCCCAGGCTGGAGTGAAGTGGCACGATCTCAGCCCACTGCAACCTCTGCCCCCCGGCTGGGTTCAAGCCATTCTTGGGCCTCAGCCTCCCGAGTAGCTGGGATGACAGGCGCCCTCCAACACACCTGGCTAATTTTGTATTTTAGTAGACATGGGATTTCACCATGTTGGCCAGGCTGGTCTCGAACTCCTGACCTCAGGTGATCCACCCACCTTGGCCTCCCAAAGTGCTAGGATTACAGGCATGAGCCACTGCGCCCAGCCATAACATTTAAGTTAAATATTTCGCAAGAGAGGGAAACGAAAGAAATGGAAGAAGAGACAACTGTATAGAAGAGATTCTGTGTAGACTTTGCTATTTGAATTTGAAGTTACTGTGACAGAGTTCTGCTCTGTGTTCTCAAATTCGAAGGTGTTTGGATGGCTGTAGTTAAAATTTGTAAACTGCCTGGCAGTCACTAACCACAGACATTTGCAAGTGCAGCTAATTTTCTGTTTTTTGAGTTCATATGGCATGGAGAAAGACCGAATATGTGTACTTTATCCTGCTCGTTCAGTTTTGCTGTTCTTTCTATCTCTTCTGTGTTTGCTTCCCTGCTCTCCCTTCCTTTTCCTCCCCACCCCTGCTCTTTCCCTCTCTTTACTTTTCCTCATTCCCTTCTGATTTTAAAGAGAACTTCCAAGAAACAATATAATTGATGACTCCCCTTTAAGGTTCTTATAGAGAATCAGGTGAGTGCTAAAATAACCAGAAAACAAAGAAGCTGATGGAGCAATGATAGTGGCAGACATCAGTTGAGTCCTTCCTGGATGCCAGCATCCCATAAAGCATGCTTTATATGCTTTCTTTCATTTAACCTTGCTAACAAGGTTCCAAGGTAGATGCTATTATAACCCGTGTTGTACAGAACCGGAGAAAGGTAATTCAGATCAAATAGCTAGACAGTGCTAGTGAAACTTGCCAAGTCTTTCTGACAACAGTTAACTAATAAGCTATGCTCCCCAAATAGTAAATTGCATGATTTTGAAGTTGCTAAAATGCATTTCAAATAAATCATTCTGCCTAACATAGAATGAAAGAACTGAAATAAAATGAAACAAATACATAGCAAGCAAAACTTTATTTGTTCCGTAGTTACCTCTATGGAAGGGCTATGCCCCATGTGTGTTCTCTCCCTGTGGTAAAGTGTGTTTAATTAAAGCATGAAATTAGATTGCTAATTTGAACAGTCAGTAAAACATTTTATTACACATTTAAGCGACTGTGGCATATATGTGTTTTATGTGTGGAACATGGCCTTCTAAATGGCTTCTAGCATTTTACTTTATTCTTCTTCCCTAAGTCGTAGTGTCTTCACCATTGCTTTCAGGATCCTTAGACTGAGTGATTATGATGTGACTGGTTTTCAGGCTGAGTTGGTTGTTTTCTTTTAGGGAGGTATTTTGAGGACAGTACTGAGTCACGTCCCCAAATACTCCACACTTGCCTCCCGCTGGGCTGACTCAGGCTGCTGTGTCTTTTCACATTAGTAAATGGAGCGCCCCGTCCAGAACCATCACTGGGACAGCTATGGGCCGTGACCGTGCCAGGAAGGAATTCACCACTCCTTGCCCCTGTGAAGTTTAGAAGATTTTACGTGGGCCAAGAGGGAGAAGAAGCTTGATAGTTAAAAGTATCTTTTAAAATGAAATTTCCTTCCTTACCTTTTGTCAAAATTTAAAATTGGCTCTTTTGGGAAAACCTTGTAAACAGGTACATGAGCAGTTTCTGGTTTTAAAGGATCATTATTGACTTGCTTATCAAATATTTCTTGAAGTCCTTCTAAGGCTCTATCAAAGTGAGTAAGCATTGCTCCTGCTTTTGAAAATATCACAGCACACACAGACGTATAAACAAATGATTACAGTACCATGTGGTAAGTATTCATAACGGGGTACTGTGGGCAGAATGTGTGGGGAAGAGACGGGTTAGAGAAGGTGGTGCCAGGCCTTTCCCTGGTTACATTCAGGATGGAATATTAATGCGATAGGTGTTTGAAATGTGCATCCCAGAGTTAGTTAGGTTCTTGTTTGCAAGGAGAGATGTAGTTTCTCTTTGCTTTTCCTATATTAGCATGACTCTATTTCCAGTCTGCCCTTCTCTCTGGTAGTTGATCTCTCTAGCCTCTACACACACTTAACATGGTTCAGTGTTGTTGATCTAAGTTGGTGAATCTGTAATAGCATGACCCAAGGCAGTACTAGTAATAAATATGCCATTTATATAATTAGTGTCTTTTGTGTGCAAGGCACTGTGCTGGACAGAGGAAGTTAGGAAAACGGATGAAACATACCTTCTCCCTGTGAAAACTTGTAGCTCTGTGTACTAGGGCAGAGAATATTGTGTCGTTAGAACATAGTCATGCATAGAAATGCATTTTGTGAGCATGAGCTTTGTGAGACGAGAAAAGTGAACTGTGTCTATCAGTTGGATCGGCAGGGGCTTCCTAAAGGAGGCGGTCTTTGAACTGGGCCCTAAGTGGTCATTCTCAGACGTGTGACTAGTAATTACTTGGAGAGGTTATTTAAAATGTCTGTTCATAGAGCATCAGAATCTGGAGGTCTGGGATGGAGACCAAGATATGAATATTAAACAAATACCCTAGATAATTCTTGTGAATGGCCCAATTCAGAGCATACTTTGAAAAGTCTATAGCATAGGTTGAATATTTTCCCAATTTTTTGGGGATATAATTGAAGTGTAATGAACTGCACATATTTAAAGTATACAATTTGATCAATTATTGACATATGTTTACACCAGTGAAACCATCACCACAATCAAGATGATAAATGTTTTCATTCCCAGCTGTTTCTCATGCCCTTTTGTAATCTGTTCTTCCCCTTGTTCCTGTCTTCAGGCAATGACTGATCTACCTGCTGTCATTATAGATTAGTTTGGATTTTCTACTATTTTATATGAGTGGAATTGTACAGTGTGTATTCATTATACCTGGCTTCTTTCACTCAGCATATAATGATTTTGAGATTTATCCATGTTGTGTGTAGTGTGTATCAATTTATTCCTTTTTATCTGTTTGTTGTTTCATTGTAGTGTTTCATTGTAAAATTTTTTTTTTTTTTTTTTTTTTGAGACGGAGTCTCGCTCTGCCGCCCAGGCTGGAGTGCAGTGGCCGGATCTCAGCTCACTGCAAGCTCTGCCTCCTGGGTTTACGCCATTCTCCTGCCTCAGGCTCCCAACCAGCTGGGACTACAGGCGCCCGCCACGTCGCCCGGCTAGTGTTTTGTATTTTTTAGTAGAGACGGGGTTTCACCGTGTTAGCCAGGATGGTCTCGATCTCCT
>NW_016807906.1:515334-520041 GCF_001698545.2 Rhinopithecus bieti
CTTTATTTTAATTAGATTGATGGGTTGTTGACAATAAAATTTTTATCCATGTGTCCTGTGCACTTGTCTTAATATTTTCCTGGGATAAGTTTATAAAAGTGGAATTACTGTGTTTTCTCCCAAGGTTTATGATGCATATTCATAGGCACACTAGAAAAAAGTACCTGCAGTATTTGAAAGTGTTGATTTTTCCACACCCTTACCAATACTGAACATTATCAGTCTCTTTACTCTTTACATGTAACAGGAAAAAATGTACACTGGAGTTTTGTTGTTATTGTTTTTTAGAAGTGGGGGGTCTCACTGTGTTGCCCAGGCTGGACTTGAGCTCCTGGCCTCAAATGATCCTCCCACCTCAACCTCCTAAGTAGCAGGGACTACAGGCATGTGCCACAGTATCAAGCTTATACTGGTGGTGGTATAATTCCCTTTCTTTTTTTCTGGTCACTAGTGTCACTGAGCATGTTCCCAGAAGCTATTGACTCAGTCCATTTTCTTTCTTAGTTTTATTTCTGTTTTGAGACGGAGTCTTGCTCTGTTGCCTAGGCTGGAGTGCAATGGCACAATCTTTGCTCCTTGCAACCTCCATCTCCCGGGTTCGAGTGATTCTCCTCCCTCAGCCTTCCGAGTAACTGGGACTATAGGTGTGCACCACCACAACTGGCTAATTTTTATATTTTTAGTAGAGACAGGGTTTCATCATTTTGGCCAGGCTGCTCTCGAACTCTTGACCTCAAGTGATCTGCCTGCCTTGGCCTCCCAAAGTGTTGGGATTACAGGCCTGAGCCACTGAGCCCAGCCACTCAATCCATTTTCTGATGAGACTAGGAAGGATGCTAGAATATATTCTGTAAGTTTTATTTTTATTTTTTCACTCCAAATGATAACTTATTCTCATCTTTGTTGAAGTCCTCTGTGTATCCCTCCCTGTCAGTGTCTTCGCTCCTTCCCTCTCTCCCTCCCTTCTATGAGCAATCACATTCTGAATTTTGTGTTATTACCTTTATTTTCATTATAGTTTTACTATTTATACAGTAAAACAAGTTAACTTTCATGTGCTTTTATATTTTAACAAATGAACTCACAGTATAGATCCTTTCATGACTTTCGGTTTTCACGCATTTGTGTGAAGTTCATCTGTGTTGTCATAGGTAGAGTTTTAGTCCGTTTGTTTTTTGCAGCTATTGGATGAATGTTCCATAGTTCATTCATCCATTCTTTAATGAATATTTGCTTGGTTACAATTTTCTTTTTGCTATTACAAATGCTACTGCTGAATATTCTTGTACATCTGAATGTATAGGTATAAGAGTTTCACTGAGCTATATTTTACATAGCAGTAAAATTGCTAGAAGTCAATACTTACGAGCATCTTTGGGTATCATCAAATTGATTCCCAAAGTGGTTGGCCCAATTTACATTGTCTTAAGCCTTTCTAAAGTTCCCTGGTGCTTTACATCCTCTTTAACACTTAACCTTGTTCAACTTATTTTGGCAGTCTGATAAGCTGAAAATAGTATCTCTAGCTGAACTTGATGGTGCCCCTGTAGTCCTAGCTACTCAAGAGGCTGAAGCTTGAGGATCACTTGAGCCCAGGAGATCAAGGCTGCACTGAGCCATGATCCCCCCACTTCACTCCAGCCTGTGTGGTAGAGTGAGACTCTCTCTCAAAAATTAAGTAAATAAATAATAAATTAAATCAAATGGTATATTGTGGTTTTTATTTGCATTTACCTGGTTACTGTTAAGTTTGAACACATTTTTATTTATTTATTTGACATTTATAGTTTTTCTTTTGTTCATTTTTTGGGTGAGGCTCATTTCTGTCTTCTAAAATTGATTGGCAGGAATTCTACATTTATGTCGCTTACTACTCATTTGTCATTTCTGTGTGTTTCAATTATATTCTTTAGGTTTGTGGCTTTTCTTTTCTGTTCTTTCCTTAAGTTGCTCTTTCATAAATGGAATATATATATATATATACACACACACACACATTTCTTTTTTTGAGTAGCTTTAGGTTTCTTTATATAACATCATTCTCCAAAAAAGTAATTTCGCCCGAGATTGTGCGTGGGTGTAAGTTGGCAAGTTTTATGAAGATAACCCTTTCGCTTGTCATGCTTGATTCTGGTAGTTTAAGTCTCTCATGTTATTGCCTTATCATTCATATTTTCAGCATTGGGATTCTAAATATTTAATGACTTCCAAGCATTTACCCTCTCTTTCCTAGTGTTCTGTCAGATTTAGTCCCACCCTCGGTGACAGTTTCCCTTGGCTGGGAAGTCGTACTCTAGGATGTGCTTGTTTGACTAGGAAATGTAGCTCAGAGCTTGCCTGGGAGTCCAGTGATGTCATTGTCACTGAATTGGATTTATTTCCTCCTATGTTTTTTAGTTTTCCCTAATCCTGCTTCTCATCCACACCACCCCTCCAGTATTTCCATTACTGTAATAAAAATAAAGGCTTTGGCGCCTTGTCTTAAGCTATGGTATATGTCTACATTTCTGATGTTTTAGCAACTGTCGTGATACGTCTGTGGCATGCTTTCTAGGTATAAGAAACATCTGGAAAGCTGAGAGTCTGTCCTGTATGTTCATTTCAACGTCTAAGGTCTTGTATGCTTGCCAGGTATATGAAGCAATTTCCATTTAACTTTCCAGATTTTCCCTCATCAATGCGGACTTAATTTTCCATTTTCAACTGTTATCCTTTTTCCCGTTGTCTTCTCCCATTCCTGAAACAGCAACACCAATAACACAGTCTAACCATTAGCTTTTTACACGTAGAAGCTGTTGGGACAGTTTGTGAGTGAGCAAATAAAAGGTGTGGATTGAAAAGAAATGGAATTTGGCAAGTTGATATTGATGCAAGTGGTCCCTTCTTTTATCAGACTGTAGTATTGTTCCAAGTTCTTCACCCCTCCCTGTATCTGTGCACTTGGTCCCGTGACTTTGAAGCACTGTCCGCTATGGGAAGAATATACTTCTCTGCCCTGCTGATTTGGAGCTTGACCCTGTAACTTTTTTGGCTAAAGGGAAATTAGCAGATGTGACAGGAAAAGAGGCTTGAAATGTACTTAGCGGTTGCTTTTGCCCTTTTTAGCTTCTGCCGTTATGAGGTGAACATGCCCTATGTAGCTTGCTGGTTCCAGAACAGTAAGAAGCATGTGGAGTGGACCTGAACCACCCTCAGGGCCTGAATCTCAGCCAGTCTGGACCAGCTGAGCCCCAGCGCCGCAGATGGGTGGTGGTTGTTGCATGGCACTGCGATTTTGTAGTGGTTTGTTGATCAGCTGTAGCTGCTGATACAACATACATTGTGGTTGTCATATTGTTTTTCAGCTTACCAAGGGCTCATAGAATGCTTAAGATCTCTCTTCCAATATCATTCACAGAAAATTCAGCTCATTTATTTCTCTCAAGTATTTCCTCTTCACCCCCCTTTCTAACTTAGCAGGAAAGATATTTGGAAAGAACTTGACTTTTTTACTTTCCTCGCTCTGCAGAGAAGCCACTGAAATAGTTTCTCAGTATTTTAGTGGGTTGTGGTGGTGGTTCTGAAAACCAGACAGGGATTGGGGGTGGGATTTATCTGGAATGGCCTCTATATGGAAGGTTTTTGAAAAGCTACTGATATATGGAAGATCCTTGTGTGTGTGTGTGTGTGTGTGTGTGTGTGCACGCATGCACGTGCATGTGTTTGCAATATAACCTTTTAAAAATTTTAGTGCAGGCCAGGCGTGGTGGCTCACACCTGTATTCCCAGCACTTCGAGAGGCCGAGGTGGGCAGATCATGAGGTCAGGAGTTCGAGACCAGCCTGACCAACATGGTGAAACCCCATCTCTACTAAAATACAAAATTAGCTGGGTGTGGAGGCCGGTGCCTGTAATCCCAGCTACTTGGGAGGCTGAGGCAGGAGAATCGCTTGAACCTGGGAGGTGGAGGTTGCAGTGAGCCGAGACTGCACCATTGCACTCCAGCCTGGGTGACAAAGTGTGACTCTGTCTCAAGAAAAAAGAAAAGAAAAGAAAAAGAAAAAAATCTTAGTGCCATGTGTCTAAATTTAATCAGTCTCAGGTCGAAGACTCTGGAATCAGTGGATTGTAAGCTTCATAAGGGCAGGGAATTTTTTGGTTTTGATCACTGTGGTATTTCTAGTTGCTAGAACAATGCCTAGCACATAGAAGACACTCAATAGTCATATATAAATTAGATGGATGGGTGTGTGGGTGGGTGGACCCCCCACTCCTCATCCCAATGTTTGTTATTCTTTCTTCAGGCTCATGGAAACAGTAAAATGTGGGGGGAAACTGACCTAATTTTTGAAGCTTCCTCATGACTCTTTCTGCCCTCAGCTGTTCAGTACAATTCCCAGTTTCTAAGGATGGTGCAGTGGGAAGCACATGGGCCTCAGGGTGAAGACCCGGCTCCAGTCAGGCCTGGCCACCAGCTGGGCTGGAGATCTTGGGCAAGGCCTGTGGGTCTCAGTTTCTTTATCTGTAAGATGAGGGGCCTAAATTATATAATTTTCAGATTTCCTTTTAGCTCTCAAATCTTAAACAGCCTAGAGGTTCTTAATATCAATAAAACCCATAGAGGATTGTGTTTTGTTGTATAGCACCACATAGAAAATTGCACAGCAGCAGGACTTGGGTATATATGGTTGGTTAATCAGGGTTTTTCCTCCTCTTAAAGAAATTCTT
>NW_016807906.1:520452-594836 GCF_001698545.2 Rhinopithecus bieti
CCGTTAAAAAAAAAAAAAAAAAAAAAGAGAGAGAAAAGAGGATGCTCATATAATTGGATTTTATTTAAGCTATTTATGAAACTCTTGCTTCATGGGATCACTGCAGCTTTGCAGGCAGGTAGTCATGTGCTCTCAATGGCTCAATTTTATTTTCTTCCTTGCAAAAAGGCAATTTAGAAGTTTAGGAATTATTTATGGTACTGTGGGGATAAACACAATCTGCTAAGTTGTTTTTCTTGTATCATTTTTTTTTTTCAAGGTTCATTCCTGTATTTTAGGCTGGAAGCAATGTCTTCATGAAATGGCCATGTTGTTATGTCCATGGACAAAATGAGTTAATGTCAGTAGGCAAAATTTATCCCAGGTAATGTCGCTAGGCAAAATTTATGCCAGGTTTTAAAACTGTGATTCTTAATTGGTATAATTCAAGAGTTGGATATTACTGGGTGATTCTCAGAAATAAAGACTTGGTAATCACCTAAGTATGGCAAATGATGGTCCAAAAAAGTTTGAGGTTTCTTTACTGGAGGGTGTCTCCAAGCTAGGAAGAACTAGCTCTGTTTGAGGGAGGGAGTATGCAGTATTTCCCAGACTTCTTTGACCACAAAATCCCTTCATGAAAAGATTTCTTCTATGGATCCTGTCCCAAGAAGTACACATGGGGACATGCTCATCCATTGGCTGCTGGGATTGACAGTAAACTAGGAGGCTGATAGAAATGTTTTCTGGGGAAGCAGGGACAAACTACAGTAAGATACTCTTTAAAAATTTTACCTTGAGTCATGCCTTCAATACAAAGGGAAGTAGCTGATACTAACATAAGTAATTCAGAACATTCATTTATCATTTTAGATTATTTGTCTGTGGAGCCCTGGAAATTGAGGGCTTGTGGGCCTCAAAGGCATTAGCAAGAAAAAAGCTCTCAAAATCCATTATGTGTATTTGATACTTCGTGTAGTAGAATCAGCCTTCCCTCTTTTCTTCCATCCCTGAAGCAAACCTTTAAGTATCTGTGTGGTAGGAACCATACCCAGGTGCTATGGATGTCGAGGTGGTTTCTGCCTTTGGGGAACTTCCAGTCCGGTGGTAGAGGCTGATGGGTAAGCTGTTCTGTCCAAGGTGCTATGGTAACAGTTGAAGGAGGAAACGGTTCCCTGAGAGCTTGTGCAAAGCTTCATACTTGGATGTGATGCTTGAGCTGACAGATGAAGTCTGAGTAGTTTAGATGACAGGGGCTGAGGGAAGAGGAGGTTTTTAAAGTACATTTTATTGTGTATATTTAAGGTATACAACATGATGTTATAAGATACATATATATAGTAATATGGTTACTCTAGGGGAACAAATTAACATAGCCATCATCTCACTTAGTCACCCATTTCCCCCGCTGTGTCATGAGCAGCTGTTGGCTACTCATTTGCTTGCGCAGAGATACAGGGAGTGAGAGGCAGCAGTGTGTGTCTGGGAAGACTGACTCATGGATCGCTGGATTATACCAGGAAACATGTTAGTTAGGTGGAGGAGGTTGGAACCTAGATAGGGTCAGTTCCGGAAGGGCTATGAATGCAAAATCAAAGACCTTACATCTCATCCTTCTGGTAGTAGTGAGGCATTGAAATATTGAAAGTAGGAAAATAATGTGACCAGATTGATATTTGGGAATCTGGCATTACTGTGGAGTGTGAGTGGAAGAAATGCAAGTTCAAAGACAAGGAGAACAGGAGAATTGTCTAGGCTCTGAATGATGAGGGCAGGAGCTGAAGCAGCAGAAGCAGCAGGCAGAGAGGGGGCCAGATTGTGTGCCTTTTAAGAGTTATCACCAGGCTTTATGTGCAAGGGGACCACCTTCTTGGCATGAGGAAAAGGTCGTGGATTGAAGGAGCAGATTAGTTCTGATTGCAGCTTTCCTAAGCATAATTGACACACAGAACCTTTGAGCAATACTCTGCCACTGGCACACCCTCCAGAGAATTGTAGGTGAATTCCACAGGACGCTTTTTACCCCCATTCTCTACCTTAAGCTACCTAAATCATAATCACTAGCATAACCTCTTCCTCATCATGGAGGCATTTTTAAAGAACATTATCCAGAGAAGTACAATCTGTTAGGTGAAGGCTCTTGTTACCTAAGAAGGCAAAATGTACAAATGCTACTCATCCTCCCTACCTTATCCTCTATAAACATTTACTGAGGATAAACATTTATTGAGGATAAAGTAGGGAGGATGAGTAGCATTTGTAAGAAAGGTAGATGCTCAGCAAGTGAAGATGAACAAGGCAGAACTACCTTCAAGGGGTGAATGGTCTGATGAGGGACGCAGTCTCACAAATAGCGCCATAAGCAGATACGTGATCATGCTTGGAGGCAAGTGGCCTGCAGAATCAGGGAGGTTATCCCAGAAGAATTACCTGGAAGAGTGGTTCTTTTACCTTCATCTTGAAGAATGCATAGGCCTTTGCCAGGACAATAGGAAGGCAGGGCCTTCTAGGCAGAGGGGATAGCACATTCAAAGATACAGAGTTTCGAAAGATCCAGAATGTTCATTTGAGGACAGAGCATCGCAGTGTGGCTGGGGTAGCCTAGGTGACAATGAAAGTGCTGGTGGGAGGTAGATCCAGAGAAGTCTGGAGTGTGAGGCTTTGTACGCAAAGCTAAAGGAGTATGGACTGTGCTGTTGTTATTGCAGCCAGTAGAGACTTATTTGGGAAGGGAAGGGAGTGAGAAAGTGGAAGAAGGGAGTCCGCCTCTTCATGTGTTGTATACAATTATTTTATAAGTCATGCATTTCTTTGGGGTGCGAGTGTTCCTGTGAGTGTGTACACTCTTCCTCCCACTGCTTTCATGTCTGTGTTTCTGCCCTTCAAGTTTTTTAAATGCAAATACAAATATATATTATTTTTCTTTCTCCTTAAAAACAAAAGCAGCATACAATATTTTTTACTTTTTTTTTCACTTGCAGTGTATTTTAGAGATGTTTGAACGTTAGAAAGCCTTCCCATTTCTATTCACAGCTGCATGGTATTTCATTGTGTGTATGAACCATCATGTATTTAATCAGTGCTCCCTTGATAGGCATTTTGTGTGTTTCCATCTTTTGCTATTAAAAACAATGTTTCAGTGAATAACTGTGTACATGTGTCACATTTTGCATGTAGTACATCTATAGGATTTATTTCTTGAAGTGGAATTGCTAAATCACACAGTATATGCATTTAGAATTCTTATAGACATCATGCCTATTAAGTAGACCTGGGGTGAAGCAGTCATATCTGATAGGCGGATTGAATGGGGGTAAGCTGTGAGCAAAGTGGAGGATGGTGCTGTGTTAGCCTTGGTGACTCATGATGCCCTTTCACAAGATGGAGACAGAGGAGCTATGTAGGTTGCACCCTCGCTTTCGACCTCTTAAGCCTGAAGTGTCTGTAAGACATCTAGGTAGAAATATCTAGGAGATAGTTGCAAGTGAAAGATAGGAGAGTGTAAGAGAGCTCTGTAGGAGATTTTGAATTCATCAGTGAAGTTAAAAGTCACTGGCCAGGCGCCATGGCTCATGCCTGTAATCCCAGCGTTTTGGGAGGCAGAGTCGGGTGGATCACTTGAGGTCGGGAGTTCCAGACCAACCTGGCCAACATGGTGAAACCCCGTCTTTACTAAAAATGCAAAAATTATCCGGGTGTGTTGGTGGGCACCTGTAATCCCAGCTACTCAGGAGGCTGAGGCAGGAGAATGGCTTGAACCTGGGAGGTGGAGGTTGCAACGAGCCAAGACTGTGCCACTGCACTCCAGCCCAGCTGACAGAGTGAGTAAGACTCCATCTCAAAAAAAAAAAAAAAAAAAGGAAAAGCCATAGACTTAAGATTTTATCTATATATGAAAATTATCATAAGAAAAGAAGAGAAAGGCCAAAAAGTATAAGGTTTCAGAAAAATAAACATTCTCCTGGGTTCCTTTATCTATTAAATTTACTGGAATTTATTTGCATAAGGCAAGAGTTTTCCTGTGGTTCAGGTCTTTATTTGACTTATTCATTCATTGTTCGTGCATTCATTCATTTCAATATTTGCTGAATACCTGGTAGTACAGATTGTATGCCTCTCATATTAAATGCTTGGGACAAGAAATGTTTTGGGTTTTGGATTGTGTGTGTGTGTGTGTGTATTTTGGAATATTTGTGTTATACTTACTGATTTAGCATTCTTAATCTGAAAACTCGAAATCAGAAATGTTCCAATGAACATTTCCTTTGAGCATCGTGTGGGCCCCCAAAAAGTTTTGGATTTTGAAGCATTTAAGATTTCAAATTTTTCAGATATGAGATACTCAGCCTGTACCAATTAATGATGAAAATGCGATCATCCCTTGGTATACATGTGGGACTGATTCCAGGACCCCTGAGTATATCAAAATCTGCACACACTCAAGTCCTGCAGTTCCCTGAGGAACTGCATGTATGAAAAGTTGGCTCTCTGTATACATGGGTTTTGCATCTGCAAATTCTGTATTTTTGACCCACATTTGGTTGAAAACAATCCATGTAGAAGTGAACCTGTGTAGTTCCAGTCTTTGTGGTTCAAGGGTCAACTGTATGAGGCTACAGATGGCCCCTGCCCTCCTGCAGCTCACAGTCAGGTGGGAAGTATGGTCAGGTAAATGTGTAGTCAATATGTACTGACACATGCTGTGAGGAAGGCAGCACATTGCACTGTGGGAATAGTAGGAGGTGGCATCTAGTGTGATCTGGTGAAGTTTTCAGAAAGGCCTTCTACTCTGAGATGTGAGAAATGAGTAAGGGTTAGTGGTAACAGGGAGTGGGGAAGGGGAAGTGTGATGTGGTCTGCAGGGGCGAACTAGTTTGGTAAGGGGCCAAGTGGTAGGCATTTGGGTTTGGGCTGGCCTTGGTCTCCTGCTCCAGCTCCCCAGTGCTGTTGTAGTGTGAGGGTCACGGTGGCCATCAGTGAAGTATGGCTGGTTTCCAGTAACTCCTTATTTATGGATAGTGACAATTTCCTCTGATTTCCATGCATCATGAATAGTGCTCTTCTTTTGATGTTTTCCAGCCATTTAGAAAAGAAAAACTCATTCTTAGCTTGTAGGCCATAAAAAACCAGAGGGTTAGGGAGCCAGACTTGGCATGCAGGATGTAGTGTGCTGCCTCTTAGTCCAGGCACAAGAAACAGCCTGTTCAAAGGTTGAGGCGAGAGAAGCACACAGGGGCTTCTCTGAGAGCCTCTTCTTAGGGGTCTCCTTGCCTCCAGGGTCTGCCTCCTCCAATCTGCCCTGTGTGGAACCCCTGGATACATCGCCTTGGGCTACCTCTTTCATTATTGCTGTGCCTCTCTGGATAATCTTCTGTGATTCTTCATGAAGGTATTCAGGGTCCTCCCCTCATTTTCTGCTTTGTTTACCTCAGCTTCCTTTCATGAAGATTTGGGGAAAATCCTGCTCCACTGACAGGAATCTGGTATTTTAGATACGATTGGAGGTGTGTAAACACTTCCGGGCTTTCTAGGCCACTGCTCATTCCTATGTATGCACACATAGTTTGCTTTCATTGTGAACTTTTTGTGTATTTCCTAGAAAAGTTACTTTGGGATTAATTTACATATAAAAGTCCTATATTTTCATCTTATTTTTATCCTGCCACTTCAGGTATAGGGAAACAAATGAAAAAGTCTTCAAATGTTGACTTCTAAGGCTTTATTACCTCAGACAGCTTCATTATGTTTGTGGAAATCTAGTGTGCTTTGAAGGAATTAATCTAGCCTTACTTGCAATCTGTATGTGTTTACATAGAATGAACAAACATTGCATTAACGTTTCATGAAAATTCAATTATTCCTGTCTCCAGGAAACATGCTCTGCTTAGTATTTAATTCTCAAGTATGTCAAGGTGATGGTTCTTGAACTGCCGTAAGAATTGGGGAGTTGGGGCTCACTGCTCATTTCCATAATCAATGGAGAAATGGCCAGTGGAGACTTTTTATCACTAAGGTCCTCATGTAACCCATGTCTGAGGTTACAGGGGACATTGGGGACATCAGTCTCGGTGGCATAGGGCTAACATAAAATCCTCTCTAGATTTTTGTTAGAATTAAGAGAAGTAACATTTAAGGATGATACTCTACATAATTAATCTTTTCTTTTGGAATTTGTTATGCTTATGTATGGTTTATTCAGCAGGCATTTTCTGAGATGCTGTTGTTAATGGGGTGCAGCAAGAGAAGGAAGGGGTGACAATCAGCTGGTATTAGTGTCTGTTGTGATGGGTTGGACCCTACTTAACTCTCAAGCATCAGTATAAATGTTCTTTTATTCTTGAAACATTTCTTGAGAAGTCCAACAACTCACCTGCCACTGTGTTGTTATTGCAGTGAAGTGATTATTTTAGGGAAACACCTATCACATGTCATCACCATGTCTTTTATAGTTACATGATAGTTACTAAATGTATCCTTTTCTTCCACAAGAGTCTAACCTCCTTGAAGGTAGGACCATGCTTAATTTCTACTGGTTTGTGGCTACAGTATTATACTGAAGAAACGGTAAGTGGGGTTTCAGCAGGCCGAGATGTGGAGGAGACGGTTTGGGGTCCAGAGTGGCCTAAGGGAATGATTTGAGTCAGGCCAGGAGTATGAGTTTACTTGGAGTCTTTGCGGAGTGAGGTGTAGGTGGGTATAGCACAGTACTACGAATTGAGAATGGATCAGACGTGTAGCTTGGGGGCTACACCTCACACAGAGGCCATGCTTACGGGTTTGGAATGGGGCAGCATTGAGAGTTTCTAAACAGAAATCACATGGTAAAGTCCACGTGGCCTTTCAGGGCCTTCCTGCCCTGGCCTTTGCCTGCTTCCTTGCTTTCTCTTCCACTCTTGCCTAAGGGCACTGCGTGCTCCAAGGAGCTCTTGAATGTGCCATGCACCTGCTCTGTTCAGCATTTCCCAAAGGGACCCTCGTGCTCGTTTTTCAAACCATGCCATGGTTTGTTTATTGCCCTGCCTTTGCACCATTCACTGGCTGTTGAAGGGAAGAGGCCGAGTCTCTTTATTTCTTTGTCACCAGGGCTTCACGCACACCTAATCTTTAGTGGGTGCTTAGTAGATATTTATTGAATGTTTGGATGAGTGAATGCATTTTGGCACAAAACCTTCACTTCTGGGCTGGAAGATAGATTGGATGGAGCGGAGATGGGAGGCAGTGAGACCGAGCAGCGGCGTCATACCTGGGGGAGAAACATTGAGTCTGTGAATTACAGCTGTAGCAGTAGAAATTCAAGGGGGGAAACAGATTCTAGAGACCTGGGCAAGTAGAACTGACAGGACCCAGTGATCAGTGGATAAAATGAATGATATGAAGAGCTAAGGGAAGTGGAAAAGTTAAAGACAGGCACCTGAAGCCTGCCTAATCATGTCATTAGATGTTTTGCAGGGTGTGCGGTGGGCGAAAGTGGGGGTATGGGATGGGAGTGGAGACTGTTCTCTGTAGGTCTGTTTGAGAATCAGCTTATTGAGGATTAATTGCCTTGGTTTGAAAAACTCCACTACCAAAGGCTGCACAGCAGAGCAAATTGTGAAGCACTAAAGCATCCTTTGCTTAACTATTCAATTTATTTACAAATTTAGCTGCAACATAGTTCTATAAAGGATATGAGATAGTGGCATCTGTAGATATAGATGTATCTGGAGAAAACAAAAACCAAGGGGCAAAAGGTAAAAGGAAAATAAGAATGTGAAAATAGCAAAGCTGGGGTAAGTTTGCATGAAGAAATACACATTTCTATCAGTTACCACAAAAAAGCATGGGTTTGGATTTCAGCTGCCTAATGGTAAAAGGAAGGAGGGAAACATAATTAATTAATACTATCTACAGTGTCTGCAAGATAAAATCATGCTCATTCTTTTTCAGAGAAAGCACAATATTCTTGACAGAGAAAGCTAAGAAAAAATTTCCCCTCATGCATGAGGCGGAATGTGTTCCAAACAATTGAATTTCAAAATGAGCTTTCTGACATTCCTTAGTCTCTTCTTACTAGTATAATAGGATTTGATTTGCTCTGTTTAACATATGATGAAGTTAATTGTGAAAGATCTCTAGAATCCAAATCTGCAAATTATTTCCAAAACTCTATTTTTTCTCTTTTACACCAATCGTTCTATTGGTGAGTCAATACTTGCAGCTCCTGTGTGTGTGGCAGGTTGCCAGGTGCCCCAGATGGTACCAAGGTATGTAGGAATTTTTGAAGGAGCTCACAGTGCCAATGGGTAGTCGAGGCATAAACACATGGAAAGTGTGTTAAATGCAAGAGTTGAATAATGAGAAACCGTACAGGAGAGCCCACAAAGCTGTGCCTGATTTACTGCTATGTACCTGCTTAGACATCAGGTGGAGTCTGTGAATTCAAAAGATGCCAAGACCAGTGTGGGCTGGAGGAGCCAAGGGAGGTTTAACAAGGAGGGATGCTTTTAATAAGAGCATCAATATTATTATTATTGTTTAGCTTATACACTAAATTAAATAGTTGATTATTTTGACTTTTTTTTTTTGACTGTTTTTTTTTTTTTTTTTTTTTTTTTTTTTTCCAAAGTATAATGCCTAGTACTTTTATCAATGCCATTTGGGGTTACTAAGTTCTCCCTCCATTTTTTTTTTTTAGACCCATGGACATGACATGCCTTTCTGCTGTCACTCGTGAATGCTATCAAATAATCCCTACATCCTAATTTACATTTGCTTATGTCAAACTGCTTGTACTGTTCTGAAAATATCAACACTTGTTTCTTTAAATTAATTAATTAATTAATTAATTAATTTGGAGAGGGAGTCTCGCTCTGTTGCCCAGGCTGGAGTGCAGTGGCATGATCTCTGCTCACCACAACCTCCGCCTCCCGAATTCAAGCAGTTCTTCTGCCTCAGCTTCCCCCTGAGTAGCTGAGATTATAGGTGCGTGCTACCACGCCTGGCTCATTTTTTGTGTTTTTAGTAGATATGGGGTTTCACCATGTTAGCCAGCCAGGATGGTCTCCATCTCCTGACCTCGTGACCCACCCACCTCAGCCTCTCAAAGTGCTGGAATTACAGGCGTGAGCCACCAAGCCCGGTCTTGTTTTTTAAGGAATAATCTTTTAGCAGTCAACTCTCGGTCCCGATAATCTCTGTATAATCTTTGGATTCTCATTGCTGTGAGGGTAAAGGTCCAAATCTGTAGTGATTGTGTCCTACGAGGAAAAGCCTGCTCTGCTCTCCTCTGACCAGCTCTCTGGCCATGCAGAGCCGCCTTCACCGTCATTCCAGCTGAGCAAGCCTTTTGGTTCTCCCTTCCTTTGCTGGGACTGCCTGGGCACATCTGATGACCCTGTGACCCACTCCAATAGCATCTGCATATCTACTTCACGGCAAGCATCACCACTATAGTAAGCCAATTGTGACGCTGTCTTTGTTTAATGTCACTGATTCTAACTTCCCCTTCCCAAGACTGCAGGTGCCATGAGGACAAAGACCTTGTTGGTCGTAGACTGCTGACCCTCCAGCATCTAGCACGATAGCTGGCACAGAGCTGTTGGTCACGTGTACTTGTTTTTGATGTCGTTGTGAGGAGATTTCCTTTTCCGGTTTTCATTCAAAACCATCTTGGTTATTGCTTATTTGTTTCTTACCCTGCAGATGGTTACCAAGCAGCTTTTTGATTTTTAAATCTTTGCAGAAGATTCCAAAAGCCCCTCCAAAGATGACACAAGCCTCTATTTTATTGCCTTTCAAAATATATACACTTTTATTGCCAAGGGAAAATTTTTGAAGCTTGGGTATGCGTTAGTCTCCAGGGAACCAGCAGGTAAGGCCAGATTGTGAGAGTGTTAGTGGAGTAATGTCTGATGTAGTTTACTGAGCAATTTCAAAGCAGAGTAATGGAGGTAATCTCAGAAATTCTACACAGCAGCATTGAAAATGCACAGAGTGTTGCTTTCATTTCATTGACCTGAAATCAGCTTGTTTTGCCCATCCTCCTTCTAATTTGTTTTTATTGCCTTAATATTCTGTGTCATGGAGGTTCTAAACATCTTTAGAATAAAATTCTTTGGAGATCTATAAACTGCTGCTTTCTAATTTCATTGCTCTTAATTATAGGTCATTGAAAATGCAGAAAGCAGAAGTAATGCGGGATAGTAGAAACAGAATCAGGAGGCCTGGACAATAGCTTTTAACTAACTTATTACTGCCTGCTGACTGTTTGCCCTAGAGGAATCCTTTGACATCTCTGAGCCTCAGTTTCTCATCTATAAAAGGAAGCTATTAGAAATGGTATTTAAGATTATTTATTATCTCAGTTTATACTCCCTCCATGCATCAAGCTTCATTTGTTCACTTAACAAGGCCGGGTGCGGTGGCTTATGCCTGTAATCCCAGCACTTTGGGAGGCCAAGGCAAGCAAATTGCTTGAGCCCAGGAGTACAAGACCAGCCAGGCAACGTGGTGAAACCCCGTCTCTCCAAAATTACAAAAATTAGCCAGGCACAGTAGCGTGCATCTGTAGTCCAGCTACTTGGAGGGCTGAGGCAAGAGGATTGGTTGAGCATGGAGGTTGAGGCTGCAGTGAACTGTGATTGTGCCATTGCATTCCAGTCTGGGTGACAGAGCAAGACCCTGTCTCAAAAAAAAAAAAAAAAAAAAAAAAAAAACCCAAAAAAAAAAAAAAAAAAAAAAATTTTTTTACCACCCTACTATGTGCCGGGTATTCTCCCAGGTGCTTGAGATACAGCAAAGTGCAAACAAAGCAGTGTTCTTGTCCTCCTACAGCTTGCGTTCACTCAGCATTTGAAGGGCCTACTGTTTAGTCCCAATTTATGAAAGGTTCTGTGTGATTAAAGGCTGTGGCTGGAGAATATATTGAGTAAAGAGATGGGCAGGGTTGGTCAGGCACAGTGGCTCATGCCTGTAAGCCAATACTTTGGGAGGCCGAGGCGGGTGGATCATGAGTTCAGGAGTTTGAGACCAGCCTGGCCAACATGGTGAAACCCTATTTCCACTAAAAACACAAAAAATTATCCAGGCGTGGTGGTGCACGCCTGTAAGCCCAGCCTCAGGAGGCTGAGGCAGGAGAATTGCTTGAACCTGGGAGGCAGAGGTTGCAGTGAGCCGAGAAAGCATTACTGTACTCCAGCCTGGGTGACAGAGTGAGGCCTCTGTCTCAAAATAAATAAATAAATAAATAAATAAATAAATAAATAAATAAATAAAAGAGATGGGCAGGGTCATTAGCAGGCAGGATTGAAAAGTGAGGCTCCATCTTACCTTGGCTGGTGAAAATGGCTCCCCCAGGGCATGGCCCCCCGAACGGTCCACAGGAGGAAAGGATACTCCTGTCCCTAGCCCTGACCAGCTACCAAAACAATAGCAGGGAAGGGGAGGCCGAGGGTAGCCCACTTACCTTGCCTTGGTAAGGGTCTCCCTGCTGTTGGATTTAGCTTCCAGTTGTGTCATTTCAAATGCCCGTGATCCTCTACTGTGTGCAAGACAAAAGCATGAACACTTGCTTTTCCAGCGAGTCCCCAAGCCACCCTCCTCCCTTTCCCTTACACATGTCCAAGTCAGTGGACAAGCTGGCAGCCCGGTGTCTCCAGCACATGGGGTGTCCCCTGTCTCATCTGCAGGCCGTTGTGTGTTACGTTTGCAGTTCAGAAGCTGACTCACTCTCTCTGCCTGCCAACATCCTCCACCTCCCCCACCTCCCACCCCTATGGTCAGAGGGCATAAATATTGAATGGCAGTGCCATCAGAGCTTAACGGCGCCTTCTCACCCAATTCTCGGCCACTAGGATCAGAGAGTATTTCTTCCTCCCGGAGCCTCTCAGTCCCTGCTGCACCATCCACAACTGTGGGGGAAGGGCTGACAGACTTTTTAAACTTGTTTTCCTTGCCTATCACAATGCCTGGCACATACCAGATCCCCTGAAATTGTTTGTTGAGCAGACTGTTATCATAATCTCCTGTGATATTTAGCACATTTTACCTTTTGGTGTGGTTATTTGAGAATTTTTTAAACTTTCTAGGTCTGAGCTCTTTGATAGCAGGGCCTGTGTTTTACTTATTTTTTAATCTCCTGAAGCACCTGGTTCTTGGACTCCATGAATATTTAATAGCCTGAAATAAACAGAATTTAATTCCTGGATAGTTGAATTTGAGAGGTGGAAATGATCATATGGTTTTTATTTCTGTTTCTCTCAGGGGAAACTGAGTCAAAGAAAAATAACTCACAAGCTGATGTGTCAACCAAGGCTAAAAATCCAGAGAGAAAATCAGCAATAAAAGAGCATTGTAATATTAGAAACCTTCCAGATCTCTCCCTTCAGGAGTGTTTCCTACCTGTCACACAAAGATCTGTCATACAAATTATGCTTTGTTTGCTGGAAAGCCTCCTGAAGCTGAATGGGTTTACTTTGGCATCAGCGGAGGCCGTGATTGAGGGCGGAGATGAGACATTGGATCGCTCTTGTGTGGCTTCCGCATGGCCGTCGTGGTTCCTCTGCCCAGCCCTCTCCTGCGAGGCACTTGATCAGCTCCAGGGCGCAGCTTGTGCGTCTGCTCCCATGGCCAAGTCCCTTTGGCTCCCTTCCCCTTGGCTCTGGTTTGGCCTGACTCTGCCTTCTGCTCCTCAGGTCTGTCTAGGTTTAGTCCTATGTAATCATTTGCAGCAAAGCCTGCTCATGACTGGAAATGTAATCCTGGCTTGGCAGGAAAGGGGTTTGTGCAAGAGCTGGCTGTACCTGTGTCTGAAACACCTGAGGCCCTCCCAGGCCTAGGGATGCAAGAAGCCTGGGTTGGCAAAGCTGGCCTTCCTGCCAGGGCTGAGGAGCACTGGAGCCCTAGGAGGAGACTGCTGTCCAGCCCCTTGGCCAGCCAGAGCAAGGGCCTCTGTAGTCAAACATGAATTCACAAATGGGAAGAGCAGGAGGTGACTCAGATCCACCTCCCCCATAACTGCTAATAATAGTGAATTATTAAGAACATAAAATCAGGATCTTGTTTCCCCCACAGAGATCACACCCATCAGCCCTGAGCGGTTATATAATCTACCTCGTACACGTGGATAGTATTGAGACTGGCACTTCAAGCAGAAGCCTGCTAAATAAGGACATGTTTATTGTTTCTTCTACCTCATCAAAATGTCTGTTTCTTATTCCTAAGAATGGCAGGGAGTAAAGGCTTATTTATTTCCCTTGATATTTTTCATTTCAAGAATCAACATGGGCAGATTTACAGTGTTCACAAACATGCTGGTAGCAATTTGATTGCAGGAAGAATGAAATTTTGCTCAGGCAAGTGCAAATTTGTCTGTTGTGGTGAGGATGGCCATCCATGCCTGTATAAATGGTGCCATTCTACCCTGAAGATACATTTTAACAAGGATGGGGTAATAGTTTTTATTCTTTTGTTCTCTCAGATGCATTCCATTAAAATTAAAGCCTGAAATATATTAACTTGATGAAATGGATTTGTTTCCACTTGATGTGTTGCTTTGTGAAACTTTAGCATTGTCTCATCACCCACAACGTTCAACAGAACTGCTGACACTGGTCCACGTGGCCGGCATGGAGGGAACCATGGCTCCTCTGAGAGCAGTCTAATAATCCGTTTCTTGGACCTGCTTAATTCCAAGAAAAACAAATTAGTTTAATATATTTCTAGAAATGGAAACTCGGATACATCAGAAACAAATTTGAATTTAGGCAATCTAATTAACCTTTAGCTCAAAATGTCGGTATTTTCACAACTCTTTTAGACAGAGATCATTGTTAGTGGTTGCTTCACACTTTTTTTTTTCCAGATCTTTGATCTCTAAAAAGCAATTTATGATTTTTTTTGACCCTAGTATACTGGGATGTCTTTTTGACATGATTTTCTTGTATTGCTCTGGCTCCACTTTTATGGGAACTTCTTTCCTTTTCTCTTTTGTGCTCTTGGCTCACAGCGACCCAGCCACCTTTGTGCATGGTGGTGGAATGTGCCCTGGTTGCCTGCTGCCCATGTTGGTGTGCCCAGAGCAGGAGGGACATTATTTTGACCACAGCACTTTGGCCTTAGAATGATGCAGAGAATGCATGTCACTGCCTGTTCTTCTTTCTTTACTCTTTTTAAAAAATACTTCTATTCCTTCTATTAAAGTTTACTCACTTTCTGGCTTCAGGAGTCAAATCGTTCTGCAAGGTTTAGTACCAAGCCCCAGCAGTCTCCTGTACGCACTTCCCTCTTCCCCGACTCTCTCCACCTTCCTATTTCTTCCTCCCTAGAGGCTGCCAGTTTCAACTCTTTGACATCTGAGTCTTTGGAATCATTCTCTGTATCTCTAAGTAACATGTTCATACTGCTGCTTCTTGATTTCTTTACGTTTTAGATATTCTCCTTTGACCATGCAATGTGAAATATGAGGACTTAGCCATGTCTCCCCTACCCTAACACCAAACCAACCAAAAGGCAACCTTTTCATTCTTCTAACTTCTCTGCAGTTAGAGCATATTTTTGGATAGATCGGTGCTCTGCATTAGGTTATTCTGACTGATGCTATCCACAGGTGAAATATTTAGTAAACTGTAATTACCTTTTCTCTTTCACATAACTTTTTCTTCAGTCTTTTTTTTTTTTTTGTCTGCTTAGTTTTCTGTATGCTTTTCAGTAATGCAAACGCACACTGTCTGCAAATTGCCTGACTGACTCTCAATACATTCACATACATCACTCTTTTTGTTTGATCTTTTGGAGATGTCTGTCCCAGAGCCTCTGACCTGCCCCTACCTAGGCAGGCTGTTCTTTTATCATACAGGTATACTGCTTCCTGTGTCTTCCTGTGTATTATATTTTTCAGGGGTTCAGTTGGAGGGCCAGAAACCACACTAGCTATTTTAAACAGAAAGAGACTTAAAACAGAGATTAGGTGCTTTCTAAATTATTGGAAGGGCTGGAGGAGTGGGCTTGAGACTAGGTTTCCAGCAATGCCCCAAAACCACACAGTTGCCCTGGCCTGCCAGGGGTGTTGCTTTATCTACCGCATTAGGATAGGAGGGAGTCAGGAGGCCACCTCTGTGACTATTCACTTCAAGAACATTCTGCTGTAGCTGCAGTCCAAGGATCAGAACCTTACATTGCAGCTACTGCCTCTTGATACCCATGAAGCTGGTGACTGACTGCTGGAGTACTTACAGAACAATCCAGTAGCCCTCTACATGCTGATCAGGAGAAAGAGCCAAGCTTCAGAACGATGGCCTCCACCTTCACTTCTCAAGTCTTACTTGAGTACATCTAATTGGAAAAACCTAATTTACTTAAGGAACTCAGTTGTCAGAAAGGCCGGAAAATGTGGTGTTTAGCTTTCTAGGTTCTATAGTACAGAAAGGCAGATGGGAGTAGAAGTGAATGCTGAGTGCCGTTCCACCGTGCACACCACACCAGGGCGCGCTCTCTCTCTCTCTGTGTGTGTGTGTGTGTGTGTGATTATTGGCTTGTTTTGATGGACTGCAGACATTTTAATGTCTTTTTTTTTTCAGTCACGGTCTCACTCTGTCACTTAAGTTGGAATGCAGTGGCACGATCTCAGCTTGCTGGAACCTTTGCTTCTCAGGCTCAAGCGATCCTCCCATCTCAGCCTCCCGAGTAGCTGGGACTACCAGCAAGCACCACCCACCTGGCTACTTTTTTTGTATTTTTAGGAGAGATGGAGTCTCACTACATTGCCCAGGCTGGTCTTGAACACCTGAGCTCAGGTGATCCACCCACCTTGGCCTCCCGAAGTGCAGAGATTACAGGCATGAGCCACCATGCCCGGCCCAGACATTTTAATTTCTGATCATTTATTTGTGGCCAGTTTTTCTCCCTGGGACTTAAAATTTTTTGAATAGCTTATTGAGGAAAAATGTAGGTAATTATTCAAGGATTATTTAGTAAATTATAGAGTTTTCCAGCCACCATCACAATCAACCCCAAAAAGTTTCCTCATGCCCATGTGCAGCCAGTCGTTACTCTCTCCCAGCCCCAGGCAGCCACCTGGTCTACTTCCTTTTTGTGAGAGAGGGTCTCACTGCTGTTTGCCCAGACAGGAGTGCAGTGGCGCGATCCACTGTCCTACTTTCTGTCTCTATAGATTTGTCTTTTCTTGACATTTTAGGTAAATGGAATCATTTGCCTAAATCATTTACCTGCAATATGTAGTCTTTGGCATGTGGAGTTTTTCACTTAGCACAGTGTTTGACAGTTCATCCTATTAGCATGTCTCAGCATTTGTTCTTTACTATCGTTAAATAGTATTGTTCACATTTTATTTATCCATTTACCCAGTCAATGGGCATTTGGATCCTTTGCAGTTTTTGTTGTAATGAATAAAGATGCTATAAACAGTCACATACAGGTCTTTATGTGGCCATATGATTTCATTTCTTTGGGGTAGGCACCCAGGAGTAGAATTGCTGGATTGTATAGTAAGCTTATGATTGACTTTTAAAGAAACTGCTGAATTTTTTCTAAAGTGTCTGTACATGAGCAATATATGAGGGTTCTAGTTTCTTTACGTCTTCACCAACACTTTGTATTATCTGACTTCTTGAAAACAGGTGTCCCAGCGAGTGTGTATCTCATTAGTTTTACTTTACATTTTCCTCTTGAATAATCATGTTCAGCATCTTTTCATATGCTTAGTAGCCATTTGTGTATATTTTCTAGTGAAATGCCTATTCAAATATTGTGCCCAGTTTTAATTGGATTGTCTCATTATTCAGTTGTAAGAGTTCTTTATATATTCTAGATGTAAGATCTTTATTATATGTATGATTTTTTATATTATCTTGTAGCCTGTGGTTTGTCTTTTTATTTTCTTAGTGGTATCTTTTGAAATTTTAAATTTTAATGAAATCTAATTCATCTATTTTTTTATGGATTATGATTTTCGTGTTGTACCTAAGAGATATTTGACTAACCCAAGTCATATAGATTCTCCCATGTATTTTATTCTAGAAGTTTATTATTTTATCTCCTGTATTGTGGTATATTTTCCATTTTGATTTAAGTTTTGTGTGTGACATAAGGAAAGGTTCTAAAATTCATCTTTTTGAATGTGTATATCCATTTGTTTAAAACCATTTGTTGAGAAAACTAGTCCTTCCCCATTGAATTGCCTTGGTATCTTGGTTGAAAATCTGTATATAGTACCGTGCAGTCTTGACTATTGAAGCTTTAGAATCTATTTAAAATCGGTTAGTGTGAAGTTCTCAAACTGTTCTTTTTTCAAAATTATTTTGGCTATTCTACTGCCTTTGTATTAGAATACCAATTTTGTCAATCTCACAAAAAAAAAGTCTGTTGGAATTTTAATAGGAATTTCGTTGAATCTGTAGATCATTTAGAGAAAATTGCCATCTCAATAGTATTGAGTAAGGATGGAATTTATATTTATATTAGAGCTTGGCAAACTTTTTTCTGAAAGGGCTAGGTAGTAAAGAATTATTTTCATAAGCCCTGCAGTCTCTGCCACAGCTACTCAACTCCGCTATTGTGGTGAGAAAGTAGTGTGGACAATGAGCTGTGTTCCAGTGACTATTTACGAAAGCTGGAGGCGGACCCTGGGCCTCTGACTTGATCATCTTTAGTTCCTTTCAGCAGTGTTTTATAGTTTTTAGAGTACAAGTCTTGCACTTATTTAACGAAATTTATTTCTAAGCATTTTATTCTTCTTAACGGTATTGTGAATGGGATTGCTTTTTAAATTTCATTTTCAGATTGTTTATTCCTAGTACATACAAATATGATTGATTTTCATATGATGACCTTGTATCCTGTGACCTTGCTAAAATTGTTTATTAGTTCTAGGAGGTTTTGTGGATTCTCAGGACTTTCAAGAACCTTTTATTTGTCCTTGTGGGTTCTAAAACCTCACATTGTGTACCTTGGTGTGGATCTACTTTTATCCATTGCATGGGCTGACTTTCTTGTCATCTGTAAAAACACTAACAGCAAAATTCCTTTCTTGAGCTTACGGCATTTGTTTTGTGGCCTCGTCTTTGTAAGGAAAGAGAAGGAGCATAGTTGTTATTATGCCTGTACTGAAACTATCATAGGAAAAAATTTCAACAATAATAGGTGTGTTAAAACTTTAATAATACAAATTATCTGAAGATTTCATTTCTTATGCCTGTGGCATCAATATATCAACAGCATTATGAGCAGATTTGTTTTCTTAAAAAAAAAAATGGGATTAAAGCCCGCAGCACATGCCATTTTTCTGTTGCCTTGTGCATGAAAACTGCTTTGTGGATTCTGCATAGTGAGTCCCTTAACAGCATGTTTCAACCCTGCATTTCTTTCATTTTCATTTTGGTTTACATTACTGATTTCCTCTCTCCCCTTCCCCCAGTAATAGCCAGTTGGGAAAGGCCTTGTTAAAGTGAAGGAATGGAAGAGTCTTTACTAAGGCAATGTAGTCATGCTAATAACTTCAGGCACAGGAGATTTCATAAGGGGTTGTTCTAGTGTCAGGATTCACAGCAGGTGCTGTGGAGTGGACCACGATTCAACCTCTGGCCTTAAGTATGTACATTTGGTTGCACTTCTTCATCTTATTTTTTTGTTAGCCAGTGTTTTCATTTCTAAGGAGCACTTATCGAACATCTGCTGTGTGCTGTTTCCTAGAAATGCAAAGGAAAGTTAGCCCCTGTTAAGGGGCCAGCATTACATTTTGGATAGACAGAAATAGTTTCTTATGTTGCCACCCAGCTGAGCTTGAGGAATAGGCTGTGACTCAGCAGAGCAACTGGCTTGGTCAGCAGCTGGTTCCACCATATGTGCAGGCTTCATACTCCCACAATGGACAGTCCTGACCTTGACTGGCCCTCAGGCCAGTGTCCTCCAAGTCCATCAGAGCAGTCTGGGTGGAGTCATTGGGAATCTTGGACTGTCTTCTAGCTTATTCCAGGTCTTCCTTACTATTGGGATATGTTGGGGGAGAAAGAACTGCTGCCCGAGTCAGGCCTTGCTGATCCTACAAGATTGCTTTGTCACTTTTTCCCTTCTGTTTTGAAAACTCTCCTTACCTTTACTCAATTGCCAGGAATGAGAACATTCCTTAGTAGTGTTTAGGTTTTCCTCAACCTCTTAGATACCTATTTTCCTCTTTCATTTATAAGCTCTTATAGTGCTGGGACCACATACAGTCTTTTCCTATAACTGTGAAATCAGTAGCAGGCCAGCATTCCTTACCTTTTTATAATACATGAAAATTTTCAAACCACAAACCAGAGAAAAGTATCTCTTATAGAGGAAAGAAAGAAAGAAAGAGAGAGAGAGAGAGAGAGAGAGAGAGAGAGAGGGAGGGAGGGAGGGAAGGAAAGAAAAGAAAGAAGAGAAAAACATTGGCCTCCTTGGAGAGGTCAACAACTTAATCATGAAATCACATCTTAACATGAAAATAACAAAATGAACATCTTTTCACAAAGAGGATGAATTCTCTTTTCAGGTGTCCTTGATGAGAACAACTAGAGGAGTCACGCAGGCTTCCGCGTGGGCGCTTTAGATAAGATATAAGGAAGACCCTCTAGCTGGTGGAGAGTGCAGAAGCTTGAACTGAATTATGAAGAGTATGTTAGACTTTTGAAGTTTACTGAGTAGATTTGCATTTCTTGGAGGCATTTTAAATACAGTCCTCTTGAAAGGAATAGATATGTGGAACATCCTTGGAGAAGTCCATTTTAATCGCAAGTGCTAGTCAAATCTATTTAAAAGCAAAAAAAGGAGAAAAAACCTGCTTTTAATAGTTAATTTTTGTGTAGTTGTACTAGGATGCAAACTGAGCTTGTGATCTTCATCTTCAACAACTGTTAAACCTACATCATTTGAAAAAGTAAAAACAATGAGAATTCTGAGAGCACGGTTAGCAAGGTGGTTGGTTGGTGATGTGTATACTTGTTATTTGTTTCTTCATTTTATGTTAATACTCGTTTAAAGTTAACTTAATCTGGGCACTCTACTAGTCTTATCTGCATATTATAGTTTATTTGCTATTTTGCTCATTGGCTTCTAGCTAAAACTAGACCAGCTCAGCGCCTCGCTTCAGACTACATCTCCAATCAATTTTCTGTTCTGACTTTTAAAGACCCCCTGGTCTTCCCATTTATCTGTTTCATTCCCACTAACTCTGATGGACACACCTCTAATTCTTAACCCAGTATTACCTTCTGTAGCCATATCACTCTAAGTACTCTTGTGAAAACCAGTTCTGTAGCCTTTGGTATTTGTCAGAAATTATTTGATAAGCACTAGGCGATATCTTTTTTCTTCTAATAAATGGAGGCATTAAAAGTCCATTCATTGGAATTTTTTTTTTTAAATGTAAGCATCATTAGCTTTTTTATTTGTTCAATTTTAACTTATATAACATAAAGACCTCTTAATAGCCATACTTTTTTTGAAAAAAAGAATTTTTTTCGAAAATTTTTTATCAACCTCTGTCTGGATTCTTCCCATGTCTGTAATTCTTCCACTGTAGGAGAATCAATTTTATCCTTATTTTTAACATACCCCAATAACTCTGTGGTGAGTGGCCCTTAGCAGGACGGACCTGCCTCTTTTTTCTGATCCTTGCAGACTTCTGAAGCTCATTTCTCACACACAATACCTGTGTAGTTCTTTCTTTTCAACAGTGATGGGTAATGCGCAGCTCTCCGAATGCTCCTTCTCTCTTTGCCTTGGTAACTTTACACATGCCACTCCTGGCTGTAGTCCCTTCCCCATTCCCTTACTTTCTACTCATCCTTGAAGATTTAATTTGTTTCTCATCTGCAGAGTCTTCACAGATCCTGCCTCTGCCCCTCCTTTTACATTCCCATTCCCACTCCAGGCCAACATGAAAACTTTGTATTTCTGAAATGCTCTGTGTACCTGTCTCCAGTGCCACTGTCATGCCTGTGTGATTTCTGAGTCTCTTTCCTGTTTCCCCCACTAGATGTTGAGCTCCTTAAAGGCAAGAGCCATGTCTTAGTCAACTCATATTCCCAGGCTTAGCTCTGGAAACATAGTTAATAAATGTTTAGTGGAAGAAGATAAGGAAATACGTTCTATACCTCATTGGAGGTTTTGTTTGTTTGTTATTCGCTAGGCTTGTTTCAGTTTCACGTCAACCCAGAGGTTGTGAGACTTAATATTGGTCCTGATGGCACTCACCGTCAACTGAGAGCTCATTCTCAGGCATGTTGGCAAAGTGACTCAGTGATTTTCAAACCTGGGGAGCTTGATAAAAATGCCTATTTCCTTCCAGGGAGTCGAATGCAAGGCTGTGTGTGGTGCCTGGGATCCATAGACTGAAGCAGCACCCCTGGTGATTCTGGTACAGGAAGTTGTTACCCACCTCTGAGAAGCACTGAGTTGGGAATGGAGCCCATTGGGAGTCAGCAGCCCATGCTGACTCTTCTATGGATTCCTTGAACCCGTAAGCACATGGGCACCTCGGCCTTGTGCTGCAGTGATTTCTCTCTTTACTAGCACAGCCTGTGCAGGAATGATAAGAGGCACATATTCTTCAGTTCATGCAATAGGATGTGCTCCTGAGACGTTGAATACAAATTAAAGTTTTATAAATGGACCATGGGATACCGGCAGTGAATTATTTTGTAAGTTGAATACTCACTCCCTGATTTATTGGTTGCTAAGCCCTCCATTTTGAAGAATTAGTTTGTTTAAATTAAACTAAATGTTTCTATCTGTGGTTTATGTTTTTTGACTGTATGAATTTAATAATTTATTTTTTATTTTTATTTATTTATTTACTTATTTATTTTTTGCCACAGGTGATCACCCATTCTTAACCAATCCTTAAATGGGCATTTTAAGGTTTAAGTAACAACATTTTACTGCAGTTGGAGAATGACTTTCAAAGCTTCAGAAGCCCTAATCTCGGGGCCATTTCATTTCTGAGAAGGTTCATGATCATTGCCCTAGTAATTTCTCATTGTAATATCTAGAGTCCTACAGGCTTATGAGGTAACAACATTTGCCCATGAAGTTTTAGATGCTGAAATAAGATACAATAAGTCTGAAATGTTAATAAAATATTCTTCAGTGATCTCCTTTCTTAGTCAACTTTGCTATATCCTCTTCGTGTGTCAGCTCCTCAAAATGTGGGCTTTCCATACTGACAGTACTCCCACCATGCTAAATGTTATAGGTGAACAATCTAATTTTTTTCCAGTAGCTTCCACTCTTTTCTGTGGATAAAAGTTTGATGATGATAATAATAGTCATAAGTTTTATTATCATTATTACTGTTCCTATTATTCTTCTCTGGACCTCTGTATTTCCTATCAATAAAATAAAGGTGGTCAGACCAAAAGATGATTTCTAAGATGACTTATGCCTTACCATTTTATGGTTCTATGATTCTAGATACAGACTTTGATGATTCTAGATGCTCATTACCTTAAGAAAGTTATCAGAAGGGAATGATGAACTATGTTTCTAAACATTTATTTTCTTAATAATATGTCTAACTTCAGAATGTCATTAAATAGAGTATATATTGGTGCAATGTTTATTATCCATTTTCCTGACTGAGAGACTGAGGCCAGTAGTAAAAACTTATAGCCACCAAATACCAGAGTTGGAAGGGACCTGAGAGAGCGTCTTGTCTGTCCCTGCTTTCAGAAAGTGGTGATATTCTCAACCCAAAAGTTATGGTGACATGTTATTTACATCAAGATAAACTCTTTTAATAGCTTCATGTCATGGGAACCCTTTGTGTCAGCAACATCAAAGCCCATGGTTTTCTCAGTGGCATTTCTCATTCCACGATGCACTGCAAAATCATATTCCCAAACCACGAAAGACTACACATCTGTAGTACCAGGGTTAACTCTAGATTTCAGAGCATGCCAATTAGATATTTTTTTCCTTGGCTGGTGAAAGTAAAAAAAAAACAACAAAAAAAGCCATATAATGAAAGAAAAGGAGAATTTGTGTGATGGTAATGTTGTATCTTACTAAAATAATCGAATTCCCTTTAATATTTTCATCAACTGCTTCATATTTAGGGAGAGAATTATTTAAGGATAATCCATAATATTATAGAAAGAATATAAATTTAACATGTAATTCGGCCAGAAATCTTTGAGTCTGTTTCAAAGAGGACCATTTCATTCATAAAAGGTAATGACACTATTCTAATACCAGTGTTTGATTGTTCCTTTTTTTTCCTGTGTCTGCAGAATGGATTACAGGTTCCCTGCATAATCAGCAATCCATTTTGTTTTCTAACAATTAGCCAGTTATTCATACTTTCACAAGAATGCAATGCCTAGCATGCAGTAGCCCGTTTCAGATCTTACACAGGAAAATGACAGTGAGATAAGAGTAAAAAACTGATTTCATCTGTAATGATGTAAAGATGATTTCACTGGTAATGTATGGGAGATGTTCTGTATAGTCATATCCTTTTGGAATGATGAAATGTAAGGGTTTCCGTATCTGGAATTTGAATCCTTATAACACAGATGTGTATATGACTTGTCATACCGTAACTCCCTTTTCCAGCTGTTACGTGGCAGGTAAATTTTGAAAATGTATCTTCCTGCCAATCTCAGTTTTCTGGATTCTGGTCATTTCAAGCCTGATGAGATTTGGGTTCTTGAAAAGGACTCGAGTCTGACATAAATCCCTTACACAGAGGTCTTCACAGAAACCAGTGTTTAGCCATTGCCACTTCCAGTGACTGTTTCTTGGGACCACTTGGTGGCAGGCCCGCAGTCAGCTGCCCAGCTCGCACTTTCTGTTGTTTTCCCACGTGCAGCTATCACCACTTGCTTGGTCCACCGAGGTTCCTCTCCTGTGCATGGCTGCACCCCGGATCCCACTCCGTTGTCACTGCCTGACAGCAGAACCGGGCTGTCTCCCTTTGTGCAGAGCCCCGCCCCACACTTCATATCCTTGCTGTGTCCCTCAGGAGGTGTCAGTAGCTAATCCCGCCGCTAGATACCTTCTTGATTTTCTCTCTAAACAACTGCAGAGAGCTGAGGAAACCCTTTCTCCCACTCCAGCATGTCGGAATACAGGGCCTAGCTGCTAGTTGCCACTCCAGCAAGTCTCAGACCCTCTGCCAGGCTCTGGAATTTAATCCTGTAGAATGTTCTGTACACTGGCCTCGGCATCTCTTAAAGGAACTGGGTTTCTGTGAGTGATGATGACTCAGTTCAAGTGTCAATTGATAATGTCTCATGAAAAAATGAAAGACAATGGAAAAATATGTGGTCATTGCTTCTAAAAGGGTAAGTTTTGGATTTGTGGTAGGAAATACGTAAGATGAACAGAGCTTTTATAATTTTTCTTTTAAGGGAACTAGATTTCTAATCACTGTTTTTCAATATAACTTAATGGCTAACTTTGTGGGTTTAGGATTTCGAGGTCCTGCATCTGAATTCTAGTTTCGTTATTTGTCATTCATGTGCCCTTACACAAGATACTTACCTCTCCGAGTCTCATTCTTCTCATCTCAAAAATAGGAATAATACTGGTGCTGACTTTGGAGAGTTGTAAAAATTAAAAAGTGATGGATGTAGAGCACTTAGAAAAGTTTCTGACACAATAAAACTTCAATGAGTAGTAGACTTCATTATTATCTATTTTATTGTTACTATTATTGTTCACAACACCATTCCAAAAGGAATTACTTTTTGATAAAGAAGTAGAATGTCTTTAATACAGTTGGCCCTTCCTACCTGCAGGTTCTGCATCCACAGACTCAGCCAACTGTGAATCAAAAATATTCAGAAAAAAATGCAAGTAAAAAACAATACAGTGTAGCAACGATTTACATAGTATTTACATGGTATTATGTTTTATAAGTAGGCCTAGAGATGATTTAAAATGTGCAAGAGAATGTGCATAGATTATATGCAAATACTATGCCATTTTATATCAGGGACTGGAGCATCTTCAGGTTTTGGCATTTGCAGGGTGTCCTGGAAGAGTCCCCTGAAGATACTGAGGGATGATTGTACACTGCCCAATTTCAGCTCTACGCCGAACTTGTATTTACAGATGTATAAACGTTAAGTATCATCATTACATAATGGAAAAAAGAATAAGAGTAATATTCAGATCGCTTTATTTTCTCCTCTGTAATTTTTTATTAGAATAACTAGTAACTACATACAAGGCTCAAAAGTGGATTTGTTCTGTATCGTTTGTGTAGTTCTGTATAGCACATGGGACTGGGTTTGTTGCGACTAAACTCAAAACAAAGTTGGAAACTAAGTCCTATGTTTATTAAAATTCCAAGAAAACAAGACTTTCTTTTCATCTAACTTTTCTAGAAAACAGACAAATCAGTGAGATCCTATAAGTATCATTGTCCTGGAAGAAGGTGAGTGGAAAGTAAGACTCACTTTTTTTGTCTTTTAATATGTGTGCATGATGCAAAATTGAGCACTCTGAATTTTTCCAGACCTTTCCCCCCTTCGCTGTATTAACCTCAAGTACTTTTGAATTGTCTTGGTACAGGTATATTCTATTCATAAAAACTAGTCTATTACCTGGCTCTCTTCCTCTTATGGTGTTCTTTTCTTCCTACTCTTACTGATCAGAAAAGGCTTTCTAAGCTAGAGTGAGAGTTACATGTTAGCACTAAGTGAAGCCCATTGAGAGGTTTCAGCCACTGAGAGACTGACCCAGAAGCAGCAGTAGAGGGCGCTCGGCCCCTCATTTCATAATAATGGAGCCTGCACCAAACATCTTTCATCTGAGGAGCTAAAAATGAATTGCACGTATTAATTAAGTCTTGCCGAGGCCTTGTTCAGTGATCCAGTGCTAAGTGCCTAAAATAAGTAGATCTTATTTTAATCTTGGGGAAACTGGGTATAAGAGGGAATTTCCTGAGACTCCATAGCAAGAGTCAGAATTTCAGCAAAAACCCAGGAATCCTTCTCTTACCTTTTCTTGCTCTGGCTGATATCCCAAATAGCCCTTCATTTAGGAATAACCAAAGGGAAACTCCAGGAGTTTTAATTTCCTCTTGAATAATTCCTTTAATGAAGGACATATGAGATTTTTGCTTTAAATAAATATTACCCACAACACTGCACCACCTATTTTAAAATTAATCCCTTTTGTTAGATAGCTATTCTAGTGGCTCTTTGCTTTTAACCAACAAAGGCCCTTAAGAAGAGGAAAATGAAAAATAAATAGCGGTCCTGGAATCCTATTGCCTAGTGCAGGCAGATCATCTTCTGTGTGATCTTGTTGGCTCATATTATGTGGTGATTAGAGCAGGGCTTCAATCAGCTGGATGATTCCCCAAGGCAGGGTCTTGTCCCACCAGTGCACATGGTGCGCCCTGTCTGACACCAGGGCAACTTGAGAATTGAGCCCAGGGAAGCTGCAGTGTGGTGCAGCAGATGCGTACTGGTGGTTGCCATGGAGATCGCTAATACTGCTGAAACCCAAAGAAAGGGCATTTGCCACAGCTCAGGAGCCTGTCTGAAAATGAATGAGAAACAAGTGGAATTCAGAATAGTCCCCCAGCTCCTTATCCCACATGGAGTTTTAATTTCCTTTTTTCCTCCTCTTCCTCTTCCTTTTTCAAAGAATAGATTGAAAACAAGGCTGTGTTGTAAAGCATGCTCAGCCCCCTCCGACCTCATCGCAGCCTGACATATCCCTGGAATAGCTGTGTACTAATGACCACACATGACTAATAGGATTGGGGCTGGGGGCTGGTATAGTGGCGCTTCTGGAGCCCGTGGGCCGCATGTCACTGGGGTTTAGCAGGCACGCTGGGATTTGTCTGCAGCATATGCGCTGCTGTTAATGATTGAAAAATTACCACAACAATTAGTCATGGATCGCTGAAGGCAGGGCCCCCAAATGTGATGGACAATGTGATTAAATCCATGTATGTGACAATTAACTCTCCTGCAGGTTTATCCACCAAGGAGGGTGCCCTAGGGGTGAGAGCAAAGGGGAATGAGAAGGAGGAAAAATGGGAAAACAAAAAGGAGCAGGAGAGAATAATGCTGCAGAATGGATCAGATACAGCTGGCACTATTGGTTTTAATCTGATCCTGAATTAATCACGGTTTGATTAATCCTGGTTTTATTGCACCTTTCTGTTGCCCATTTATTTATATATTCCTTAATTTTACAGAAGCATGACTGATTAAATTCTGCCCATTCTGTGTTTTTTAAATTTTAAAATCAGGTCTCTCCATTTAATGTGATGTCCTAGGTGGTCCAAGGTGCAATTATCTCGTAAAAGCTTAGCAGGCACCAGACATAACATGTCACGAATCCCCTTATGTATCACAGCTGAGTAACCCAGAATAAATATTTGTTTGCTCAATATTCTGCCTAAGCAAAAAGAAGCCTTGTGATGTCAATCTGCTTGTTTGTTTGGGTGGAAGAAATAAGAATACACACACCCGCAACTTTGTTAAATACAGAGAGCACACATTCAGTATATGTCGCACACAAAATTTTGTACGTAAGGAAAAAGTGTGTTAACATTTGGATGAAGTATCTGCAAATACATATTCATGGCCCAAAAGGGTAACGTTTGCAGTACATAGATATGTTCATACATGAAATTATTTTTAACCAGTATGTATTGTTCTTATTTTGTTCTCATTTAGATGTTACTTTTGGTGTTACCTATATTTTGTATACAAAACATTACGTTTAAATAACGCCAGGGAGGTTGTGACACGAATCAGCGCAAGCAAAGCCTCATGCTTTGTAACTCACGCATGTTGGATACACTGTGTGCATTAAGAGTACCCTGCTCCTGGCCGGGCGTGGTGGCTCACGCCTGTAATCCCAGCACTTTGGGAGGCCAAAGTGGGCGGATCACAAGGTCAGGAGATCGAGACCATCCTGGCTAACACAGTGAATCCCTGTCTCTATTAAAAGTACAAAAACTTAGCTGGGCATGGTGGTGGACACCTGTAGTCCCAGCTACTTGGGAGGCTGAGGCAGGAGAATAGCGTCAACCCAGGAGGCAGAGCTTGCAGCGTGCCAAGATCTACAGTGTGCCACTGCACTCCAGCCTGGGCGACAGAGCGAGACTCCATCTCAAAAAAAAAAAAAAGAGTACCCTGCTCCTGATTCAGGAGAGGCATCTAAAGCTTTAGAAAACATTGAATTATGTGTACATACATTATTTTTCTTCTTATAGCATTCCTCAGAGTTATTCCATTGTTCTTGTTTAGAGTAAATTTGGTAGAAGACTCAGTTTTTTATTTGCAGGCTAAATTGGATTATCTTTGTCACTTGCATTTTAGCCTGATCTACCCAGGCATATAAGGGTAGGTTTGTTTGTGATGTGGGCAGCGATGTCTTTCAATATAGTAGAAAAAGAAAATAATCAGCATAAGCAAAGCTCTTACTGCACAGGCCACACAGAATGGATGCTATCCTATTAGATCCCTTTAGAAACTTGCACCCCTAACTGCTGATATCACTGTGTTTTTAGAACACCACTCTAGAAACCCAGTCTATCCATGAATGATTTAGGAACCTCAGGATCCCTCCTGTTACCAAATTTGTGCTCTCCATGTAGCCTCCCAATAATCAGCCCTTCAGTTCGGTGAAGGCAGGAAAACACATCATTCGTGAATGTCCTTCATACCCATCAGACTAAAGGACTGCATACTTCTCGAGCCATCATCACATTTCTGTTATCTCTAATGGCACATGCCGCTGTCTACATGTATTAATTTCTACTGGGGCTTCAGTAACCAGGGCCAGCCAGCACGGTTTGTTCATTTGTTTGTTCATTCATGCATTATTTCATTTATTTATTATTGACATATATTTGTTCATTAATGCAATATTTCATTTATTTATTATTGACTTACGTCGGGCAGTGTACTCGGTACTTGAAAGGGAGATGAAGGTGGGACATAGGGAGACTCACAGTCACAAATTTTATGCTGAAGGTGTGTTGTAGAGATAAGATATACAGTCATGCGTCACTTAACAGGGATGCATTCTGAGAAACATGTTGTTAGGCAATTTTGTCGTCGTGTGAACATCATAGAGTGTATTTACACAAACCTAGATTGTGTAGCCTACCACACACCTAGGCTGTATGATATGGTCTATTGTTCCTAGGCTACAAACATGTACAGCAGTTTACTGAATACTGTAGGCAATTGTAATGCAATGGTAAATTTTTATATATCTGAGGCATATCTAAACACAGAAAAGGTACAGTAAAAATACAGTACTGTCTTTTTTTTTTTTTTTTTTTTTGAGACCGAGTCTTGCTCTGTCACCCAGGCTGGAGTGCAGTGGTGTGATTGCGGCTCACTGCAACCTCTGCCTCCTGGGTTCAAGCAATTCTCTACCTCAGCCTCCCGAGTAGCTGGGATTACAGGTGCCTGTTGCCGCACCCAGCTAATTTTTGTATTTTTAGTAGAGACAGGGTTTCAGCATGCTGGCCAGGATGGTTTTGAACTCCTGACCTCGTGGTCCACCCGCCTTGGCCTCCCAAAGTGCTGGGATTACAGGCGTGAGCCACCGTGCCGGGCCAGGTACTGTCATCTTAAAGGACCACTGTCATATATAAGTAGTCTGCCATTTACCGAAACATTATTACTTGGTGAACTACAGTATACAGAAAGAACCATATACAAGGTGGAAATTGACAAGTACCACAAGAGGAAAACTAAATGAAAGGATATGATTGTTTGCGGATAGGAGAAATGACTTCTCCATAGGTACTGGGGAAGGTTTTGTGGCATCTGACTTAGTCTTTGAAGACGTTCCCGATTCACTCATAGCCAATGGTTGAAAGACTAGATTTCTTGGACAGTTCTCGAAAAGAGTTGGATATGCAGGCTTGAAGAGAAGTATATTTTAGGCACGTGCAAGAATGTGGGCGTAGTACGACTTTGGACATAACAAAGAAACAGAACTTGATTTGAATGCATGATGTAGAAAAAGCCTTTTGGAGCCAGATTACCGAGGACCTTAAATGCTCAGCCAAGGAGTTTAGACTCTTCCTTTTATAGTCAGTGAGTTGAGGGATAATAAAAGAGGAGAGATGAGACGATGTTGCACGAAGCGTGTGTGTTTCAGACTAGGATTCTCCCTGACCACAGTCCTCCAAAGACTTCCCATGCAGTGAGCCGAGAATCTCGGCTCTAGCTCATGGCCTTCAAGGCTCTGCACCGTGGGCACCTGCCTCCTATTTGGACATCATAGACCACCCTCTACTTCCCTCACTCCTGTAGTCACACTGTTTAATGTTTCCTGAACATGCTGACCTTGTTTTGAGCTGCGTCTCTGCTCTTACTGGTCTCTGTAGCTGAAATACTCCCACCCCAGGGCTTTGCATGATGCCTCTTTCTCGTTACTCAGGTGCAGTTCAGAGAGTCCCTCTTCCACTCTTTGCCTATCTCCCAGCCTCCAGTTCTCCTCTCTGTGCCCCAGTCCCAAGTGGCTTGCTGTCATGGACGCTGGTCATTGTTCCCCTGATGTTGTTTTCTCTCGTGACTTGGCTTCAGTAGCCATTCTGTAACTCAGGGGAGGTGTGCCTATCCATTGGCCAGGGGCTAATGTGATCATAGTAATTCTCTTATTATTAGTGATTGGTTCATTCACGGCATGTGACCCAGTGAGGGACCAATGAGACATGATGGGGGAAAAGTGTCTTCCCTTCTGAGAAAATGTCACTAAAGNGCTTTGCATGATGCCTCTTTCTCGTTACTCAGGTGCAGTTCAGAGAGTCCCTCTTCCACTCTTTGCCTATCTCCCAGCCTCCAGTTCTCCTCTCTGTGCCCCAGTCCCAAGTGGCTTGCTGTCATGGACGCTGGTCATTGTTCCCCTGATGTTGTTTTCTCTCGTGACTTGGCTTCAGTAGCCATTCTGTAACTCAGGGGAGGTGTGCCTATCCATTGGCCAGGGGCTAATGTGATCATAGTAATTCTCTTATTATTAGTGATTGGTTCATTCACGGCATGTGACCCAGTGAGGGACCAATGAGACATGATGGGGGAAAAGTGTCTTCCCTTCTGAGAAAATGTCACTAAAGAGATGTCGCCTCTTCCTTCCCTCCAAGTTGAAGGTCAGGAGGTGAGGTCTGGGTCTGCTGAGTAAGGACAGTTGACACTCAGAGGAAGGCAGCCCCTGGCGAACGGCAGAGAGCCAGAGTCTGGATGGAACATACCCACACCTAGACTTCTTGCTTTGTGAGATGTTATCTCCTTCTCAAGTCCCTTTGAGTCGGGTTTTCTATTACCTGAGTGGGAAGCATACTGATTGATGTTTTCTTTTATATCACTCTGCTTTATTTTCTTCATGGCATTTGTCAGTTGGTGAATTATCCTGTTTATTTATTCTCATGTTTATTGCCTATCTTCCCTACTATCAGTTAAGCTTCATTTGGACAGGAATTTCTCTGTCTTGTCTGCTGAATTCACAACTCCTAGAACAGTATGAGGAGTATCAGTAGGTGACCAATAAATGTTTATTGGATGAATGAATGAATGAATGAAGTGAGGGAGGGATGAGCAAATGAAAGAATGAAGTGAGGGAGGAGGGAAATTAATGTCGCCCTTGTGTATTTTATAAAATATTATGGGGAGGGGTTGGAGAGGGCTTATAGAAGGCTGTTGCTGTGCAGAGGAGTTCACAGCTAGGCATTGAGAGCCTGCCCCTTGGTTGTGGCAGTGCAGTGGGGAAGGGCCAGACAAAAGGGATGTGACAAACCTCACAGGACTTGGAACTGCAGCCAGAGGGGAAACAGGGGGAGAGGTGGGCTTTACTCCTGAGGCTGCACCAGGGGGTTATTGGGAGGAATAGGATGTAGAAGGAATAGCAATTGCAATACTGGAAAACAAGGAAGTGTGTTTTGGAAGTGTAGAATATTAAGTGCCAGTTAGGCATCAGTGTGGAGCTCTAGCTGGTAGTTGAAAATGTGGAAATGAAGACAGACTACTTTTCTAATCAGAAGAACATATCCCTCTCTTTCTTTCTAAAGATAATCAGGCCTGGCAATTGATACTTCTCTTTCCTAGTTATTATGCATGACTCAAAAGCAGACTCGATGTCCAGTTCAATTTATGTGGCCAGAGCCCCTGTTTTATGTGCTGATCATAATAATTTGTGTATAATTCCTTTATTAGAACAAAACCGAAACCAAGTCAAGACCTTGACTGTCTTTGAGTCTAACAGGGCTAAACAGAGCTAGTTCTAAGAATATTCAGATGGCCTGAGACTAGCCAGGAACTAGTTTCTGAGCAGTGTCTCAGCTCACAACAGACCTCCTTCAGGTATTCCCTCTCTCATTACCCTAGCTTCTTGTCTTCCTGCTGACACTTCCTGCTTTACTAAAATACCACTTTTATTTGTTTGACCCATGAGAACAGGGTTGATTAATGCCAGTTGCGATTATTATAAGGCCTAGTTGACTTGAGGTAGAGAATGCTACAATGTTTTCACTTGTCTTATCTCGCTGCGGCGTCTCCAGGACGTACAAAATAGTGATTAGGAACACTGCCTCTGAAGTCAGACTGCCTGTGTTTGTATCCAGTCTTACTAGCTGGGTGACCTTGGGCAAATTACTTAACGTCTCAGTTTACAAATTATCGTAAATTAATTTTGTGTGAGTAATTAACTGATATCTTTTGAGGAGTAAGCAAATAAATCCATATAAAATAAAATACTTAGGTAAGGCTGGGTGCAGTGGCTCGTGCCTGTAACCCCAGCAGTTTGGGAGGCCAAGATGGGAGGATGGCTTGAGACCAGGAGGTGAAGACCAGCCTGGGCAACATAATGAGACCTCATCTCTACAAAAAATAAAAAAATGAGCTGGGTGTGGGGTGGTGTGTACCTGTAGTCCCAGCTACTTGAGAGGCTGAGGTGGGAGGATCACTTGAGCCTAGGAGGTCGAGGCTGCAGCGAGCCATGATTGCACCATTGAACTCCAGCCTGGGTGACAGAGCGAGACCCTGTCTCAAAAAACAAACAAAAAAATAAACAACAAAAAAAAACCCAGTAACAATGACCCCCCACCAATACACACACAATAAAACATTTAGGTAGTGCTCGGCACATATTAAACGTGCTGCAGTATTAACCTGGCACATGAAGACACTCAGTCAATATGTGTGGAATCCAGCTGAAAGAGCACAGATTGCTGTGGCTGTAACAGAGGCTCCAGATAATTTCATTAGCCTAAACTGTGACCAGTTACTGTTTAACCTGGCTGTCTCTGGGTAGCTTTTTCCAATTGTAGATAAAATTCCAGTGTGTTATAGACAGATAGGTGGTGATAATATATCTTTCACTTGTATGATGCTTTTACAGATTATTCTGTTACTATCTGATCTCATCCTGACAGCTAATCTTGGGAATAGACAGGAATATCATTTCTGTTTTATGAAACAGGAAGCTTAGTCACAGAGAGGTTAAGTGTCCTTAATAATTCATGGCAGAAGCATGAGTAGAGTATGAGCCTCCTGTTTCCCAGACCTTGGCTGGAGCTCCCCATCTGTTCATCCCAATCTGTGCTGCCAGTGGACATAGAATAAATGTCCAGAGGCCCACGCAAGGTAAGTGTTCAAACCGCCATGATTCTCTCACATCCACTCAGTGCTCCCATCTTGCAAGTGCAAAACAACCAACACCACCATTAAAACAATGGTTCATCCAGGGTGCTTGCCTGGCTTGCCCCCAAATTAGTGCTCTTTGGGCTGCTGTATACCTGGTCTGAGCTGCCGTGAGTGGCCACATGGCTGTGGTTTGTTCATTCCCTCATGGTGGCCACAAAGCAGGGCTTCCCAGGATTGCCCGTATTCTCCCTCTGAGCCCAGGAGAGAGTGCTCAAGCCCGCAGGGAAGTGAGGCTGAGCCCCAAATACTTGCTGAAAGTGCCAATATTTTTAGAAGCTCCCTATCTTTTCTTGACTATAAAATATACAAATTATAGACACCATCATATAGTCACATTTATTTTAACATATAAAAGCAATTAGTTTATTTGTTATGTAGTAGAATGATGGCTTTTGGGAATTCCATCGGGGTGAACCCGGGAGTCTGTATCCTGGATATACTTGCATTGCATGTCAGCCTGTAGTCACTTTTGCTTAGGGTAAGGGTCTGGTCATCCAAGCACAGTTGGTTCTCTGTATACGGTCTTTTCACTTGTAATCCCTTTCTTAGGGAAATCCTTCTTGGGGTTACAGCATTTAGCATGTTGCTTGCAAATGTGTTGGGTGTGTGTCTTTCTTGTTGGCATTGTTAGAGGCTACTCATTGTATTCAAAATGTTATATTCTATTCCAGGACATACCACAGTGGGAGAGGCAAAATGACATAGAATGCATTTAAGGAGTCTGAAGCAGGAATTGAGTTCTACTTTACTTTAGTGTTCATGTGTTTGACCAGGGGACAGTCTTTTCTTGAAAACCCAGGACATCAAAATCTCCAGATAGTCATCTAGTTTTAACCCCCAGCAGGATAAAAGCATTTCTAATACATAGTTGTTTATCTTTTAAATTTTATCATCTTTCTGATCCATAACTTCTACTTTTACATAATATATCCATATAACTTCTTATAACAAATACTGTTACAGCTCAAATCTCTGCATAATAAAGCAATTGCTAAAGCCCTGTGCAGTGACCCAGTTCAGGCAGTATCCTATATATAAAATTCCACAGTGATTTAAAAAAAATCATTCTGGTTTGGATTATTGTATTAACTCCATATTACAACGTAATTGTATGGTTAGGTAACAACTTTAAAGCAGTTAAGCCAAAACCTGCACAGGCACACCTGAATATACCAGTCTCAGGGAGACATCAGCTAGCTATATTGGTGCACCCTGTTCTAGCACAGCCCTCTGCTCCTCAGGAGAAGGAAAAGGGCAGGACAGTTGAAGGAGTTAGGGACCTACAGTTCCCTTCTGTCATGTCTGTGTCTGCAGGTCCTCTGCTTACCCACGGTAATAAGCACACATACTGATACAAGACACACACACACACACACACACACACACACACTCTCTCTCTCTCTCTCTCTCTCTCTCTCTCTCTCTGTCTCTCTCGAGTTTTCTTGTCCTTGCAGGATAAGCCTCAGCTCCCAAACTAAAAAAGGGGTTAGGCTGAATAAGGGCAAGTAATGATTTGTGCAGAATTGAGGCGGCCTGTAGCTGGGCCCTCCCAAGGAAGCTCCCTCCTTTGACAGATAAAATGATTGAAATGCCTAGAAGACAACTGGCATGATCAAGGACATAGAGCTTTACCTGGCAGCTCTGGGGCTTGGGTCTTCTGAGCCGCTATTCAGTGCGTCTTCCTTCCAGGAGAGGGGCACAAGCATATGGGAGAAAAGATACTACCCAGGGGCTTGTAGTTTCTGCTTTCACTGCTCAAGGCCAGTTTTTAAAACGTCATATTCAGATTTTGAATTTGATTTACTTTGCCTCTGAAGATGAAATATCTTGGGTTTCTAGCCCACCAATATGCAGACCTCTGGTAAAGGGAGTATATAAGCCAATGTAGGTGGCTGAAGTCCTGAGTAAGAAGGAGGAGGGATGGTTATGAACAATATCCTTAGGACTAGGGGATGCCAGGGTAGCTGTGACTGGTCGTCATGGCCATTGTGCTGCCAAGATGTGACTGAAAGCTCCTCCCTGCCCTCCCCCTCCCTTCTCCTTCCCATCCCATCCAACTGAGCTCAGGACCTTCCTTTGTCTAACTAACAATGGATGGAGACCATATAGTATATTGCATATCTGTATATCCACGAGGCATCTGAGGAAATCTCCTCAGAGGCCCTTCTGAGTAACTGGAAAGATGTGGGCTGAGTAGAGGAATAATGAATTTAGTTATATTTGTATTTATTTGAACAGATCTTTCCAAAGTGTAGATTATTGGCTTAATGTTAACCTGGAGGAATATTTCTAGTGGAGTGATGCAGAGCCTGTCCTCAGAACTGTCTGGTTCACGATTTTTATCAATGATTTTTTTGAAGACATGTTTATCAAACTGGCAGTTGACACAAGGCTGGAGGATAGCTAATGTGATTAGTAACTTGATCTTGAGTCAAGAAAATCTTGATCGTCTAAAAGGATGGGCCAGAAATAACAAGGTGAAAAATAGTAAAGTTAAATATAAAGCCTTCAAATTAGTTTTAAAAAATTAATTGCACAACTCCAGAGTGGAGAGAAGTGGAGGATATAATTTGTCACAGATTCAATATGAGTTAACTTATAATAAGGCTGTTGAAAAATGCAGGCAATGTTATAGAAGTACATATGCAGCTCAAGAAAAGTAAGAACATGGAGCAGAATGCATCTGATTTATTGTGTTTGGTGTTTCTTTTCTCTTCCTGACCTGAGATATACAAAAATTCAGAGATTATCAAATGGCATACCTGTTTTAGTAAGTTAAGTGCAAATATTCTTTTTTTATTATTATACTTTATGTTCTAAGGTACATGTGCACAATGTGCAGGTTTGTTACATATGTATACATGTGCCATGTTGGTGTGCTGCACCCATTAACTCTTCATTTACATTAGGTATATCTCCTAAGGTGCAGATATTCTAACTGCAAGTTGAGGTAGGTTGAGACATGTGACTTTTGGATAAACTCTTTGAAGTAAGAATGACGGTTTCAAGCACATTTTGGGAAATTGTCAAAGATCTGGAGTAAGCCCTGCCCTTTGCTATCTCCTTGTTGCCTCTCTGCCACTCTGTCCTTTTCCCTCAAATAAAAACTTCTGCTACCACTGCCATTTAAAGCAAAGCTACCAAATAGGTGGCTTCTTTTCTGACTGAGTTGCCTGCAATCTTTCATCCTTCCTCCTTCCTCCTAGGTTTAACTGCATGGTGAATTTATAGTGTCATAATGGATGTCTCTGTAAAGCAGGATTCTACGGGGTCTACAGAAGACTTTAAAAATGTAAACCACTTTGAGTGTGTGCGTGTGTGTGTGCACACGCTTCCGTGCGTTTGTGCATGTGCTAGTCTGTTGGTTGAAGCCATTTTGCAAAATTAAAAATGAAAGCACTCTTTAAAACAATCTTTGCAGTTAGCCTGCAGCACAGTGTTCACTGGCAGCAGGAAAAGGCAGTCAGTCCTTTATGTACGTCTTACACCTCCCTTTCAATTCCCCATCTCTCCCCGCTGGAAAGAGAAATATTCTGGCACAAGCATCTTCTCGTCTCGGTTCAGAACGGGTACCACCTGCCTCCAGAGCCCAGGGGAGCCCTCCGTGTGTTCCTGCCCAGGCACACCACATGGAAATGCGGACACAGTGCCAGGCGGACGTGTTAATAGGCAGGGAAGGGGGAGGGGGATGTGCAAAGCCCTGCAAAGCTTTTAGCCACAGCCACCTACTTATTAGCTAGTTAAGGCTGCCCGTGGTGTTGTGAAGGGAGAATGAAGACATGGGGCACATTGCAAGCTGTCAGTTGGACACAGGGCAAGTTGTAATTACTACCACAGTTTCTTTTCCTTTGTCATTTTTTTGGATCTCCCTCACTTCATTGTTCTTAGACTTGGGAAGGGGAGAAGCTGTCTCCAACCGTTTGTTATCAGTAGTCCAGAATCCATGGCCATTAAGTTGACTCTTTGAAAGAAAACAACAATTTGATACCATTTTCTATCCCGAGGCCCTGGTCTTTTAGAGTCACAGTCTTATTTATGTATTGCTTGCATTTGTCATGCACAGCTTCAAGAGAATTTCCTTTTAAATTTGTCACTGGTCAGTTGCACTTATCCGGCCATTTTTCTCTGGGAATTTGGGATATCTGTTAGTATACATTCTGGTGGGTACTTAGGCGGATTGGAATGGCAGGCTGTTAAAAAGACCCCCCCTTGCTTCCAAATCCACTCTCGTGGTCTGCTCTGTGATGCTGTATTTTCACACATGGAGATGCCGCCCTTAGGCTGGCTTCTTGCTCCTCCCTAGGTATCTGTGGATATGCTTGAAGACTGTCCTTGTAAGTTCCTTCTCAGCATGAATCGGTTCGTCAGAGGCTTTCTTGAAGGAAGGTCTTACCAGAGTGGGGACTGAGTCTCATGAAACGGAGAGGAGAGAAGCCAAGGAAACATGCATTCTCTTTCTTAGAAACCTCAGGTTTTTACTGGTAAAGTGAATAGTAAGTATCTGTCTCATAGGATTGCCACCTTCAATCTTTTTTTTTCTTTTGGAATCAGATGGAAAATACATAAATGCCATATTTCAAAAAGTCTAGGAAGCATAATCCTTCCTCACATTTTTATATTTTGATATCAGTCTTTGATATTGGTACAATCCATATCATCTTTCAATTATTTTGGCAGAATTATTTTTTTCTAGTGGTAAATAAAATAATGCAACATCTTATAATTTCTGATTTGATGAAATATGGTTAAACTGACCAGGGCTGTTGCTGGATTAAATAAAGTAAGATGAGGCATGTGGAACTCTACAAATGTCCACTTAATTTTTTTGAGACTGGGCCCTTTTTGCTGAGGTTCGTTAATGGAGAGCATAAACATGGAGAGAGACTTGGCATCCTGACTTCTTAGTGGATTTCTAGGGATGCTCTTGTCCTTCTTTGCTTCCTCCAGGTATTGAACACTCGAGTGCCAGGTGGTGTGCTAGGTGCAAGGTTCCTGGAAGTGAAGGACACCCTTATCCCCAGGGAGGTGAGGGTCTAGTGGAGAGAGACAGAGCAGCACCCATTTATAAATTACTGTGATGAGCACTGCAAGGTGCTGGGAAAGCACAGAGAAAAAAAACCCATCTTAGCTGACGTGGGGCTGGGTAGGAAAATCTTCAAGGAAGGGGCCACTGGGCTGAGTCCTAAAGGGCAATGATGGATTAGCTAGGAAAGTTCGGAGTCAGCACTTTCCAGAAATTACAGTTTGGAAAATCGTGCTTGTTCTCATTTATAAAGAAGCCTGCCTTGGGTGTACCTAATGTTTCCTCCTCACGACCCAGCTCTGGTTTCTGCCACAGCAGCAGTGGAAGGAATCGCTGGAGCTCTGACTGACCATTGCTATCAGGGCCCACAAGGAGCCATACGCACATCTATCCACCTCCGTCTGGGACTTCTCCAGCTCTGTGGGCACTCCCTGGGTCCATATACAAGAACATTATGGAATGGCAGCCCTCAAATAAGGAGGGATGGGAACTGGTGGTTAGATGCCCCAAACTCCTGGGTTCTCCTTCAAGCTGACAATTTCTGAAAGTATGCTGTGCAGTGGATACTATTGCTCACAGTAGCAATCTGAAAACACACCTTTATCATAGCTTTTCTCCTTTTGTCACTCCCCCTGCTTCTTCACTCTATAGGATCAACTCCCCAAAGAGCCACCTGCAACAAAGTCCTTGTCTTTGGCTCTGCTTTTGGAGCAACCCAAAGTAATTCAGTACTGAATTTTTTTCATAGTACTAACTTAGAGCTTATATTAGGCCAGGCATGGTGGCTTACACCTATAATCCCAGGCCGAGGCGGGCAGATCACCTGAGTTCACGAGTTCGAGATCAGCCTGACCAACTTGGCAAAACCCTGTCTTACTAAAATGCAAAATTAGCCAGGTGTAGTTGTGCACACCTGTAGTCCCGGCTACTCAGGAAGCTGAGGCAGGAGAACTGCTTGAACCCAGGAGGCGGAGATAGCAGTGAGCCGAAATTGAGTCATTGTACTCCAGCCTGGGTGACAGAGTGAGACTCCGTCTCAAAAAATAAATAAATAAATAAAACATAAAGAAATAAAGCTTGTGTTAAGGAGATTTAGAATATGCTATAAAACTGGCCCAAGAAAGGTGGCCCAAGAGATGGAGATGAAGAAGAGGATGAGCAGGTGAGGGAGGGCATTAGGACAAAGACAGCCAGAGCTTATGGATAGAAGGTATAGCTGCACATGCGTTTCTGAGGCTGAAGTGGTTCATAGAGTAATTTGAACAGATTCAATGCATGCCACCAACAGCAGAATACTCCAGGGGATAAAGGAGACTTGGAAGTTTGAAATGCCCAGTAAAATGTTCAGGCAGCTACTGAGGAGGCTGAGACTAGAGGATTGCTTGAGCCCAGGAGTTTGAGGCTGTAGTGAGCTAGAATCATGCCACTGCACTCCAGCCTGGGCGATAGAACGAGCGAGACCCTGTCTCTAAAATAAACAAAACAAAAGTAAAATCGTTCAGGCAAACACATCGATAGGTGAATCTGTTATTTCTGGATGGACCAAGGGGGACATGTAGAAGGCAGTGTTCAAAAAGTAATCATAATGGTGAGTTGAATTCATTATGCGGTGAAGGAATTATCTGGTAATGGTTATGTGGCATTGGTGCATTACCAATCAGAAGTTAGAAGGAACTCACGATCTTCCTCATCATGTATTTGCATCTAATCGGAATTGTGTGATTATTAGGTTTTAGGTGGCAACACAGTCCGGTAGAGCTTGCAGTGATGATGGGAATGTTCTATATCTGTGCTGTCCAGTATGGTAGCCACTAACCACATGTGACTAGTGAACTTGAGTTCCAAGTGAGTGTAACTGAGGAACTGAGTTTTAATATTACTTAGTTTTAATTAGTATAAACTGAAATAGCTACTAGCTGCTTTTTTGGACAGTGACGTTTAGAGAGAGCATAAGGAAAGGATACAAAATACTGAAGTCTCGCATGTAACCTCTGGGAAACTTGGGGACAGTCAGTGGTCCCAGGGTGAAAAAGAAAAGGGTAGTTTGCTTTACTCTGTAAGCCCCAGAAAGTCCTCACATCCCAGGAATCACAGGAGTGGCCTGGAGGGTGTGTCAGAGAGAAACCTGCTAGCTGGGTTGAAGGGCACAGTGAGTTTCCAAAGGGACTGTGTTGTTGCTGAGAGAATGGTATCCTTAGTGCATGCAGCTGAAGGCCAGGTAGACGGGGGCACAGCTGTTCACCTTTCAGAGGGGGCCTGGACTCCTGGGGCTGTGTTTGTGCTAGTTTTCAGGAACCCCTGTGAAAAAGCCACATTAGACACTGTGCGTGTTCTGGAAACCAGAAGTGGCCCCAGAGGAGTTCTCCCTCGGCACTTTCAATTGGTGGAGAGGAGAGAGGCTCTTCCTCCCAAAGAGGCCGAAAGCTCATGGCCTTAGCTATTCTGCTTGAATTAGTTGAACTTATTGGCTACTCCTGTGACCCTGGTACATGCACCATTTTTTTCAGCTTCTACAGAAATTTTGTTTCATGGCCAAGTCAGTGGACTTGGAGCTGCCTCTCCTTCGATGTAGCATTGAGCATGGTGTCTCATTTTTCTCCTTTGTAAAATGGGCATACTTTGCTCATGAGATTGTTTTAAATAAAACATGAGATAATGAATGCAAATGCAGTTTGTAAATGTTGAGTGTTGTTTTGGAGGCTGACTGTACAAAACTTAATGAGGGCGTACCTTGGTCAGCATTTTTTGCCTTCTCTCAGGCTTGGATCCCTTAAATACTCTAATGGGAAATAGTCAGTAAATGTTAGCTATTAATATAGAAACAGATACCTTTCTGTTACTACTCATTTTAGTAAAGCTTAACTTTTATATATTATATATTTTAGATTTGGAAAAGGGATTATCATCCTTACTGCAGGACACCTGGGAAGTCAGAGATGGGGTTTTGGTTTTAGTCTAGTAGTTGACCAGAGCAAGGGAAGCGTTTCCCTAAGCCCCGAACTCTGTTTCCACACAGAACAGGTCTGTTCTTGGTGTCTGTCACTTCTATGACTTGTTTTTATTTTAACCTTCTATTCAGGTGAGTTCTCACTCTGTGGTAATTTCATGAAAAAATTGTGGTAAATCTTTGTTCAGCTTAGTGGTGGGGTTAGGGATAAAAGTTACCTCACGGGGGAGAGGGCTTCATGATCAGAACTGCTGAGTAAATGATTGCTTTCCCTTTGCTTGTGAGGAGGGATAGCCAGTGCTGTATTGATTAGCTTCTCTTTCAATACTAGTATATTTTGTTGCTGAGCAACAGGACTTTTAAAATATAATGTAATGAGCCAAATGTGATGTCAGGAGGTCAGCATGTTGGGGTGTGGGCTTAAGCTTTGTATTGCTTTCTTTCATCCCCTGTGGTCAGCTGTCAGTCATGTTTCCATCATGGGAAGGCATGAACAGACCACCAGGAGTTAATCCTTCTGTCTTTCCAAGCAAAATGATCTACCTCTGTCTTCTGTGAAGAGAGATCATGTTCAATGCTAATATGATCAGCTGATAATGGCAGTATTATTAGCAATCTCAGATGAATCTTTGATCAATTGAATTGTATGGTTTACCTACTCTTTACCAGTTTTTTTGTGCCATGTACATCACACAGAATCCTAGAAGGTCCCCGTCACTAACAGAAATGAAGGTGGTTGGATTTTGGCTGCTCATGTCCAGGGGTATTGATGATTCTTTCAAATAAATCACAAAGTAAGGTGTGCATAAAAAGATAATACTCAGCTGATATCACATTGCTTATACAGAGAAGGTTTTTCATTTGTTTGTCTTTCAATTTCCACATCCAGGTGTTTTGCTGTTTCCCTGGACCTCTGGGTTCATCACACAGCCCCTGGTGCACCTACGTGGGTGCCAGCATTGTAGGAACACGCTGTCTGCACTGACAGGCTTGTGGAGGTGAACTAAACTCAATAACCCCATGACTGTATATCCTGGAGCAGAGTTAGTGAGAACCAGTCTCCAATGACCACTGACAAAAACAGAATCAAAGTGATAATAGAACCAACCAACACTACAATTCCTAACATACAGTGTGCACTCAACAACCAAGTGGTAGATACCAAGGTCAAAAACATACCTCAGTGATTTCCTTTAATATCTACAACAGTCCTGTGTGTTCGGCACTATTGTTGCTATTCCCATGTCACCCATTACAGACTGGAAGCATAGAGAACAAGTCACATGTTTCATTCGGTGGCAGAGCCAGATTCAACCCTAGCTGGTCTGAGGGCAGATCCTGTGGTCTCCCCAACATGTGTGGGTTCTCTTTTTGTCTCTGCCACTCACCGACAGCTGATGGAGGTACGTGGCTTTAATACTCAGGGCCTCCTCTGGAAAATGAATGGTTTGACCAGACTGCTCCAAAGACTTTTGGTCATTGACATGTCGTGGTTTTTTTTAGATCCTGCAGTCATCAGACCCCTCAGTGGCTTTACTTGCTTACATCACCTGGTCTCCTTGAGGACACATGCTCCATGTGTGTGGCATGTGGAAAGACTCAGTAAACATTGATGAGCAGACTGACTTCCATATTATCCCATGTTGTAAAGGCATGGGAGCTGGACTCTGGGGCCTATTCTGGAGAATAATCTCTCCTTAAAGAGGTGTTATTTGCTTGAAGATTATTGTTTTTGGATTTTACTCTTCATCAGAAAGTAGGTGTTATGATCAACTGTGTCCTTGGACAAATGTGTTTTCTCCTATGCCCTGGCATCTTTTGCTTTTGTATTAAGCCTAGGCCCTTTCTTTACCTCTGTCTCTCTGAATCTTCCCTAACTTGATCCCAGCTTTCCCTAAATAGCAGTGATTGGAATACTCAAACTTCAAGGAAAAAAGTACAGACATACATTAGTAATAATATTCAAAAGGCTATCTTTAGTCAGATTGTTAATTCTCCTTGTGAAGAACTTTTTCACTGGTTCTATATATATGAAGTACTCAGGCTTCCACCAGTTCTGTCAGAGCTGAAGGATTTAGTAGGGTCAATATCTACTATTGCACTGCCTAAGTATTTCTAATCTAATGTACTTATATTTGATTCCATGGACAGAATTATTTGCTCTTACTAATATTTGACCATACATGAAATCATCATTACAATATGTTCATATTCACCTGTTCATGCGCAAATGAATAATTTTACAGTACAGTGCTGAATAAAATATTGTAGATTTTTATTTATTTGCTGTAGGTCTCTTACATGAAAGAGAGCTGATTTAATGGAGCATAAGAGTTTAGTTGTGGACGTGTTGAATTTTAGGTGCCTCTTGGAAATCTCATGTCTTTGCAGAACTTCAGCCATTATCTTTGGGAAAATCACTAACCTAACTTCTCTTGCAGTCTCTGGCTTTTATTTGGCTTTTAAATACTTCATACTCCGCATATCTACATCTGAATCCATCATTTCTTCCTGCTTTCCTCAAACACACACATGTACATGCCTGTTTCTTTTCCTGGTGTTCTGATGTCTTTTAATCTTTTCAGTCAATTCATGTAGTAAATATGTATTGCACTTTTACTGTGTCCTGGGTACATTTCTAGACACTGGATCTGTAGCAGTGAATAAAACAGGCCAAAATTCTACCTTTCTGGAGCTTACAGTATGGTGGGGGCAGGCAATCAACAAGGAAAATGAGTAAATTATATTATGTAGTGTCATCAGGTCATAAATGATAGAGTGAAAAATGAATCAGGGAAGAGGATAGGAAATTCTGAGTGTGGGAGTGGGGTAGGGGTATTTTCAGTTTAAAATAAGACAGGCTGGGTGCAGTGGCTCACACCCATAATCTGAGCACTTTGGGAGGCTGAGGTGGATGGATAACTTGAGATCAGGAGTTTGAGACTAACGTGGTCAACATAGTGAAACTCCGTCTCTGCTAAAAATACAAAAAATAGCCAGGCGTGGTGGTGCATGCCTGTAGGCTCAGCTGCTCAGGAGGCTGGGGACGGGGAATCACTTGAACCCAGGAGGCAGAAGTTGCAGTGAGCTGACATGGCACCACTGCACTCCAGCCTGGACGACAGAATGAAACTCCATGTCAAAAAATAAAAGAAAATAAGACAATCATCAGATGCCCCACTGGGAAGGTGACATTTGATGTTTCAATGTTATCGTGACATTTGAATTTCTCCTTTGATTCTCTTTCATCTCCAGTGAGTTGACAAATTCAGTCAGTTCAACCCGTGTAATATGCTTCCATCTATTTCCTTCTCTCTGCTCACAACGCCGTTACTTCCAGTTCTGGGCTTTATCACTCTTTCCTGTACAGGCATATTAGCCTTCAGATAGGCCTACCAGTCACTAGGCTCTTTTAAATTTGATTTTTGATTATTCATTGCTGGTTATTATTATAGGATGGTTTTGCATTTTATGCATAGTGAACTTACATTAGAATAAATAGGTTATGAAAATTTTATAAAATTTGAATAGATTGCCATAGTTTTCTTTGAAGTTGAAAAACATATGATAATGCCATGCACATAATGATAATATTTTTTATTATAGTATTATTTACATAAAATAAAAGTCATTCATTTCATGTGCAATTTGATGAACTTCAGTAAGTATATAGAGTCGCGTAGGCACAATATCAAGATACAGAATGTTCTATCACCCTAAAAGCTTCCTTGTGGCCCTTTCAGTTGACCTCTCTCTTCATCCCCAAACCCAAGCAATCGCCGATTTTCTTCTGTCATTATGGTTTGCATTTTCTAGAATGTCATAAAAATGGACTTGAATAATACTTAGATGTTTGTGTTTGCTGTCTTTAACTTTACAAAGTATTTTTGAGGTTCATCCATGTTGTATGTATTAATATTTTGTTCTTTGTAATTGCTAAGTAGCATTCCATAGTGTAGATATATCACAATTTGTTTATCCATTAATCAGCTGGTGGACATTTGGATTGCTTCCAGTTTGGGGCTATTGTGTATTAATGCTGCTGTGAGCATTCATGGACACATCTTTGTGTGGATAATGTGTTCATTTCTTTTGTTTCAGTACTTAGAACTGGGAGTGAAGGGTCTTATAGGGCTGTATATTTACTTTTCTAAAATATTGTTGTAGTGTTTTTTAAAGGGACTGTACCATTTTGTATTCCCACCAGCCTGCAAGATGGCCCCCTGTGATCCCTGCTTCCTTGGGCTTGTGCCGGTAATACAGTCGCTTCCCGCATTTTGTCAGCATGGGTTTGTGTGATCAGTAGAGTATAGCAAAAGAGGTGGTACATCACTTCTGAGCTTAGGTTGTAAAATACACTTTAGCTTTCATCTTGGTTGGTTATTTATGCTCTCTTGAATCATTTGCTTTGTTGGGGAAGCCAGGAGCTGTGTTGTGAGCAGCCCTATGCAGAGATCCACATAGTGAGGAACTGAGGCCTCTGGCCAACAGCCAGTGAGAAACTGCTACCGTCTACCCACAGCTATGTGAGTGAGCTTGGAAGCAGATATCCAACCAGTTATACCTCCAGATGCCTGCAGCCTTGGGGGACCTCTTAATTGCAACCTCAAGAGAGACCCGGAAAACTACTCCACTAAACTGCGCTTGGATTCCTGACTATCAGAGACTGTGTGAAATAATTAATGTTTGTTGTTTTAAGCTGCAAAGTTTTGGGGATAATTTGTTTACACATCAATAGATAAGGAATACAAGTTCCATCTTCTCCATACCCTCAGCAACATTTCATACTGTTAGTTCTCTTTAGCGATTCTAGTAGTTATGTGGTGGCATTTCGTTGTGTTTTTGTTTGGCATTTCTCTGTTGACTCATGATGTTGAGCCTATATTCATGTTTTTGATGGCTATTTGTGTATCTTGTCTTGTGAAGAGTTTGTTGAAATAGTTTGCCCATTTAAAAAATTGAGTCATTTCTATGTTTTCATTTGGTATTTTCTTCCCTGAAAATTTGTTGCCCCATCTCTATAAGAGATGAGAATCCTTACCAGATGCAGTCACCATAATTGTTGCTGTGCAGAGTCAAGTAAGCCTTGCAGTAACTTTCTAGCAGCATTTTTAGCTTTTAAGTTCTCCATCTCCTGCATTTTCCTGCAGTGACATCGAATTAGTAATCATGCACCATTGATGGCGATCCTTGAGCCTGCACTCAAAACGTTTTCCATATCATTAATCGCTTCCCTGTCTCTTGCCAGTTACGAGAGTTCCATAGACACAGTACTTTCCCATGTGGCAAAAGTCCTTCTCTGAAAAATATGAGCATTTTTTCTCCTGCATCTGCTTTATGGCACATTCGTCATTTTCTTACCTGTTCATATTTTATAGTCATCCCTAATTTTTGTTTCCATTGTAATCTTGCCCTCTTTCTCACTAGTCCCTTTAACACCCATTGCTTTTGTACTCACCAGATATCATAGGCTACTGCCACTTTTGTAACACCTCACGTGTAAATATAAAGCACAATGAATTCTATGAAAATTATATCCAATCAAATTAGCAGAATTTTCATAACACTTACCTCACGGTGCTATTGTAAAGATATTTTTTCCTGGTATGTAAATTCTTTTTGAGGTTAGAGATCTCCTTTTACAGGATTTAGTATATAACAGATTCAGTAACCAAACTTCTTGACCTCCCAATATTAAATCACTAAATGTGCAAAAGAGCTACCATTATCTAGGTCAATAAAAACTACTCATTTTCTGTGAAACAGTATATGCATAGATTTTCAAAGCTGTGAAAATGCAATAAAGAGCACAACACATTTTGGTCACTTTATTAAGTGACATTTAATAAAGTGGTAGTAGTTGACATTTCAAGTAACAAACAGCACTTTGAACGGTGAAAACACAGATAGTATATTGTCATATTTGAACGCTTTTCTTTAAAAACATAATTCTAATTTTATGTATATTACAAAACAGCCTTAAAGAAAGAAGTGAGATCTTTCTACAGTACTTAAAATAACTCAGTACAGGACTGATTTATTAAGATAGTGCATATTCAACTTTTCTAGCTCAAGAGATGAGTTAAAGGATAAACTCTGAAAAAGTAAAATGTATTTGTAAACATTGATAAAATATTACTGTTTATTGCTGGTTTTGTTTAAATGGGCATTTCTTCACAGCTTTATTTTAAGTACAGATTTAAAATTCTACCAGCGATATAATCATGTTAGCAAATATATATTGAGTATCTGCTATGTATTAAGCATTGTACTAGGTCTGTAAATGCCAATGTTGGCGGTTGGCATATTTTCTGTGAACTTTATTTTCTATTCAACAAGTATCTATTGAGCCCCCACCATGTTCTGGGCCTAGAATTGGGAGTGAATATATGAAAATGAATAAGCTGAGAATCTCATAGTCCAGGGAGTCCCAGTTGGAGAGGCTGACATGGAGATGCCCCACTGTGCCTGGCTTTCCCTGCAACCTTTTGTTTATGGAATTTGCATAGTGGCTATAGTCGGGTTGTGCTGCCTTACACTCTGCAGACCTTGCTCCCGCCCTGCCACCCACCACTTTAGGGTTTCCAGCCTTGTAAGCATGCCCTTGTGGGCTGGAGCTGATGTTTGCCTCTGGTTTTCTTGTAATATGGTCTCAATGGCTCACAAAGGCACCTACACATTTTTTTCCTTTGGACTTTTTCTCCTATGGCCCTGTATTCTGTCTACTTCTTATTTAGAAATGAGCTGCATGTTGGCTGGTGCCTGTAATCCCAGCTACTTAGGAGGCCGAGGCAGGAGAATTGCTTGAACCCAGAAGGCGGAGGTTGCAGTGAGCTGAGATTGTGCCACTGCACTCCAGCCTGGGCGACAAGAGGGAGACTCTGTCTCACAAAAAAAAGGAAGAATGAACCACGTGTTGTACTATGCTGCTCTTTCATTACTTAACTGTTGGACAGTTGCTTTCATTCTCATTTATTCCTCTTTTCTCCAGGTAGAATTTAATATTCTAGAAGGTAGGGATCACATGTCTCTTAGTACAGTGCTCAGTGCACAGCAACATTTAAGAAATACTGCTTTAAATGAAAGCAGGATCTGACAAAACATTGATAGAAAAATGTCTTTTGATGTGTGGCTAGATGAAGACTGCAGTGTATTGACCTCCAAGAGGAATGGAAAGTCAAAGTCCCAGTCTCTACAGGGGACCTTACGTCTCCCCCGGACCACCAAGCTAGGACTTGAGATCTAACATCTAGCTGTATTGCTAACTAGCTCTGCAACCTTGGACAGGTCACTTGATGGCTCTTAGACTCAGTTTCCTCATTTATAAAATGGGATCAGTAGTATTAGTTATTCATGGAGTTGTTTTGAGGATTAAAAGAAATGAGGCACAGAAAGCACACAGAATGAATGAATCACTCTTACATAGTAGGCGCTCACACACATTTAACAAATTATTTACAACATTTTTGTCGTAAAGCATAGAGCTGTAATGACAGTTCAATTGCTTTATAAAGTACAACGTACTGCACAAATATTTTACTGTCATTTGCTTTTATTTTGTCTCTTGCATTAATGGCATACCCCTCTATATTATGAAAAGACCGTTTTAGTTTAAAGACACAGTGGACAGTGGCGTGTGATAGAACGACAGTGAGTGCCAGGGCTGTTCCAGCAGTGAGGATTGTTGGAATTCCTGTCAAAAGTTCATCTTGGGCTACTGTTGGGGCGTTTCAATACTCCTTACATTGTTCTTCTCTAGCTCTTGTTTTCTGTCCCCCCCGCCTTTTTTTTGTGGTGTCAGGTAGCCTTTGTGGGGGTGGTTTAAAATATAGGGTATATACTCAGAGTTTAAATAGTCAGTGACCACTTGTTTGAGTCAGGTTTGGGTTTAAAAAGTAAAATTCTATGTTTTAGAACCATAATATCTTCAAAGAAAGCAGCAGCCTTGGTGATCGCACAGTCCTCCCGTCCTTTAGTTCACAAACAAGGCAGAGAAGGCTCAGGAAGCCTGCCAAGCTTGTGCAGCCGCAGGACTGGAATCCGGGCCTGTACTGGCTGTGGCTTCAACACACTGCCTCACTTCTCAGCGGGCTTTGACGCTCTGCATATTTAGGTGTCCTTGATAGGTTCTTGTTCTTTTTGTATCTTTCTATTGCTAATAAGAGCAAATTTTCGTTTTGCACTGTAAAAACATACTTCCTACATTTTGGGAAGATGGTCCTCCTGTGGAAGGGCAAACTCCATTATTAGGTTCATGCCCACTAATTCTCTTTTCTCTCTTCCTACTACCCATCCTTTCCACTTGGAGTATTCTCTTCTGCTGTATCCTTCACATCTTACCCTTCTTTATCATTCCCGTGTCTCCCTTGCTGTACTGCCTGCACAAGTTCACGTGTTTGAGGAACGAAACTTCAAACGTAGTCTGTACCAAGAGGCTTTATTATTTTCTTTTCCTCTCTCCCCTTTTACCCTAGAGCTAGTTCAAGGTGTCCTGGTGGTCTAAAATGTCAAAAGAAAACTAGATGAGGAAAAGCGATCGAAAATAACTCTATTATAAGCTTCCTTATAGTTCAGATTCATCCCTTTCTTTTTGACCCCTTTAAACAAATGAACATGTTAGCCTGTTTCAGGGGGTAATTGCTCTTCTCTTCAGAATACACCTCCTAAAATCACTGCTGTGTGAGGTTGAACATTCTGGGTGACAAAGGTCTGCCAGAGCAGATAACTTTGTTGTTTTCCCTCCCTCCCTCTCATTGCCTTCATTTTCTTCCCTCTCAGATAATAAAATCCTTTTCCAATTATAGAAACTGTAGAGGTCAAAATGTGACTCAGGTTAAACCCTGTGAAAATTGTAGCCACCTGAAATTATAATGCACATTTCTGCTTTTGAGCCAAGATAGTGTGCCAGCTGGAAGATGTAAATTTGTCATCATTTTCTGCCTTTGTTTCATCTTTTCTTTCCTTTTCTACACTGTTGTAATTCTCAAACTTTATTTTTTTTTTTTCTGTTATTCTCTCCCCTTGGTAAACCCCTGTGCTCCCAGTGGAGCCAGAAGAAATTGTACATGGGGCTTTGATATTTTGCCAACTGTTTTCTATAATTAAAAGTGAATTGGAAATGGGAACACTTCCTCTGTTCCACCGATGCTTCTGGGGTCTAGTCTAATAGAAACATGGAAAGGTGCAAAAAGAATCTGGAGCTAGGAAGGGAAAGTGGAAGCCTGCAATTCAGGCTAAAAGGTTCCTAGTAGAACTTCAGCCCTTAAGCCTTCGGGTTTTCTGTTCTAAATTTGCTCTTTTCTTTGGGTCAGATCATTAGAAAGTTTTATCCAAAATTAAACCAGTAATACTGAGGTGGTACCTCGTAGAGCTTGTGATTGGCTTGATCCACGCTAATTATCTTCTCAGTTGAAGTAATTAAGGGCAGAGACCATAATAGAACAATGTGGACTCAGAGAGATTTGTGTTTAAATTCTCATGATTTAAGCAGGAATAGTAAGTAGATTGCAATATGTGTATCAGGCCTAATCAGTCCCTAGTGCAGGGCTGATGGACTGCGATCCTGTAAAATATTCAATATCGCGATGCCCTGCCTGAGCAGCTAACCAGCCCTTCACTGTCTGAATATGGAAGAAAACTTGTCTCCTTAAAATCATCTCAAATTACTATGACCTGCTTTTCCACTAGGATCCCTGCCCAATTCTCCCCGACTCCCCACCCCCAGCTAATTCTTCTACTTTCTTCCCAATTACTTTGGCCATATCAAACAAGCATCCCCTTTTCTTCTTACCTTTTATTTGGTGGGGGACAGAGGGAGGTTAACGCTCTCTTGGGTCCTCTTTTTGAATGTGTTGCGTGTCTCTCTAGTTGCTCTACAGCAGAGCACGTTGCTTTAGTGGGCCATGTGTCACTTCTGTGTTTTTAGTTGATGACTCTGGTGTTGGTACTATAGGAATCAATATAAGATTATTTAAAATGAAGCCTTACGAGGTGTTCAGCATTCAGAATATTTTGTCATCGAGAGGGAGGAGCTTTGGGAAATTAGTGAATTTGCTCTACCTAAAAGCTGGACATCTGTGTAGAGCATCCAAGAGATGGGGGTGTGTGTGCATTAACTTGCTACAGGTACCATGACAGATACCACAGAGTGGAGCGGTGTTAGTGGGGCTGGTTTCTCCAGAGGCCTCTTTTCTTGGCTTGTAGACGGTCACTTTCTCCCTGTGTCCTCACGCGGCCTTTCCCTCTGTGTATATCTGTGTCCTAATCTCTTCTTCTTGTAAGGACATCCAAGTCAAATTGGATTAGGGCCCCTCTTAAGACCTCATTTTAACTAATTACCCCTTAATTACCTCTTTAAAGGCTGTATCACATTCTGAGGCCCTGGGGATTAGAACTTTAATATATGAAGATTTTGTTGTTGTTGTTTCTTTCTTTTTATGTAATTTTATTTATTTATTTTTTCAGAGATAGGGGTCTTACTATATTGCCTAGGTTGGATTCAAACTCCTGACCTCAAGCAATCCTCCCACCTCAGCCTCCTGAGTAGCTGGGCCTACCTGCATACACCACTGCACCCAGCGCTGAATGTATGTTCTAAGGGGGTATGATTCAGCCCCAAATGGGGTGAATAAGCTCTAATCCTGTGACTGTGAACAGCATTCAATATAAAAGTAAGACTAATTCCCTTATAGGATGGTACTGAGACTTAAATACAATCTTGTGTTTGATGATTTTGAAAACTCCAAATCCCTACTTGTAAGCATGGTAGCATCATTATCATTATTATATAAAATGCAACGGTACATATAATGATCATTATAGTATAAAACTGATCCTGTTTGAAATGACTGAGTCCACATGAGGAAAGAGTGAGTTTGAATTTGATACTGTTCCCAGAGAAACTAGTCCATGTAGAGAAGGAAACCAAGATGTTAGGAGCAGGCCAGGGGCCAGCACTGTTGCAACTCTGTTGAGTTTGGAGCAGTTGTAAAATACTGAATCTTTTTCCAGGCCTGATGAGAATGAAAATCTTAATGTGGGATAAAGGACAAACTGAATGAACAGCACCTAAAATGATTGGCTGTCATGGATTAAATGTCAGAAAAATAAGTAAAAGGAACATTGGGTGTTGATTTCATTAATAATAGAAATAAAAATGTTTCAACAAACATCATTTCACACCTTCAGTTAAAAGCCTGTATTAACTGTTATCATGGTAAATAAGATATTAACATGGAAAATGAATGCTAATGGTATCATTCAAACTTTTTACAGTTTTCTAAATGTATTTAAAATATTTTCCTCAATATTGTTCTGATTGAGAGCAATAGATGTGGGTAATTTTATTTATTCTTAGTTTCACTTTAAATAGAATTTTAGGAAATGTTTATTTTTAAAATGTAATCCTTTCATTTATTCTCCTCTACCCTAAATAAGTAATTCATTAACCTTTCATTGTAATAGGAGCGTGAGCATCTGAAGGCAATTAACTGTTTTACATTATCATTCATTGTGAATAAACAAATGGTTTCACCCTCTTTCCCCGGAGAGCTATAATTTAGGGATTGTGTAGCTAATTATACAACTCTAGAGCCAGTGTTGAGAGGGATAGATAGCTTCTCTGATCACGTCTGCTTTCACTGACTGTGCTGGGGGCCCTGGGGAGTGGACGGGACTCTCCAGGGGTGTTTAGGACTTACATATTTGTTGAGTTAGGCGATTTGATGCTACTTGTAGTTTCACTGAATGGAATCTGGGACAGATCTTAAAGGATAAGAAACGATTAAATTTTTTTTCATCTTTTGGTGTTCTAAATTGGAAACACATCCTCTGATGATAAAATAGTCAGTTCTAGATCATCTCAGAAGATAAGATTACTTGAGTGGCAGAGTTTTCGGGCTCCTTATTTTTTCCTTTTATTCCTGTCACTAGGCTTTTGGTTGTTTCATTTTTAAGAGTTGTCGTTCAAGAGCATCAGCGGGGCAAGGAAATGCCAAGGTGAATCGGATCAGCCAAGTTAACCGTTTGACTGTCCGGTGGAGCTTATTTTACTTATCATAAGCGCACGTGTTTCTCCTCCAGATTTTCAGTTGCTGGAGGGAGGAATCTGTTCATCGCCGTGTCTCTAACAGCAGCAGAGTGACTGCACACACCGGGTACTCAGTGGATGTTCAATTGTTGAATTAGATTTATGATCCATGTATTTTGTTTGTTTTAGTTTACACAAAAGTAGAGTTGGCTTTATGTCACCTATGACTAACTCCTGTGCAAAGCAGCTGTCACTTACCACCAGCATTTAGTCACTTTTCAGATTGAATTCCTGTTTCTTTACAGCAGGATAGGAGCATGAAGAGAAGGTTAAGATATCTGAGTTAAGATGAGGGAGCTCCTTGGTTGAATTGGGAGAACCTACAACATAAATTAAGCAGGATGCTAGAAATTGAAACCAGGCAGTTGCATTTCCATGGAAGCCAGTAGTGCCTTTTTTTTTTTTTTTTTTTTGAAAATAAGTTTTCCTCTGTCGCCCAGGCTGGAGTGCAGTGGTGCCATCTCAGCTCACTGCAACCTCCGCCTCCTGGATTCAAGCGATTCTCCTGCCTCAGACTCCTGAGTAGCTGGGATTACAGGCATGCACCACCACATCCAGCTAATTTTTGTATTTTTAGCAGTGACAGGGTTTCACCGTGTTGGCCAGGCTGGTCACGAAGGGGTGCCCTTTTCTTGTTAAAAGAATTCTGGACGAGGCGTGTATCAATGAAGGCTGCATCTGGCCTTTCACTGGCAGGTCACTCACTTGGTTCTGGCCAAAGTGTACCTAACTCAAGGAACCTGGAAGATTGCAGCAAAGACTTTTTTTTTTTTTGGATGAAGTCTCTTGGGAGCAGAAAGAAGGGAAGCAAGTCAGACAGTGTGGTGCTTCCCTAGTGGTTTTATTAGGGAGGTCCAGACACATGTTTCCTTCATGAGATGAGACCGCACTTCAGTGCCCTTCAGTGCAGGACAGGAATGAATTGGGGCAGTGCGGTGAACAGGAAAGAATGGTTAGAATAAGGTCAGAAGGTTTGATTTCTGTTTTCAGATTTAACACTGCTTGGGTCTGTGAGCTTGGAGCAAGTCATTTAATCTCTCTGGGTGCTAACATGCTCATCCATGAGTGTGTTAGATGCATTGACAGCTAATGATTGCTGCTCCTAAATTCCATGCATTTAGAAAATTCAAACTTCCCTCAAGTTCCCCATAGAGTTCTTACTGTTTGCTGTAGTTTGAACCTCAGGATCATTGTCTCCCAATTTACTTCCTTTGGCTTGGTGATATCATTGCCTGCAGAAATAGAAAACTGGTACCAAGCCATTTATCTAGTTTTGTGTGCCAGAATATCTTTGATGAGATCATAAGTTGTTCTTTTACTTTTTAAAACGAAGTGACTCAAATAGTAGTCACTAACTACTTAAACTTTGGGTAGAGCAATGGCCTACATTTCCTGTTTCATTTGTGTTGGTTTTCAACTGTCCCCATGTGATTGCTGCCTTTTCAGTGCCTTCTTTCTTCTCCCTGCATACATTAATATAAGGGACATCTGAAATTTTGCCAGTTGTCCCAAGCTGAGGTAGCAATTCTAGGGCCAGTGTCCTTTGCAAATGTGTTGTTTTATGAAGATATAATTTTCACATGATTCTTTGTGTCAGCAGTTTTACCACTTGCCATCGTTTAAGAAGTCTATTGGGTATCTGATCCTGTTCTCTATTATTTCATTGTGCTGCCTCCCTCCCTAGAAAATCTTATTTTCTCTAGCTTGGGAAAATGTGTGTGGTACAGTGAGAAATTCTGGTAACTTGGGTACTGCGTTTTCTTCAGCTTTTGAGAAAAGGCTGCTGTGGAGGCTGGGAAAGTACTCATAGAAATGCAACTTTTCTCCAGGCTGCAAAGAGCTGCCTGTGTGGTTCTGTCAAAGCAGAATGGAGACCAAATAAGACTTGAGGAGGGAGACACCACATTAGTAAGCATCTCTCCTGGATGACTGAAGGGAAATCAAGGCCAGTCAAACCAGCGGAGGGTGGGGCAAGGCCAGGCGCCTCAGATGCAGCTTGCAGAGGAGAGAACACGGTGCAGTTTCCTTCCAGTGTTTTTCATCAGAGCAGATAAAGTGCAGGCCTGTCTGGTACCAGGGGCTGGCTAAGGAACATGCCAGGGTACCGCGGTTAAGGCACAGACTCTGGAGTTGGACAGACCTAGGTTTAATTGCTAAGGGAGTCAGAGTGCTTTGGTTGTAAGCTCTGGAAACCAATTTTTGCTACCTTACTGTTTTTTTTTTTTTTCTTTTGCTACCTTACTTTTTTTTTTTTTCTTTTCTTTTTTTTTTTTTTGACGACGGGGAGTCTCGGCTCTGTCACCCAGGCTGGAGTGCATAGCCGGATCTCAAGCTCCTGCAAGCTCCACTCCCGGGTTTAACAAACACAAAATCGCGCCTCAGCCTCCTGAAACAACAAAGGCCGCCCCGCCACCGTGCCCAGCTAGTTTTTTGTATTTTTTAGTAGAGACGGGGTTTCACCATGTTAGCCAGGATGTTAACAGATCTCCCGATCTCGTGATCCGCCCATCTCGGCCTCCCAAACGTGCCAGGGATTACAGGCTTGACCACCGCGCCCGGCCTACCTTACATTTTTTTTAATGGAGGATGTATTAAAAGGACTTTGGGTAATTCGCAGAACTGGTAGAAGAGTTGGAAGGATAAAGGATAAGAACAGAGTAGTTCTGGTATCTAGGACAGCCTCTTGAAGGTGGTGCCACTGGAATGACTTGGAACAAAACATTTTCTGTCCTTGTGACATTCCAGTCAAGCTTCAAATCCGAGAGAGAGAGTGAGAGAGAGAGAGAGAGAGAGAGAGAGATGCCAGGACTGGTCTTGTTCTTGTTTTGAGAAATGGGGTTAGACGAGGGAACACAGTTATTAACAAACACAAGTTTCATTCACCCAGAGAAAACTGGACTGTGCTTATCAAAAGAAGGCGTTAGAGTTGCTAGACAGACCAAGCCAGCAGATATGATATGAATGAATATTGCCACTCCCCATCTGGTATCTAATCCTCAAAGACTTTAGGTAGTATCTGTATACCTCAGCCTTGTACTTAAGATAAACAAAGGACATAAGTCTAGTGAAGAAATAACACCTATTTCAGAGACATGCACTGTGGGCATATTGAAAAGATATTGCCTGTAAAGCTCTTAGCATATGCCTCGTGGTAAGTTCTCAACTCTTAGCTATGTTAATTACATTTTCTTAGCAGAGCCATTCACTGATAGGTGACTACACAGCTCAGTTTGCCCAGGACAGTCCCAGTTAGTGCCTTTAACCTTCCTAATTAGCATTGTCTTGGGTTTCTCATTTTTTATTTTATTTTATTTTATTTATTTATTTATTTTGAGATGGATTTTCGCTCTTTTGCCCAGGCTGGAGTGCAGTGGCGTGATCTCGGCTCACTGCAACTTCCGCCTCCCGGTCTAGTGATCCTCATGGCTCAGCCTCCTGAGTAGCTGGGACTACAGGCATGAGCCACCACACCTGGCTAATTTTAGTAAAGATGGGATTTCACCACGTTGGCCAGGATGATCTTGAACTCCTGACCTCAAGTGGTCCGCCCGCCTCAGCCTCCCAAAGTGCTGGGATTACAGGTGTGAGCCACCATGCCCGGATGGTTTCTTATTTTTTAAAAGAAAGTATCATCATTATGCGTTGCATTAAAATATGCCAGAATAGGCTTGATGGACTTTGTACTTTGAGCTTGCCAGGGTGCCTCTCCAGTCACATGTGAGATGCGTGTGCAGTGAACAGAGTTCTCAGTGGAATCTAAATCTATCTAGCAGTGACCTTCTTCTCTTCTCTCAGACCTTTCACAGTGCAGCTGAGCCAATACCTCCTTGAATGAAGCATGCAGGTGCTCTTGATAAACAGTGTGCTGAGATACCAGTGGCTGGGGCAGTTAGCTCCTCCCAGTCCAGCATGGTGTGGGAGGAGTATTTGAGACTACTACCCCAGCCAGCCTTGTGGTCTGTCAGCCAGCTGTGCTGTGGACTTCTCCATAGCTTGCAAAGTACAGGAGCCACTGGCCTTTAGTCAGATGAAACCGTGAGAATTATAGCAAATTATTCATTAAAATATGTGTTGGAGAGAGGCTGAACCACTATGTGTTAGAACCTATAGATACAGAGAATAGTTTGGCATGCCCTTGCTGCAAGGGTTTGTCACATTTTATAGGGTATACATCTGAAGTTCTTCATTTATTTTACTTTTGGTAATTTTAAAATTATTTTCAATAAACCCTTTTGGTGGTAATTACTGTCTCCCCAGAAGCACCTTTTAAGGAAAATGTATTACTGGATTTGTCAAGAACGTTGATATTGAGTGTGTAACCTATCAATATTTACCATTCACATAAAAGTCATAACAATATCACAGACCAGATTTCTAAAAGAAAGAAATCTATTGAAGAAGACTTTATAATTTTTTAAATTTTAAAATTTCAAAGAGGAGCTTGTAACAAACATAATGCAGCATTTTGCAGATTGTTTTAAAGAATGACATTTCATTTAGGCCAAGTAACTCTCATTATAAGATCATTTCATTCTTTCTGGAGTTCAGGTTTTCTTGCACACATGTAAAAGGTAGATGTAGCTTTTAATATCTTGGGTCAGTTAGCAAAAGAACTTTGCAAACAGTTAAGTGATCCTGCCAATTTTATATCACAGCCCTCTCATCAGATACTTCAAATAGAAAGTTAATTCCAATTTTTTTTGTTTCTTCCATCTGATTCATGGGATAAAAGGAATGCTTTTGGAAGTTCATTTTGTCAAAGGTAACACACCTGATTGTGCTTGTGATTGTAAATCCATTCAAAAAACTCAATGTTTATGATCAAATTATTTATTTTGTANGGATAAGAACAGAGTAGTTCTGGTATCTAGGACAGCCTCTTGAAGGTGGTGCCACTGGAATGACTTGGAACAAAACATTTTCTGTCCTTGTGACATTCCAGTCAAGCTTCAAATCCGAGAGAGAGAGTGAGAGAGAGAGAGAGAGAGAGAGAGAGATGCCAGGACTGGTCTTGTTCTTGTTTTGAGAAATGGGGTTAGACGAGGGAACACAGTTATTAACAAACACAAGTTTCATTCACCCAGAGAAAACTGGACTGTGCTTATCAAAAGAAGGCGTTAGAGTTGCTAGACAGACCAAGCCAGCAGATATGATATGAATGAATATTGCCACTCCCCATCTGGTATCTAATCCTCAAAGACTTTAGGTAGTATCTGTATACCTCAGCCTTGTACTTAAGATAAACAAAGGACATAAGTCTAGTGAAGAAATAACACCTATTTCAGAGACATGCACTGTGGGCATATTGAAAAAGATATTGCCTGTAAAGCTCTTAGCATATGCCTCGTGGTAAGTTCTCAACTCTTAGCTATGTTAATTACATTTTCTTAGCAGAGCCATTCACTGATAGGTGACTACACAGCTCAGTTTGCCCAGGACAGTCCCAGTTAGTGCCTTTAACCTTCCTAATTAGCATTGTCTTGGGTTTCTCATTTTTTATTTTATTTTATTTTTATTTATTTATTTATTTTTGAGATGGATTTTCGCTCTTTTGCCCAGGCTGGAGTGCAGTGGCGTGATCTCGGCTCACTGCAACTTCCGCCTCCCGGTCTAGTGATCCTCATGGCTCAGCCTCCTGAGTAGCTGGGACTACAGGCATGAGCCACCACACCTGGCTAATTTTTAGTAAAGATGGGATTTCACCACGTTGGCCAGGATGATCTTGAACTCCTGACCTCAAGTGGTCCGCCCGCCTCAGCCTCCCAAAGTGCTGGGATTACAGGTGTGAGCCACCATGCCCGGATGGTTTCTTATTTTTTAAAAGAAAGTATCATCATTATGCGTTGCATTAAAATATGCCAGAATAGGCTTGATGGACTTTGTACTTTGAGCTTGCCAGGGTGCCTCTCCAGTCACATGTGAGATGCGTGTGCAGTGAACAGAGTTCTCAGTGGAATCTAAATCTATCTAGCAGTGACCTTCTTCTCTTCTCTCAGACCTTTCACAGTGCAGCTGAGCCAATACCTCCTTGAATGAAGCATGCAGGTGCTCTTGATAAACAGTGTGCTGAGATACCAGTGGCTGGGGCAGTTAGCTCCTCCCAGTCCAGCATGGTGTGGGAGGAGTATTTGAGACTACTACCCCAGCCAGCCTTGTGGTCTGTCAGCCAGCTGTGCTGTGGACTTCTCCATAGCTTGCAAAGTACAGGAGCCACTGGCCTTTAGTCAGATGAAACCGTGAGAATTATAGCAAATTATTCATTAAAATATGTGTTGGAGAGAGGCTGAACCACTATGTGTTAGAACCTATAGATACAGAGAATAGTTTGGCATGCCCTTGCTGCAAGGGTTTGTCACATTTTATAGGGTATACATCTGAAGTTCTTCATTTATTTTACTTTTTGGTAATTTTTAAAATTATTTTTCAATAAACCCTTTTGGTGGTAATTACTGTCTCCCCAGAAGCACCTTTTAAGGAAAAATGTATTACTGGATTTGTCAAGAACGTTGATATTGAGTGTGTAACCTATCAATATTTACCATTCACATAAAAGTCATAACAATATCACAGACCAGATTTCTAAAAGAAAGAAATCTATTGAAGAAGACTTTATAATTTTTTAAATTTTAAAAATTTCAAAGAGGAGCTTGTAACAAACATAATGCAGCATTTTTGCAGATTGTTTTTAAAGAATGACATTTCATTTAGGCCAAGTAACTCTCATTATAAGATCATTTCATTCTTTCTGGAGTTCAGGTTTTCTTGCACACATGTAAAAAGGTAGATGTAGCTTTTAATATCTTGGGTCAGTTAGCAAAAGAACTTTGCAAACAGTTAAGTGATCCTGCCAATTTTATATCACAGCCCTCTCATCAGATACTTCAAATAGAAAGTTAATTCCAATTTTTTTTGTTTCTTCCATCTGATTCATGGGATAAAAGGAATGCTTTTGGAAGTTCATTTTGTCAAAGGTAACACACCTGATTGTGCTTGTGATTGTAAATCCATTCAAAAAACTCAATGTTTATGATCAAATTATTTATTTTTGTAGTGATGATGTATGAAAACTTTTATGGAGAACAGTGTTTTAATAAAAACATCCTCAGCAAATTAAGAAAAGTGTAGCAGAAATATACCTGGATTGATGGTGAGATATATGTATATATAATTCATAATTTAAAATTAATAAAATATATAAAATATTTTAAGAAAATAGTAACTAAAAGATTTTATTAAAAATGGGAAGATGTAGGTCAAAAGACACGAAGTTGCAGTTATGAAGTACAAGTCTAGAAATGTACAGCACAAAGACTGTGGTCAATAATATTATATCATATACTAGAAATTGGTAAGAGTCGATTTTAGGTATTCTTAACACACATACACAGAGAGAGAGAGAGAAAGAGAGAGAGAGAGAGAGAGAGAGAAAGAGAAAGAGAACTGTGTGAGATGATGGCTATGTTAATTTGCCTGGCTATAGTAATCACTTCACTAAGTGTATGTATATCAGAACATCGTATTGTATACCATAAGTACATACAATTTTAAAAGAAAACAAATTAATTAAAATATTTAAATAAGATATACAAGTTTATGATATGAAATGTATTTTGTAAAATCATTAAATGTAGAATGTACATATAATTGATAATTGTATCCAAACAAGTTGTGATATTGTACTCTTAGAATTAGAAGCTGCCATTGTAAAAATTTACAGATATCTTTACACAGAATGATCAAACTACAGAATGTTTTTCAATTTTTTTCAAGGCTGAAGTTAAATACAAAATATACCTCACTGTGACAAGAACACACTTGCTCTCTTTGCCCCATCATTGATCAGATTTTAGAAATATGTCAGCCTTTGAAAAACTTCTTTGTATCTCACTGTAACTATCCTACACTGTTAATGAGTGGATGAATCCTTTAAATCTTGTCTGCGTTTTTCCCCAAATCAAGTGGAAATCTTAAAGTATTCAATTAATGAAGCATCAGGACCTTCAGCATAGGCAGCTTTTAGAGATTTGCCATTATTAAAACCACAGCCTGCAAACTAGAAGATATTGCCATATTTCCTCACAAAAGCAGAGTAGGGAGTGACAAATTATAGGATGAGGGCCCAATGGTAGGTACACAAAATTTAATTTCAAAATTGTATAATTTTTCGTTAGAACAACCGTGTTATGGAAATAATTTTTTCATGAGACTTCTGTATTTTACTGGATAAATTTTTCTTCTATATCACAATGGAATGAAGTTGAAAAGGCTTATAATATTGCATCATCCACATTTGCTCAGATATTGAAAAGAATCATAAAGAGAGACAATTAATATGAAGAGCTCGATCTTGCTAAAGTTTTTGTTAAACACCTATATACTGAGTGGAAGCAGAAAGATAGTTCCTTTGAAAATATTGGGAATGAAATATTTATGCTTTCCAGTAAAAAAAAAAAAAAAAAAATAGGAAGAATTGAGAACATTTTCCTTTGGTAGGATTTGCTCTGAGCTTATCACGTACCCTTAGGTGTTTTCAAAATTAAAATAATGTGAACTTCACAAAAGGTCCGTTGAAGATGTCAACAACTTCAAGTTGCACAAAATCCAACATTAAGGAAGATTAACAAAAATTACAGGATACCAAGGTCGGATCAAAAACAAATACTTTTAGAGAAATACCAGGACAGAATTCAAAACATACAATTACGAAACTGATCAAGGTATGTAAATATATGCTAAGACCAATTACTATTTATATTACTTTTAAATGTTTATAAATAACATGAATGTAAAGAATATAAAGTTTCTATATTTTGCCTTAATGTATATGGGCTTTTATTTTTTCTTTTTTGACATAGGATCTTTCTGTTACCCCGGCTAGAGGGTAGTGGCACAATCTTGGCTCACTGCAGCCTTTGCCACCTCAGTCTCCCAAGTAGCTGGGACCACAGGTGCAAGCCACCACACCTGGCTTGGACGTTTTTTAAAGAAAGATTTTAGTTTTGAAAATACTTTCTGAATAAGAGTGATTCTATAGATCCATTATTATGAGAAAACCAGTTTGTTAGTCAATAAATAGACATTTCACAATAATATAATTTTAATTATTTGTAGTACCCATTTTCGTGCCCAGAAGTGTCTTGGTGTGAATGATGAATGTGGCTATTTCATTAATAGCTTTTGTGAATCTTTAGGTGTAAAACATGGTGGAATTCACAACGTTGGATTACATGGAAAAGGCTTGGAGGCCCAGCAGCTCAGTCCCTGGGAGCTTCCTTCGCTCTTCCAGCTTGATACTTTAGTTCCTGTTGTGCCTTAGTGGTTTTGTTCCACCATGACCCGCTTTCTTAATTGAATAGCTCCACTCCAACTTGAACAGTTGTCTGTCTAGGAATGGTCCCCTCACTGTGGAGGCAATCACAATTTTAGCCAGAGAACTCTGGATTTAAGAGAAGAAAGAGTACTGTGTCTCATCAGTGGCTGAAGCTATAGGATGCAATGCCTGAAAGCACTGAACAATCATGTTTCTCAACTTTGCACTTGAGGAGCAGAGGTAGCCAGTCTTCAAACAGAAAAGGAAGACAGCAGATGCAGAAGGAAAACAGCATGTTTGATATCCAGGGTGTGGTTTTTCCTGAGACTCTCCTTTGGTTCCACCAGCCATTATCATATTATAAACATTTTTATAATAAATTAACCTTTTGCTATTATAAATTTAAGTTTACTTGCTGTTGGCAACCAGAAGAGTCTTGTCTTTTCCACCTGAGTTTTAAGCAAATTAAGACATTGAAACAGGTGAAGGAAAGAGAATGTCAGCTTTATTTCTCCTCAGCTGATTGAATCACATGGCTTTGCATCTACATGAAGAGGGCCTGCTCTCCCTCCCTCCCCTCCAGCCCAACCTGGGGAATGGTGGGGTCTGCGTAACAAGCATAGTCTCTCAGCCGTCCCAGTGGAGAGCAGGGCAAGAAAGCCTATTCCCAACTTTAAGGTCCTTTAGTAGATCAGCTCCACCTCATCCAGAAATATGGACCAGCAAGTAACTTGCTCCTCCTAGGGAGTACTGAGTTCCTAGCAGGACTCAGTAAAGGGCAGGGTACGGAGTCAGGAGGGTCACTCTAATGGAAGTTTTTTAGCAGATAGAAAACACAAGGCCAGCAGAATGGAGGCACCCCACTGTGAGTTGAAACTAAATCTGAACCTCAACTCTCAAGATTCGTGAATGTCCCACTGTTGGTCCAATATTCAAATGGGCAGCTAAGAGAGAGTGGAGCTGGACACAGCCTCTTAACCACCGAATTGTCTTCTGTTTACAATTCTGCGGGCTTCTTCCCCATGTTTTGGTTGGGATCAGTGCAGAAGCTTCCCTGGTTTGTCTCTAGCACCTCCCACCACTGCCTAAGATTCCAGATGGGTATCACTCTGTGGACACCTAGCATATACAAACCTTCATAATGTTACAGTAAGATGCTTGGAGCCTGGGAAGGATCTACTTTGAGGGGAAAGAGCAGATTTAGCTAATAGAAATGGCAACTGGTGAGAAAAGTCATCTGCTTCAGTGGTTGATCATTGAGGCATTCATGAAAACAGCTAGATGGAGAATCACTCTGAAAGTTCGTGAACAATAAGATAGCAGGGGAAATCTGACTATAACAATAAATCTTCAGTGTTGCTCTTGGCAATCCAGAGTTTTTCATAGAGAGGGGCTAAAAGGCTAACTGTATATTTAAAGACTGCCCCCCTTTCCTGGATACATGTCTACTGTAAATGGCTTTGATTTTTCAACATAGGATGACTTTTTCCAGTTTTGCACATTTGAGTGCATGCACACTGCTGTTCGGAGTTTTAGATCTTTCTAAAAACTGATTCACACAGACACCTAACCTCTTTAACCCCTTTCTGCCACCTGCCTTCTCTGTGAATACAGTGCTTGCAGCCTTTCAAAGACAGAGGTTTCAGAATTTGGCAGCAAAAAAAGTGATGGCTTCTAACACATTAACAGTGTGGTTAACGATAGCAGTTGCTTAACTCTGCCATGCCTGACTAGCTTTCCACTGTTAAGTGTGGTCAAACTGGTAACATTTACTTAGGAACTGGGCACACAAGTTAAAATGTTATGTTCACAACACATTTGGGGTTTGAGGTATTCTCTCCTACATATGTTTTACCTGTTCATTAAAAGGAAGCTCTTAAAAAAAAAAAAGTCTGATATTTAGCTCCTGTTGATTTGTAATGGCTGAGAAGGAGTTTGAGACATGTTTCTTTTCATCTCCTTTCAGCTGTTATTTTTGAGTACTTTAATTTATGTCTGTAAAAAGCAGTTTAAAGTGAAAGTCCCCAGACAAGAGTGTGTAATTGGCAGGCTGGGGTGGAAGGCAGGGGCTCCACCTGCCTTTTAGGAGAATGTGAAGGGGAAGCAGAGCTGTTCATTGTCAATGGTAATAGCTTTTAGGAGAGGCGGAAATTATAATTCGAGCTTAATTTCTAAATGAGGCTCATTTTCCGGTGTCCCAGCCCACCTCTCAGTGGCCTCCTGGCTAGTGGGTCAGACTGCTGACATGCTCTGATGGCACACGGAGAGAAGACTGGAGGGAGCAGAGGGACAAAGGAGAAGCAGAGAGCAGGGGAGGAAAACTTAGAGGTGTATAAGAATTTATTTATAAGTGTGTAGCCTGTTAAAACCTGACCATCCAAACGGGATGTGTGGCCAGAGCATACGCCCCGCGGGAGGAGGAGGTTTTTTTTTCTTCCCAATTTCAGAATGTCTGGTAAGCAATTGATTGAAAGTTGTGGGTTTTCATATGCAGATAGAGAAAGGGAACAAGGTATGAAGTTTTATTAAAGCAAGGTGTACTTTTATGTTTCACAATAAGTTATTAAGTTCCTCTACTTATTATCTAGCACTACAATATATATGCATGTTCTAATGGGGAGTTATTAACTCTTTGAAGAGATAAAAGGCAAAGATGTGAAATGTCTTGGAAAGCAAGTGATATCTAAGTCAGTGATAGAAACTGTTAAGTGCAGTGTGCACCAAGATAGGAATTTCCGCCTGGAGTGTAGGTGATCCCCATGTTGAGACCTAGTGTAGTTCTGGAGGCTGCATCTCCGAGGGGATCATCCCCTACGCGGATTCCTCTCGTCAGAATCTTTCTTGTAGTCTTTGTCCTGATTTATTTTTTGTTACCATTGGAATCTATAAGATGAGCAGATAATTCAGCAAGAACCAAGCTCAGGTAAGTGAACACATGGCAGCAGGGACTGAACCAGAGAGCCGAATGCGGAGAGGCCGGGAGGGAATCTGTGGATCAGCAGGAGATCTTCTTGGGGAAAGGGGAGCAGAGCTGGCAGGTGGGGCGGAGGAGGCCCTGAAGCCTGCCCAGCAGTGGAGGAAAGCGCGGGTGTGCCCACAGGGAGGGCATGGGCCCAAAGGGTACAGGGCAGAAGGGAGACCGAAGTCTGAATTGAAGGCCCTGAAAGGTAAAATTAGGAGATTGGCTCTAGTGGCACCTAAGAGCATGTATGTTCTTGGGCATGGGTTTGAGAGGATTCAGCAAGTGACAGGATGACAGCCAGGCAGCCGTACGCAGGGCGGACTGGATTGGGAAGCTATCCCGCACGGAGAGGTAGAGAGAATTTGAATCATAGTACTATCATTGGAAATGAGGGGGCACTGAGAAGTCGAGAAGACTTTCGGAGGAAGAAACGACAGTATTTAGTGACAAATATAAAGGAAGGAGTCAGCAAACATTTTCTGTAAAGGGCCAGATAGTAAACATTTTGAGTTTTGCGGGCTGGTCTCCAGTTGATTTTTGTGACTATCTGGCTCTGCCATGGTAGTGTGAAAGCAACCAGGGACAGTACATCCGTGCATGCTCATGGCTGTGTTATCCCCAAAGGCCATAGTTTGCCAACCCCTGATAGGAGGCATGAAAAACATTTTCAACCTTAGAGAAGAGAAGTAGACATTAGCTAAAAGCTGTTAACCTTGTAGCCCAGATTTCATTTCACCCAATCAGAATTGCTGAGAACACTTTCTTCCTGAGATACTAAACTTCCAGCTTTGCCCAGGTTCTCCTCTCCAGCATTCCTTGGTGTGGAGCGCCAGGGTGACACTGGGTTTGTATATGCAGATAGAGAAAGGGAACAAGTTACAAGGTTTGATTAAAGCAGCGGCCCCTCTGTCTGGTGAGTGGCTCCTGGCTTACACCACGTAGCTGATGAAAATGTCACGCAGAAATCTCAGTGAGCACACTGGGGAAGTGAGCTGTTCCTGGTGGGACACAGTTGGCCCCGGTTTTTACAATTCCAATGCAGTTCAGCAGACAAGAGGCAGACTCGATGGGCACAGTACAGGGAATATGGGTTCTTAAGGGTAAGGCGAGAGATCCCAGCCACTTGTGAGTGACTTGCTTTTCCAAGGAGTGGACAATGAGGGAGAAAAGGATGTCCAGAGGATTGTCCGTCTAGCTTGGTGCCAGAGCGGGAGAGCTGTGGAAGCTCAGCAGGAAAGGCTGAGCGTGGGGACTGTGGTCTCCGCAGAAAGTGGGTGGTTTCTTTATGTGGATACCTGCTGGAGTGTGCTGGTTTTTTAAAAAACAGGTTACTGGGAAGAGCGTTCTCCACAACACAACATCTATATATACCAACACATAGCATATGCACACTCCTCTACATGTTTATATATACACATCGTTTCTGGTTTATTTTCCTCTCACTCAAAATACATTATGTCGCCCAATTTTGTTTTCTCATTTAATGTGGAGCTCTTTATGGTAGTGCTGACTGTAATTTTAGCTCTACATTTTGTGAGGCCCACCAGTGTTGGGCTGGGGATTAGGGAGAGTGTCATCTGGATAGATGGCAAGAAGGCCGTACTGCTAGATTTTTATAGGACGACCAAAGGCTGGGGTTTGAAGGGGTTTTTTGTTTGGTTGGTTGGTTGGTTTTTACTCCCTTTTCTATTTAAACAAAGATTTTGCCTAATTTCTTTTTTTTTTTTAGTTCAGTGATTCTGTGGATATCTGTAGAGTGAAACGTTATATTATTTTTCCTCGGGGTGGCAGATGAGTGAGTCTACCCCTTTGGGGAGACTCTGCCTGGTCCCTTTGCCCTCTCCCTGCAGGGCGCCATCCTGGCCTGCCTCCTTCCAGGCAGCCCCGTCAGAGCTGCGGGGCTGAGGCAGCCTCTCCCCTTCAGACCTCAGAGAGCGTTTCTCCGACCCTTTGTTCTGCCGCAGCCTGGCCTGTCTTCCACGCTAGTCTTTAAGCTCCCAAATGCCCACCGCACACCCAGGGCCTTGCACATGGTGGGCACACGGTGCCTGTTAAGCACATGAGAGGGTTGTGAGCTGTTTGTGCGCAGAGTCTGAGTCTGACTCATCTTTGCAGTCCCTGTGCCTGCTAGAGAGCAAGCACACTCACCAGCGCTGGCCGAGTGAGAAGCGTGTAGGTGAGTGATGAAACAGTGATGAGCTTGACCCCATATGTAGTAGGATGGGTTCCCAGCCTTGTTTCTGAGCCCCACCCACCCCGTCTTGTCCTCTTGTCCTTTTGGGGATTCACTGTCAGAGGAGATGAACTCAGGAAGGTAATGAGCCAATGAGAGATGAGCTGGTGTTTCTTAATGGCGGCCAGATGCCTAGGAGTGCTTGTTTGTGCCGGGCTTTACTGGTATGCAGAGGTGGAGCGCCCCAGTGGGCTTGATGTGAGATCTCCTTTCCCTCCCTCAGCAGGGCTTGGGCAGGGGGCGGCCTGAGGATCGGAGCCGGAGTTGTCTCCTCTGCCACGTCCTAAGCTCAGAGGGGACTGAACTTCCCTTCTCTCTTAAGACACAGGAAGGAGAAGGAGAGGCCAGATGGCACGAGTGTCCCACACTCTCACCCCAAATTGGTCCAACTTTTAGTCAAACCAGCAAATGAACCGTAGAGGGACAGAAGCAAGAACAAGAAAGAATGATAGATGCCAAGATGAAGATTTTGTATACGAGAAGGTATTTAAGGGATCTTGTAGTTTTCCTGCAGGAGAAAAAGAGAAAATGAGAAGAAGGAAAGCATTTGTGCTGTAAGAACTAACCTATAAATTATACTTAAATAACTTCCTCAATAAGCATAAATCATGCAGTTACATAAAATCATTTTGATTTCATTGTGTTCATATTAATACATTTTAATTTTTAGGTGCACATGCCTGAAGGCACAAGGCTCTTAACCACGCAATAATCAAAAAGCTAATTAATCACAAATGGGCAAGTTTCCCAAATAATTTTAGGAATAGTTACAATTAAGAAATAATACCCTGTGCACGAAGTAGAATAAAAATACACAAGCAGACAAGAAACTTCATCACAAGCCATAAAAACCAAAGAGAAAACCAGAAGAGTCTCATTTCCTAATGCCTCTAAATGTATTAGGAGGGATATCAGAGGAAAAGGGTCGTTTCAGAGACCTATGGCCCTAACCATGCCTTTCTCTGTTTTCCTTGTTAAACTGGTGAATCTTGACTCATGCCTCTGTTATGTGAATGATGTAGTCTAGCTCTGAGGGATGTAGAAGTCTCGTAAACACCCCTTTTATTTCTCCGAGTGGCTGCTGAGAACCCTAAATAGACTAGGGACAGGTTCAGGGGTCTGTAAGATGATACAGGAAACCTCTTTTCATGTGTACACATTCATTAATCAGAACTTTTCACATATAAAGGTTCAACAAGTTTCACATCCATGTAAATAAACAGTTGAGTCCTCTTTTCTCTTTTGTGAGTATATTCCGGAGACTTCAGCCAAATGCTTTGCTATAATCAGAATACGCTTTATCTATGGCATTTTTTGGCTTGCCCTCCCAGTAAATGCAACCACAAGAGATGATAAGAATGGGATGTTAGTCAGCACTCTTTTAGTTCCAAGAATTAGAAACCCAACTAAAGCAAATAAGTCATTTCAATTGTTCACATAATAGGAGGCCCGGGGGGTGGGCTTGCTGAATTCTGATACAGCTGAATTCAGGCCACACAGCTAATTAGAGGGAGAGTCAGTTCTAGAATTGACTTCAGGTCCTCTGACTCCCAGGGCAATGCTCTTTCCATTACCTGGTGCTACCTCTATGCTACCTCAATCAATAGCAGCTGAATTAAAAACAAAATGAAACAGGAAGGGCATGTCTACTCCTTAGGGCCACTAATAATTTATTCTGATTTTACCTGTCAAGACTCGCATTGTTCATGTTCCTGAAGGAAATTAGCAAAGGCTTTTGGACATCTTCGTGAAGGAGAAATCATTGCTTTCTCCTTACTTGTATTCTACTTTCTGTCCTAAGCTAAGGTAGATGGTTTGCCTATCAATTATTCGTTCATCCATTTATTCTGAAAACATTATTCAGCATTTCCTAGGTTACAGATGCTGTGCCCGGCACCCGAGATACAAATGTGATAAAGACATTGATAATTTGGAGATAAAGGGCAATTCAAGCAGAAGGCCTAGTAAGTGTAAAAATACACTTTCATGCATTCATTCTTTTCAGCAAAAACATATGTATTAAGCACAAAGTAGGTGACAGGAACTATGTATGCTAGGTGTCGTTAGTAGGCATAAAAAAAGTAGAACATAGGTGGGGAACTGCAAATAGTTCACTATGGCAGAAGCACAGGGCACACATGGGAGGATATGGGAGCGAGGGAAAAACGTAGGCTGATGTCCAGTCATCAGACACATTGGAGACCCCGGATAGGTTTGACACAAGAAAGTGTCCTGGTCCAATTTTCATTCTAGGCACTCCAATTGTAGGTGCGTGGATTGGGTTGGAGAGGGCTGGATGGCAGGCTGGAAAACCTGATGGAGGCTGTGGGAATATTTCCTGGGGAGAGGGTGGACGCTACAAGGTGGCAGTGGTTGGGACGGAGAGAAACTAGATTCACGAGAGAATCCAGAGGTCAAAATCAGCAAGTCCTAGTGACTCATCTAATGTGACAGGTGAGGGAGGGAATGGAGTTCAGACAGTCAGGAACCTTGGTGAACAGCAAGGTCATTACCTGAGACTGGAACTCTGGGGAAAGGAGCAGAGCTGTGTTTGTGTTGTATCCACATTACCTTGAGCAGTGCCTGACATGTAGGAGGGACTCAATCAATATTTTTGAGTGAATACCTGAATATTATAAAAAAGACCATACCAGAAAGTACTAACAAGGGAAGTCATCCTAATTCAGAAGGCCACAGGAGGCCACCTGAAGAAGTGATATTTAGCCGAAGGTCGAGAATGATTTGGAGGCAATCAGGGAAAATAGAGAAGTTTGCATTGTTTGTGTTCGACTCTCAAATGCCATCCAGGGTGCCTCTGTCTTTTCGTTCTGGGTGCTGCCTCTACCTTTTTCTTTGTTCTTTTTTTTCCTTTTTTATTATACTTTAAGTTCTAGGGTACATGTGGTACAAACCATGCAGGTTTTGTTACATATGTATACATGTGCCATGTTGGTGTGCTGCTCCCATTAACTCCGTCATTCTACATTTAGTATATCTCCTAATACTATCCCTCCCTGCTCCCACCCCACAACAGGCCCGGTGTGTGATGTTCCCCTTCCTGTGGTGCCAAGTGATCTCATTGTTCAGGTTCCCACCTATGAGTGAGAACATGCGGTTGTTTTGGTTTTCTGTTCTTGCAATAGTTGCTGAACGAATGATGGTTCCAGCTAAGCCCATGTCCCTACAAAGGACATTAACTCATGCTTTTCTTTTTATGGCTGCATAGTATTCCATGGTGATATATGTGCCACATTCTTAATCCATCTTTGTCCACATGATGGACATTTGGGTTGATTCACAGTCTTTGCTATGGTGGAACAGTGCCACAGTAAAATACGGGTGAACATATGTTCTTGGTATAGCAGCATGTTATAATCCTTTGGGTATATACCGCAGTAATGGGATGCTGGGTGCAATGGTATTTCTATTCTAGATCCTTAGGAAATGCCACACTGTCTTCCATAGTGGTTTGAACTTAGTTTATTAGTCCCACCAACAGTGTAAAAGTGTTCTTATTTCTGCCACATCCTCTCCAGCACCTGTTGTTTCCTGACTTTTTATGATTTCATTCTAACTGGTGTGAGATGGCATCACATTACGCTGACTTCAAACACAGACTACCAAACACAGCATGGTACTGGTACCAAACAGATGATATAGACGCAATGGAACAGAACAGAGCCCTCAGAAATAATACCACAATCTTACAAGCCATCTGATCTTTGACAACCTTGACAAAAACAAGAAAATGGGGAAAGGAGTCCCTATTTAATAAATGGTGGCTGGAAAACTGGCTAGCCATAAGTAGAAAGCTGAAACTGGAATCCTTCCTTACACCTTATACAAAAATTAATTTAAGATGGATTAAAGACTTAAATGTTAGACCTAAAACATAAAAACCCTAGAAGAAAACCTAGGCAATACCATTCAGGACATAGGCATGGGCAAGGACTTCATGTCTAAAACACAAAACAAATGGCAACAAAAGCCAAAATAGACAAATGGGATCTAATTAAACTAAAGAGCTTCTGCACAGCAAAAGAAACTACCATCAGAGTGAACAGGCAGCCTACAGAATGGGAGAAAATTTTGCAATCTACTCATCTGACAAAGGGCTAATATCCAGAACCTACAAAGAACTCCAACAAATTTACTAGAAAAAAACAAACAACCCGATCAAAAAGTGGGCAAAGGATATGAACAGATACTTCTCAAAAGAAGACATTTATGCAGCCAACAGACACATAAAAAAAAACGCTCATCATCACTGGTCTTCAGAGAAATACAAATCAAAACCACAATGAGATGCCTCTACCTTTTTCTACTCCTGGCATTGGCTCGTGGCCTTCTGTTCCTGAACCTCTTCTGTGTGTTCAGGGAGGCAGCAGGTTGGCCAGGGTGATAAGAATGGTAACGTCATAGTAACTACTGTTTGTTAAGTGTTTAGTTTCCCGATCTCTTTCAGCAGCCCTCAGTCACAGAAAATGAGTGCTGAGTTCTTAGTTTATTGTTGTCTAAGTGGGCATGTAGGCCCTAGTCAGGGTCCTGCCAGGTTCCCAGGGTGGGGGAGGCTTTCTCTACCATTGCAGATCACAAGAGTTCAAGAAAAAAATGACTTTATGAGGTATTTTTAGGTTATTTAAAGAAACAAACAAACAAAAACACAATTGATCCGGCCAAATGCACTGTTGTATCTCTTCATTGGGGATTTGTGTTCTCCATGGTATGCCGAAGGTTTGAGGATACCTAAGGAAAATATACAATGCAGTAAAGTAGGGAAAAAATAGAAAATTAACATAAAAATCAGGACATATATATATGATAAAGTAAATCTAGGAATGTGCCAGCTGTGTTGTAGTTTAAAGAAATATTCTGTGTATTACAGATTCACAAATATGCAGCCAAACCCTTAAATGAAACATAAGTAATCTGCCAGCCACCTAGTTAAAACAAGTTTTGTGAATTATGAAATTCTTTCCAAGTGCACATTTCTAATGGAAGGAAATGTACTTCAGAGGAACATTAAAAAGACAAACTTCTTGATCGTCTCAGAAATGTGGGTAGCCTTGTCTTGCATAGTCATTCTGTAATAGTAATTGGGACTTGCCTAATTTCATTTATTATTTAGAGAGGCTTGGCTGCATTTAAAAGTCTAAACATTCATGAAAATCTGTTCTAAATTTCTAATAGTTTTTCAGTATGAATTTAAAGTTGGGACATTCTGGGCTTAGGGAATTCACCCCACAATTGGCTGAACTATTCTTGCCGAAACACAAAGTAATCATGGTTTTAGTTTGTAAAGTAGCTATTGCTGTGAGCAGCTCTACCTGGTGAAGAGTATTTTCTCTGAAATTGACAACAACTCTCTTTCCAAATGTTCCACCACAGTCTTATACTGACGTCCCTTGACATCCCTATGGGTACAGTCATGAGATTCAAATTGTACATTCTTAATCTTCCCCCAAAATGACATCTGTGGCTTTTTTCTTTTCTTTTCTTTTCATTTCTTTTTTTTTTTTTTTAAGAGATGGAGTCTTGCTCTGTTGCCTGGGCTGGTGTGCAGTGGCATGAACAAAGCTCACTACAGCCTCAACCTCCTGGGCTCAAGTGATCATCTTGCCTCAGCCTCCCAAGAAGCTGGGAGTACAGATACATGCCACGCCTGGCTAGATGTTTCCCCCCCTACCCCCAGGAGATGGGGTCTTACTGTTGCCCAGACTGGTCTTGAACTCCTGGTCTCAAGTGGTCATCCTGCTTCGGCCTCCTGAGTAACTGGGATTACAGGGACGCACCTTCAAGCAAAACTCCATCTGTGGCTTTTAATTAAAGATGGACATATTGTAATATGTGTGGACATAGGGAAATAATAGCAAATAGTAAAATTGAAAGAGGTACATCATAATAAAATATGAAAGAGGACAGTAATAATAAAAACTTTATTGTAGTTCTGGAAATAAGGTGACACCGCACTGCTACTCAGAGATGACGAATGAAGCTTACTTGAAGTTCCATGAAACTTGCCAATAGGAATATTTCTCATGATGTATTATTATCATGTGGAACAAAAACTCTAGGTCCTAGACTCAGACAATGACTATGTATAGTCATTTCATGGGGATGTTGCCGTTTTAGAAAAAGTAATTAGTGCTTGAAACCTGATTCAGCGTTTTTTATTTTATTTTATTTATTTATTTA